>NC_056623.2:46078480-46399521 GCF_002870075.4 Lactuca sativa
ATTATGGCCGAGCGTGCTCTATTCAACTGTGGATATGTGACTTGTGTTTTTGAATTGCTTTCATTTATTGTTTATTATGGCCGAACGTGCTCTATCCATCCATTTTCTACACACCTTGCTCTAACTCATAAGCTAAATGGCCCTCGATTGATCATAACATTAGCTCCATACCCATTTAGTAATAAGCTCAATCTTCTTGATTGATCATAACATGGTCTTGAACCCAACTAATTTCGTGTGAATTTTGGTTCTTGTTTAGTCTTGATATCATAAAAAATTTCGATCTGTATGCCTCCTTTCTTTTCGATAATGCCTTAAACATGTTTCACTAACACATAAAAGTACTAAATACCAAAAATTAAAGAAAATTAGAAAGAACTCGTAAAAGTTAAAACCACAGAAGACGATGAGATGAGATAGCAAATACAAAGACATCCACGGTTTAAAACTTAAAAGTATGGATGTATACAGCAAATTTAACCTCCTTTACCCATGTTAAAATTTGGTTTTAACATGTTGACTTTTCATGTTAATTTATGCAGTAGAAAGTAATAAAAGCAAATTTTAACCATATCATTCTGATGAACTACAAATGTTAAAAGCAAATTTAAAAAGATTGCATGAAGTTTAAGTTCACCTAAGGTACTGTACTATTACAGAAACATTATGGCAATTTTGCAACTCAATTTAACCTTTTTATCTTATTTTTTTCATTCAACCATAAATTTTTCAGATTTTTTTGTTCAAATTAACCATTTTGACTGGATATAACTGGTCAAAATGGTAATTTTGGAAAATTATCAGTAAACCTGACATAACATTTGGCAGGAAATCGGAATCAAGTTCAAGAGGGATTTTTGAAGATTACTATATTACCCTCTTTCTTTTAAGCAGTCGGGGGAGGCTGGAACAAGCTTCAAATTTCAAATCCTCCTCCATTAATGGCGTTGTTTTATACAGTATCCAAACGCCCCATCTTCTTGAACCCAACCCCTACCCTCCGCTTTTGCTCTGCCTCTTCACAGCCACCATCCGACAATGAAACTGCAGTCGCCACCGCCGTCTCCGTCCTCAAACACCATCGTTCCAAATCCCGATGGACCCACCTTCGTACGCTCTTCCCATCCGGTTTCGATCCTTCCCAATTTTCCCAAATCACCATTCAACTACGTAACACTCCTCACTTAGCTCTCCGTTTCTTCCTCTTCTCCATCCAACACTCCATGTGCCACCACTCCCTCTTATCCTACGCCACAATCATCCACACCCTCGCTCGTTCCCGCCAAAAATCCCATGCCCTAGCTCTGATTAAATCCGCGCTTCGTAAATTTCCTGATGCTAATACCGATTCGCCTTTAAGGACTCCACCTTTGATCTTCGAAACTTTGATTACGACTTACAGAACGTGTGATTCTGCACCTTTCGTGTTTGATTTACTGATCAAAGCATGCCTTCAATCCAAACGAATCAATCAGGCTATCGAGATTGTCCGGATGTTGCGCACTAAAGGTATATCCCCAATGATTAGCACTTGTAATTCTTTAATCATGTCAGTTTCTAAACACCACGGGAGCATTGCTGGATATGAAGTTTACAACGAACTTCTCGGATCCACTCGCCAATTTGGGGATCAAAAACTTGGTGTCAAAATCGTTGTTCCTAATGTACATACTTATAACATAATTATGCATTCTTTCTATAAAGACGGTTTAATTGAGAACTTAGAACAATTGTGGAGTGATATGATTGTGAACAAGTGCTTACCCAGTGCATACAGTTACAACATTTTAATGGCGGCTTATTGTGATAATGGAAGAATGGAGGAAGCCATGAGAGTGTGGGAAGAAATGAGAAACAAGGGTTTAAAACATGATGCCATGGCTTATAACACCATAATCGGTGGCCTTTGTGAAGCTGGAGAGGTTGATAAAGCTGAAGAATTCTTCAAAGAAATGGGATTGGATGGAGAAGAAAGTACTTGTGTCACTTATGAGCATTTGATAACAGGGTATTGTAAAACTGGGGATGTTGATTCTGCAATGCTTTTGTATAAGGATATGTGTAGGAAAGAGTTTACACCATTGGGGTCTACCATTGATGTGTTGATTAAGGAACTTTGTGAGAAGAATAAGGTTTCAGAAGCATTGAAGGTTTCAAGATTTGCAATGAAGAGAAACAATGTGGTTATGAAGGGTGAAAGTTATGAGCTTTTGATAAAGGGTTTGTGCAATGAGGGGAGGATGGATGAAGGTATGAAGCTTCAAGCAGAAATGGTGGGAAGAGGATATGAACCGAATTCGGGAATTTATTCTGCTTTTATTAATGGGTATGAGAAAGAAGGAAACAAGGAACAAGCAGCCAAATTGAAGATGGAACTTCAATCAATAAAATGAAATTTTACTATTTCTGTAATTTATATAATATATCTTTACATTAAGTTACAAAATAAAGTAAAATTAAGCAAAACAAAATTTCATGAAAGTTCTGCTGATTTGAAGTCTAAATCTGCTGCAAACACCATGTCCAAAAAAGGTTATTGAGCTAACCCATCTTGATTTACATTGTTTTATTATATTTAATTTTGCTTCATGTTTGCTTTTTCATGTTTTGATATCAATTTATTGAAAAAAGGCGTTGATTATGGTGGCATAAACCAAGGTACCAATTTATTGTGGAAACAAGCAACTATTTACTCTAATTTAAATTAAAAAAAAAAAAATGTTCTTTATGTGTGCAAGATTTTTACAATGGCATTGATGAAGTCTGGATATTTACATGCCCGAATATTTTGATTACATGCGTGTTAATAAATCACTTAAAAGATTGATGCGTCTGTAATTATCGTAATTGCTTAACAATTACAAGTTCAAAATATCATTTTCTTGCATGTTAATAAATCACTTGAAAGGTTATTGAGATAAAAATTTGTTTATTTTAGATGAAAAAAGGGTTAGTTTCATTTTCTGTGGTAAGTCATGTTAGTTATTAGCAAAAAAGGATCATGCTATATTGGAGTCTTTGCAGTTGATAATACTTTTGGTATTTGTAGGCAAATATTCTTTCTTAGGCCAAACTACTAAACAAGATAAGTGTTTTGTTCATATTGAAAGTACAACTACTAAACAAGATAAGTGTAGGTAAATGTGGTGCACAAGATTTTGCATGAAGTTCTAGAGAGAGGTGATTCTGCCCAAAATTACATTCAGGGATCTAGAAGAATGAAAATTGACAACTGTCTCTATCTTGATAATATAGTAAAAAATAGCAAAATATCTGGCAACATTACACTTAAAAAAGCTTTACAAAGCCACTCAAAACGATCAAAAAACACATGTCAATGAAACAACACAAGAAATACGGATCATTGGATTTGCCTCAAGACCTTCACAAGTGAGTTTTCTTTTTCCTCTCTCTATGATGGAATGGAATAAAAAATGAAAAATGAAAAAAAAAAAAAAAGGATTTAGCTTTAGCTTGAAGAAAGCCATCTTAGTTTTAGATTCCAAGAAGGGCCACACAATGCATCCATTAGATTTCCCATTTAAGGATTAATAAGATTTTTTTGAAAGTTTATTGTTTATATTTTGTTACAGCTTTGAAACGTTTAAACCAATGCATGAAATGTGGAAAGACTACACATTGCCTAATGCTATTCAAGAGACTCGTATGTTGCAGTGAAATTGGGTGCAATATTTCCATATGGAACTCGATGTTAATTTCTAAAGAAAAGATTTTTCGCGATATTATTTTTTGTAACAGTGGAGGGAAATCGCTTTTTGAAATTGTTGATTGTTTTTGGTGATTTTAATGAGGTACATGAGATTAGTGAGAAATCTACATCTTCCCATTGTCAAAATAGTGTTTTTAATACATTTATTTGGGATGGAGATCTATTTGATCTTCCAATGAGGTTAAAATGGTTTATATGGGCTAATAAACATGGGTCTAAAATGAGTAAATTATATCGGTTTATGGTTTCTAGGGATTTTGATGAGTATTGAAAAATCGTATTCTGTCATTATATAGTGGTTCTAAAAGAAAATATGGTTCTTGGCTTCGATCAGTGGGGTTTAAAAATCTCGTAGCCTTGGGATGGAATTCTTTAGGTCTAGATGTAATTTCTGATTCTACTCGCGTCTGATATTGCAATTTAATAATAAGGTCAAGTCTTTGGATTTTATGGTTAAATATTAGTGTTTGAAACGTAAAAGATAAAAAGAAGAGGTGACATTGTGAATCCAAATTATAATTCGTTTACATAAAAGATAAAATGCAACAACTTTCCTAGACGGTAACGACCTGATCATGATATATTGTTTCCTATGCGAAGGGTGTTGGAAAATAATGTACTTCATCTATGTATGCATATTAATAAATAGTTGGAATGTAAAAGAAATGAAAGAAATAAAAACATTATGTAAATTCTAATGATTTCATCGTCTTTATCAAGTGACCACATAGTGTACTTGATTATTGTTATTTTTAAATTCTGACATATAAAAGTCATATCTTGTATACGACATCATTCCATACTTGAGCATCCTATTCAAAGCACCCTCTATGTTAGGGGTGAACAAAAGTATCATTGGTACCAAACCGAACGGGTATCGATACTGATATCGTATAAGGTAAGTCAGTTTGATATTTGTCTCATCCAAATCTTAAAAATCCGTTCTCGGTAATTTCGGTATGGTACCATTGGTTAGGCTCAACATGGGAGGTTATCATTGTTTTTAGCGATTTTAGTTTGTGCAGAATTTTTCGTCATCTTTGAACAATCATAACTCTTTCATCCGATCTCAGAATAAGCTAATGTTTTTATGCATATTCTTATGTCTTGTCTACAATTTAGGATCTAGAATCTACTTAATTGGATAAGTATTGGCTGAGCTACATTGCCCTAAACAAGGGTTATTATTGTTAGTTTGTGCAAAAAAAATTCTTTTTGAATAACCATAATTCTCTCATATGAGCTTGGAATAAGCTGATTTTTTTGACATATTCTTCTTTATATTGGCTTTAAGTTAAGCTCTAGATCTACTTAGCAGATAAGTATTGACTAAGTTACAGAGTTTCAAACATGGCTTGCTGGTGCTTTTCAAATTCGGTATTAATGGATAATGGTACTGAAGTACCGGTAATTTGGGATTCGATATCTACCAAGCTCACTCCTAATCTATGCATAAGGGGTGATTTCATTACATAGGTATGTTGTAGAAGATATTAGCACCACAGTCACACAATGTCAAAAAGTAGTTATATGTCAATGTTTATATATTTATCTTAGACATTGTGGTGTTGAGAATATCATCATTGTATTGTGCCACAAAACATCTCAATCAACTTTGTTATATGTAGATTGCATTCATCTTACGATAACGTATTGATGGCATTGACAATATATAACACACCCTAGGGATGTACGCCTTGCTCATTTATTTTGACAAATAATGTCAAGTCATTCACATTTACTTAAAAGTACATGACGTAGCCTATACAAACTTTTTAAAACCATCCTATGGTTCCCAACTCTCTTTTTTGCCTACTTTGTAGGCAACATGCAAGATTTAGTTATATTCATTCCTAACAACCATTAGGAACATGGTTTCCTAGTATTTCTTTGAGGGGGGTATTACTGTTATGATCCGTAGGTGCAAGTAGTTTGAAAATGACAGAATTCTACAAATATTTTGACCATCAATCACAAGACTTAATGAGAGTAAAAACCGAAAAATGAAATTTTAACAATCAATAACAATTTTTAATAAGAATGAAACTGAAAACTAATATCGTATTCAAAATGATTTTTATTGCGCATCATATTGCTACGAGAATAACTCAAACTAATTCCAATTCCGTCTTAACTCTTAATGTGCGTAACTAATCTCCGATACACCTTTTTCCATATTGCAGCAATACACATGGAGGCTGTAAAACCTTTATTCACGATTTGGTTGGATAAACTCACTTTCAACAACATAATTGTGTAGCGGTGGTGCTTGAGATAAAATTGGCACCTTAATCCACTCACATAAACATGAAAAATTATGGAGTCCAAAGTGAGTGTCTTAAATGAACAACGAAATAAGCTCGAAAGGTATTTTCTATCCAAATAGCCCGAAATACAAGATTTCGAGATGTTTTATGTCACGTCTCATCAGAAAATACAACACTACGAAATTCATTAGCTTGACTCCGAATCGGACATAATAAACATTTCTAACACATTAAAAAAATTAGATCAATTACCTATATTTGAAAAAAAAAGTGATTATATTATCGATTATCCCAAAAGTAATTCCGCAAATTCTATTTCACTATATAAACTACGTTTAACATTAATAATAACTAGGGTTTGAACCATCCGCGCGATGCTGCGGAAATCTGATATGTTGAAAAACACAATGCGACATGGATAAAGTTTCGTAGGAGAAATTGTGAGACGGCTTTCAATATAGTTTAAAAATTCAAGTGTGTTTAGATCGTAACTATTTGTATACTTTTTTGGTTCACATTGCAAATAGTTATCCGTAAAGTGGAACGTAAAAGTATAACATATGATTTCGAACCAAATAATTATGTATGGAGGAGACAGACAAAAATAAATATTTGAAAGTGTATCTTGAATGTATTAATTTTATGATTTAATACCACAATAAATATCATAACAGCTTATAAGGTTTAAATAAAAAAGTAATATTAATAAAAATGAAAACTATAAAAACTATTATGTAATATCAAAATCGTAACTTAAAAACACAAATAAATTAACTTTAAAATTATGAAGGATAAAAACTGTTTAATCAAAAAATAAAAAATATTAGGTTAGAAAATATAAATATGAAAAATTTATTAACATAAACAAATTTGCTATCTTTATGAAAATGTTTATTCCACATCTTATATTATATTCTATAAAATATTAAAATGTATATCGGGACCTAGTCTTTTTTGGACTGAAATTATTAAAGCAAATGAACAATAATTATGTGAATGAAAGCGTAGTTGCGTGCGTTGTACGATGACTCATTTATTAAGCACACATAAAAGTATAAACAGATTTATGTATGAATAAAACGGCAAAAACTAAAAGTCGAAAGTGTATCTTGTTTAGTTAATACCACAAAT
The DNA here is from genome assembly GCF_002870075.4 of Lactuca sativa. Classification (NCBI taxonomy): domain Eukaryota; kingdom Viridiplantae; phylum Streptophyta; class Magnoliopsida; order Asterales; family Asteraceae; genus Lactuca; species Lactuca sativa. The sequence continues at coordinate 46,085,609 of NC_056623.2, forward strand.
AACAATTAATTAAGAAATTATAATAACAAAAGTAATATTAATACAAACGAAAACTATAGAAAATTATATAATGGATGAAAAACGTTACTTCAAAATATAATAAGGGATCACAAGTTGAAACTTACGAATACCAATAATTTATTTTTAATATTAAGAGGTATTAAAACTGTTAGACTAAAAATATTTGAAGGTAGAAAATGTAAATATATAAAAGTTACTATGTGCAAATTTAAAGTTTCTATTTTCAAAATCTTTATTTATTATATTGTATTAAAGGCTTTACAATTGAAAAAACTTCAAAAATGGTCCCTATGGTTTTTGAAAACATCAAGTTTAGTCTTTAATTTCAAAAAATCTCACAGATGGTCCCTGTGGTTTCAAAACTTTTAATGTTTAGTCCTTCCGTCTAACTTCGTCAGCTTTCTACCGTTAAGTGAGGGGCATTTTCATCATTTCAACACCCAAGGACCATTTATGAGGTTTTTTCTTATTTTAATTAAAAATAAAAAATAAAAGTTAATATGTAAAGGGTCCCACTCACTCACACACTCTCTTTCTCTCTCTCTCTCTCTCTCTCTCTCTCTCTCTCTCTCTCTCGGATGCTAATTGTGTCGCCATTTTCGAAGAGTAGAGATTAAATGGGGAGATTGAATCTCAGAAAATCTAATCTCAATTTTGTCACCAACACCTGGGTGTTGATTCGAATCACTTCCTGTTTTTCTTGATTTCTCGTTCTCCTTTTGGACAACAAATTCTTGAGGGTTTTTTTGATTCCACCAACACTTTGTAATCTGTCAATCTTTTTCTTCATTTTGTTTTTCTCTTTATTCTGTTAGGAGATTTTAGTTTCCATGTTAGTGATGTTGAGGAACAGATCCAGAGCTGTAACAAAACAATCACCGATCATGGCGGATCACCAAGCTTCGTCTCTTTCACCCCCTACTCCACAGAACCCGACCCGATCTATTTCATCTTTTCTTGGTTCTCCAAGGTTCTTCAATGGTGGATTCTTGCCTAAAAATCTTTCACCGACCTCCATTCTTGACACCAACAAACAGTTAATCAATTTTCCCAGCAACCCATTTGGATTCAGTAAAAACCCAGAAAAACCCACAAATGTCGTTGAAAAAAAACACCCATCTGAGAAAGTTGGTTCTGAAGGAATTGCAATTTCTCTTGTTCTCATTCAAGAAAACTCTAATGACAATATTTGTAAACCTAGTACAACTAGCCAAAAAGTTCTGCTTGGATCAAAGTTAAAAATTAAAATCCCAGACCCATTTCCAAACGGGTCACTCGAATCACCCGGTGATTTTGGGATCAAGACCCGAAATTCTCAGTTTTCACCGGTCCAACTCCAACTGGATTTGGATCGCCAAGATTTTTTACAGGTCCTTTGTCTTTGAAGGTTTAGGTTTTAGAAAAATCCCAAATCAATCCCCACTGGAATTGAATCAATAAAAATCCCAAAAGTCGATGGTTTCAGAATTGATGCTTTAATCGAGTTTCCAGCACACCGAAGACGAAAGCGAACATCCCTGATTTTGTTACCAGTGCTTCAATAGGATTTATAGAAGTTGATGCTTTAATAGGGTTTCAGAACTCGATGATTTATATGGAAGGAATCTGATCTCTTATTACTGCTGCATTCTCTAGATCTAAGAGTTGGAATCAGCTCTGGTGACGGGAGGAGAGTGCAGGTGTCGACTGGTGGTGATAAGTGGTGTAAAGCTTGATTGTGTAGACTGTGATGGGGATGGTGATGAACACATTACAACATGTGAGGTTAGAGGGTAAGGGGCGACAATGGTGCTCTATTTTCTAGTGGTGGTGTAGACTACCGATTGTGGTGGTGGTTAAGTATGATGGTTTCAATAAATTTGAAGGTTTTGGTTCTGATCTGATTTTTGAATTTTAGTTTAAGGTTTGATTTCCAGGTTTTGTTTTGATTTGAGATTTGAATTTCATTCAGATTTGATGTCGTTGGTTAGTTTTGGTGGTTTACCAGTGGTTAGTGATAACTGTTGTTAGAGGTGGAAAGGAAAGTCGACTAGTGGTTGATTTCAGGTGGTGGTTTTGCATATTTCCAGTGGTGGTGGTGATTAAGTTTTCTTCACCATAAGAGAGAGAGAGAGAGAGAGAGAGAGAGAGAGAGTGTGTGAGAGACCCTTTAATATTAAATAATTATATTTTTTCTTTTTTTTTTATAAAAAAAATAAAGCAAATCTTCATAAATGGTCCATGTGTCAGTGAAATGACATAAATACCCTCTACTTAACGGCCAAAAGCTAACGCAGTTAACGAAAATGACCATTTGTTAAAAGTTTTGAAACCACATGGACCATCTGTAAGGTTTTTTGAACTTAGGAACTAAACTTGATATTTTCGAAAACCACAAGAACTATTTTTGAAGTTTTGTCCTTTACAATTTAATTATGATTTGGAATTAGCTTTTTTAATTCTGTAAAAAAACAATATGAAATGGATTTGTGAATAGAGCGAAAGAAAGAGAACATCACGTGACGGCTATCCAACGGCCAAAATGAGTGTATGATATGACTATCCAATGGGCAGGAATCAAAGTTGAAATGAATAGTAGATATGTGAGGAAAACTCTTTTTGGTAACTAATATATACTATATACTATAGTGGGAGTTGGTATCCTTTTTGTCAACATCGCGTAGTGGCTAGTGTATTAACCTCCATTTGTAGGTGTTGTCGCTATTTATGACTAGATATATAAAATATCGAACGCAAGAAAAACGAGGTTTTATCGGGACTGCAAATTTAGAGTTGTGTGATAGGAAAATCATAATGATTTTTCTTTTTAATTGACAGTGAGATTCCGAAGGTCTGATGATCGGGCCTTGTAACATATCAATTCGGGAACAAATCTTCTACCCTAATAAATGAAAATGTGGCAATAAATGAAAATGTTATTGAGACTTGTTATTCTCTCATTTATTTGGCCACATGTCATTTTGTTATAATTTTGAAATATATTTATTTTTCACTTGTCAATTACTTCATTATTCATTTCCACTATATCATTAATTTAGTTTTCATAAATTAAACCTACTATAATAATTATTAATTTCAAATTTGAAATTTTAATTTCAATTTCAAATAAATTTACACTTTAAATATTTGTATTTTAACATTTTATTATAATAACTCGTTTAGTACACGGGTCGAACAATTAAACACATAATTTTAATTAATTAATTTTTTGCACGTTTTTTTCTCATAATTTTCACTTATTTCATATTTCAAATTCAAAATAATTTTTTCATCTAATCGCTCATGTTTAACATTATGTTTTAATTAACCCGTATAATATACGGGTTTCACAACTAGTCGTTAATACTTAAAAGGGCATAACGTTTTATTATATATGGTTGGGTTAGGTTATAATCTGGGTGAACAATTATTGTGTGGACGTATGGATAATGTTATTTTATGAAAATTACTAAGAGAATATGTTGTTTAGTAATATGAATATGTTCAATCTCACAGAACTATTGTTATTTTAATGAATTCTCACCAACTCTAATTTATTTTTGTTCTCATGCATCGTTTTTTATTTATTTTAATTCTTACAGAATACGACTCAATAAACATCCTGATAACATTCTGACAGAATGAGAATAATTAAAAAAAAGTGTATAATAACTTTATAGACTATTTAATTAGTGAAAATGCTTAATAATTAAAATAACTATATAAGATTGAACGTATTCATATTATCAAACAACATATTTTCTTTGTCATTCTCACATAATAGCATTATCCACACGTCCACACAATAGATGTCAATCCACATAATATTGAAAATGCTTAATAATTACAATAATAGTAGCGGCCTATAAAATAAATGATCAAAAATAAAATTATAATTATATTATTATGAGTGTCGCCTTTTAAACTAGGTTTAGTCTAACACAAAAAACTATGTAATAAAAACTTTCTAAATTTTTTTTAACACTAACCAAAATATATTTTAGGCTGACCGTTGACCTTATATGGCACCAGACTTTTCTTACGGATCATAAGTATTTTTTTTTTAAGGACGACTAGTTTAAGTAATCATTTTATAAGGGAAAAAAACATTATTTTCATAATCGATTCATCAAATTTGTATGTATTTGAGCATGCAAACCCTCGTGGCCTCTTGTATAATTCGAGCATTACTAACTATTTAAATTTTTATTTGATTTTGACTCTCTTTATAATATTAGCATGTAATTACGTATTATACAAATATTATATTAAAGGACAAAAATTTAATCATGACAAATGTGAAGTTGTACATTTATAACCAACATTTGATGCATTTTCAAAAGATCATTAATTGATAGTGGAATGTCATATTACTATTGATGTGAGACAAAAAATTGTCTAAAAATTTTGTACATTTCAAAGATTTATGTACATATAAATAATATTATATTTGTGAGGTGTTTAAGTCTAAGTTAGATAATGGTAGAGATAAACCTATCATTACCTACTTAGAATACGTAGAGAGTATCTCATGGAAATGTTATGTATTGTATAAAAGCTATTCAAGTGTCATGGTCCTTTCACTCCTACTTCTATTGCACTTTTTGAGGGGATAAAATTAGAAGCGTCTCTATATCAATATAAAGTAGTTTACAATGGGTCAGAAAAATACCAAGTGACAAGTGCAGTACCATATCAATTTATTATTAAGTTAAATGAGAGAACATGCACTTGTAGGACTTAGAGATTACAAGATTGACGTGTACACATAATGTTTGTGCTATTTTGGATAAAATTTAAAATGTAAATAATGTTCCAAATGTCGAGGAGTGGGTGCATCCCTCCTATAGGATGTAAACATGGGCTCCCATGTAATTTAACACAATTACATAATTAATGGTTATACCATGTGGGCTGTGGCCAAAACATAATTACATAATTAATGGTTATACCATGTGGCCAAAAAATATAGTGAATTCACTTTCACTCCTCTTGAACTCACACACATGTTTGTATTTCAACTATCATTGCAATGTTTTATTTCATTTACTAACCAAAAAGTAATTATGTATGTAGGGAGGCCAAAAAAAAAGATGGGTGTCAATGAAACAAGAGCCAAGCAAGAAAGTTGTGTTAGGTATGAAGAAACGATAAATAAAACAGATTTAAGAACTACGTCCACTGTCGAACCAGAGAGAGAGAGAGAGAGAGATTTTATTCCACACATGCTTTTCTGCTACAATGTTACAGATACACCCTTTCATAAATATATAAACGAGAAAATCTGACCTAAACCTTAAAGGCCAAGCCTGACTGAAAGAAAAAAAAATACAAAAAGAGCCCAAAAACTTTCAGTCTTTAAAATTGTAGATCTGATGATAAGTCTCCATATCTAACAATCTCCCACTTGGAGGCTTGATCATCATTCAACTGCCAACCAAGTTTGTATCCTCTGGAACACTTCTCTCTCTCTCTCTCTCTCTCTCTATATATATATATATATATATATATATATATATATATATATATATATATATATATATCTCTCTCCCTAGTCCCTACCTCCTCTTCAAGTTCTTGGAAGCCTAGTTGAAGCCATGCACAACTTCAACTTATCAATTGGTACCACATTAGTAAACATATCAGTTGGATTCTTCGTACCAAGGATTTTCTTCAGATTTAGTGTACCATCAGTTATCAGTTCTCGTATGAAATGAATAATGATATCACATCTTTATATGTTTCATTCAACTGTGAAACATCGGATTTTTCGTGAGATGCACTGCACTTTGATTGTCACAATGGAGAACACAGTTTTCTTGTTTTATTCCCAATTCTGACAGAAAATTCTTCAACCATATCAACTATTTGCTTGCTTCTGCAAACTATATATTATGTCTTCGTAGTTGAAAGGGCAACACTTTTATGAAGTCTGGACATCCAAGTCATGGATGTACCTCCGATGTGAAAACATACCTAGTAGTGTTTTTTCCTAAATCCGCACATCCCCCTAAATCAGCATCATCGAATCCTTCCAAAACCACTTTATTTTTGTTGAAACATAGAGCGACTTCAAAAGTACCTTTCAAGTAACATAGCATCCACTTAACCCCTTCCCAATACTCTTTAACAGGATTTGACATTAATCAGCTCACAACTCCCACTGCATGTGTAATGTTCGGTCTGATGCACACCATAACATACATCAAGCTTCCAACTGTTGATATATACTGGATTTTGGCCATTTCTTCTCTGCCTTTATCCGTCTTTGGGGACTTTTTGTTGGAAACTTTTATCTAACTTCCCAAAGGTGTACTTTTTGGTTTTGCAGCAGTCATGTTGAAATTTTCTAGAATCTTTATGATATACTTCTACTATGAAAGCTTCACATTTCCCACAACTGTATCTCTAACTATGCGCATCCCAAGAATTTGTTTAGCAACTCCCAAGTCCTTCATCTTGAACTCTCTTGAGAGCTACTACTTCATTATGTTGATTTCATGTATGGTTGATCCAACAACCAATATATCATCAACATATAATAAAAGAATAATGTAAGAGGACCTGAACTTCACAACAATGGTCCATCTCACATCTCTTGTACCCATTTTTCTACATGAAGCTATCGAATTGTAAATACCACTGCCTTGGGGTTGTTTTCAGTCCAAATAAACTCTTCTTCAATTTACATACCAAATTCTCCTGATCATTTACCAGGAAACCTTTGTTGGATTAGTGTCTAAGTCCATAACTATTTTGGTATGTACTTGACCTGATGGTGCATGGTCCTTTTGGGTTGCCTTCACCAAAGCAACTTGATTGGAGAAATAAATAGAGAGAGAGGTTATTATGATTTATTAATATGTTATAAGAATAATATATTAAAGGAGAAATCATATTTGTTTAATTAATATTGGTCAATAATTAATTTTGTGATCAAGTGTAATTAATTAAACTAGAGGGGCTGAATTGTAATTATGTGATAGTTACAAAATAAGGTAAGGATTATCTTAAATATAGGGTGAACGAATTTAAGGAGATAATGCCTTAGAATTCGACTAGGATAAGGGTTTCTAAGACTTATCTTATGGTTGCTTGGTGGGCAAGCAACTAGATAAGGATAAGGACTAAAACCCTAATTTTTACACCTATATAAACCCCCTAAGCCTCATGAATTCGTCCAACCCTTCCCAAGAAGTCCTAGAGACGAATTCTAACACCTCTCCTCTTTCTTTATACCTTCTCCACTTGCTTATGGTGTTTGTAAGCCATTAGAGGAGTGACACTTGTGACTCCAAGCCTTCCAAAGTCAATTCAAGGAGGATTTGGGATTGTTATTGCTACATAACAATCAAGGTAATATCATAAACCTAATTATATGTTAATATTGATTTCCATATTCTAGAATTAGGGTTTATAGTCTTGGATTCAAAGCATGTACAATAGAGAAACCTAGATCCAAGCATTAGGGTTTGTATGAGCACATAGGATGTCTTATGACCAAAACCCATCAGTGGTATCAGAGCCTAGCTTGGTTTCAATTGTATTGATGCATTGTATAACTGGAAAATTCGTTTTTTGGGTTTCTGGAGGCTGGACTCACCGAGTCCATGGCTGAACTCGCCGAGTCCATGCAGACTCGATGAGTCCAAGCTTGACTCGACGAGTCAACTCGTCAGATGGAGGGTATTTCGCGATCTCTTGCTGTTTTTGCTTATGGATAGTTACCTTATCATATTAGATCAATATAAATCCGATTTTTTGATATATATATATATATATATATATATATATATATGACTATATTTTTGATCTAATGGAAGATATTTATCAATTAATAAGATAATTGTTTCCTTATGTGATAATTGATTAATTATTTTGACTAAATTGATAAATTGTTTTGCAAAAATCATTATGTAAATCAAATATGGATAATTATGTGATTAAATGTTAATTTGAATTATTTGTTATTTGATCCTTGTTGTTATGAAAAGTTTCATATTTTGCCCTTTAGGTTTTATAGTTTAAATTTGAACCCAAAAGTTTTGTTGTTTTGAAATTTAAATAGTTAAAACCCTAATGTTTTGAAAAAGGTTTCAAAAACTTTCCCTCAAGTTTTGGAATTTAAATTTTGATTAATAGTTTAATTTTGATGTATATTTAAATTCTAAACCCCAATGTATTGAAATGTTTCAAAACTTGCCCTCAAGTTTTGGAATTTAAAAGTTGATTAAAAGTTTAATTAGGAATGTTAAATTCTAAAACTCTAGTATAGTTTTGAAAAAGTTCAAATCTCACCCTTATGGTTTTATTAATTAATTAAGGTGTATAATTAAAAGAGGCTTAATAAATCCATAAAGTTTTGGTTTACAATTTAATTGAATTAAAGGTATAATTGTTAAATTTGACCACCTAATATTTTAAAAGTATAAAATACACCCTATACTATATATAACATTAAAAGTCTAACATTATATATATGTATGAGTAAAAGTCAGTCTTACCGTTAATATGCCTCATTCACGAAGTTGGTCTATAAGGGGTGTTTAAGGAAATTGCCTATAAAATGGCGATTGAATGGGTATCCACTCTTATCCACCGCACTCTTGACTAGTGGAGGGTCATTAGCCGAACGGGTAGGATAGGAAGAAACCTTCCATTATAAGTATAATGAAGTATAAAAGTAACTAAGTATAATGAAGTATAAAAGGAACAAGAGATCATACTTCACTTCCTCCTCCTCCTCCAATTATTCTCCCTAACCCACAAGTTCAAAGGCTTGAAAAGTTCAAGATCACTCAAGCCCTTTTGGCAAGTAAACATAAAGAAGGAAAGTCGGTGTGTGCACACGTCCTAGGGATGAAGTCACACATTGATAGGTTAAGAATGTTGGGATCCGTTGTATGTAAGGAAATGGCTGTTGATTGGGTTTTTCAGTCACTTCCTAACTCATATAGTGAGTTCGTAAGAGAGTATTATATGATGAACTACGACGTGACCCTTATAGATCTCACCTATATGCTTATTGCTGCTGAATCAGCAATGATTTGGCGCAATAGAAAAGCAAAGTTGATTGGTGAATCTGCCTTCGAGACCTCTATGGATATAGACAATGGCAACGAAAGACATGCTATGATCGAAAAGTTTGATCACAAGAGAAAGGCAATGTCTGAAGTAGTTCCATGTCATGTTCCAAAAGAGTCAATTTGCTTTTATTGCCAAGAGAAAGGGCATTGGAGACAAAGTTGCCCCATTTACCTAAGAGATCTAAGAGATGGGAGAGTCGAAACGTATGGCTCTTATATAGGTAAAATCCATTGACTAACTCTTTTAAGCTTCATTCTAGATTATTAATACATAATGTGATAAGATTACAATTGATGTTTTTTAGGATCGAAGAAAAGAAACGAAGCTTAAGGGAAGAAGTGAGCAGAATCTAACCGTGTGAGGAATGGATTTCGATCGCATTTCTCGAAGATTAGATTCTTGAGCTACTACTTAGAGTTACAATTAGATTGCTAAGAAAGATGTATTAGCATAAGTTTTTCAATGAATTGCATTGTAAGGACAAATTTTTTCCGCAATAAAATAAATTTTGATTTTAAATTTTATTCATTTATCCTTGCAATGGCGTGTATGAAAAAATTGATGTTAAAATGTTTCTATAATGGATTTGGTTCTTATTATGGAATGTCAAGAATTTACCAAATAGGGAGAGTTTCTCATCGCCCAAGTTTCAATTGGACAGAAATTTGGAATCATGCAACTTGGTTGCACGATGATTGAGAAATTTCATATTTGGAAATTAGACAAATTCATTGACAAAGTGTCAAGTGAAGGACTTGGAGATCGAATACACAAAGTTGCGTGTTGATCAGGTCCACCATAAGAGTAATAATGATATTCGTCATGATTCACTAAAGGTTTAGTAAATATGATTATACTTACAAGATTAAGTGTAATTATGAATTGATTGAAAAAGTTTAAATCAATAGCAAAACGAATAAGAAGAATCAAGTAGGCAGAAAGATAAAAGTTTTTCCATTCTAAGAAGAAGGGAGAGTAGCTTTTATGCTTTATGATAGGTCTTAATGATTAAGAACCATATCTCAATTGATCCTCTAAGTGAGTCTTAGTACAATTGTATGTTTAAGAAGAGGAATCAAGAATTGAGGAAATTGTTAAATCAAGAAGTCAATCATACTTCGTTCCAAAACAAGTCTTAAAGTTAAGATTGTGACATTGAGTGGATAAGTATTAAGAAGGTTTATAACATTCATCAAATGTGGAAAGTTGTGATGTCTTGGATAAGACAAAGACCAACTAGGACCAATTTATGAAATGTTTTGATAAAAACTACACTAACTCTTGAATATTTGTTTGTCAAGAAATGTTTTGACAAGAGAATCTTATATGTCAAGGAGTCAGTGGGAGTCTTAATGGTCTTGAAAGGTTTCAAGAACAAATCAAATAAACCTTACCGATCATCACTAGCACACGAGTTGAGGTTTACAACCTATCGTGTTGACATTATTTTGTTTCTGTGCCGTTCCACTTGAGTTAATTATGCATATGAGTCCTATGAGTTCTCATTTTGAACGCATAAAAGGCAAAGCACCTTAATCAATGAAAGGTACATTGATAGGAAAGGGTGAGCTGCTTAACTACTTGGAAGACATGGTGGGTAGCTGTGCTACCATAAGGCAAGAAATCAAGATTAAGAAAGTTCGGTCCATATGAGTTTGAATTTGTCGTAAACTTTAGTTTTGACAAATTCACATGGATAGGAACACATACACCGTTTAAATCTAAGTGTCATAAGATTTCCTCCTTCATGAAAATGATTGTGAGGAAATGCTTTCACTAAGAGAGATTTTAAAAAAGATAGTGATTGTAAAATTGCATTCTCGAATTCGATTATGGTTACGGTATCCCTTTCCATAATTTGAATTGTGAGGTTTGGCAATTAGACTTAAGTGTTTAGACACACATATGAACTATTGAAGGCAAAGGTGTATAAGTTCAAAAAGCCTTGATAAAAGATTATCAAAGCACTAAGTATTAGAAACATGGACTTAAGAAAGTCAATAGGTATTGTCTTTCTGAAAGTTAAGATGTTTATGAATACATGTCGAAGCTAGTGGGAGCATAAGTGTTATGTTTTATAATAATCATCATGATAGTGGGAGCATAAATGTTATGATTGTATGATTATTAAGGAAAGTATTGCAAGGTTAGCAATATTAATTATAGAAAACAAGAGTCATACTTTGCAAAGTCGCAATAGTTGAAGAGTTGTTTTGCTATAATTAAGGGAGAGAATATTATGCTTCAATTCAAATTTAAAGGCTTAGGTTGTGGAATTTAGTCAAGGGTACATAGTGTGTTCTTAAAATTTTGATTATGATTACGACATTCCTCTTCACAATTCGAATTTTGAGAACATAGCAAATAAAACATTATGCGTCGTGTCCATACGCTTCGGGTATAGGATTGATTGCGAATGCTTTAATGTTTAACCATTCTAAAATTTTCCAAATGTCTAGCACATTTAGAAGGAAAAAAGGACAGAATCGGTTTTGACTAAAATCATTAAACAACTATCAAAGGACAATCCAAAGTTCGACGAGGATTGGTCGCTTGTGAGTAGTTGGAAGTATAGTATTGGAAAATATGGAAATGTCTCCATATTGGATGGACAATATCGACATTATTATGAATAGAAAAGATTCTATGTTGTTGTCATATGGAAAGTATGGAAGCGTGTCCATATTGAGAATTGAATATCGAAAATCTATGTCTAGATTAGAAACTTTTATGCAAAAGGATGTTCAAAGGAATGTACTTTGAGTGAGAGGCATCATATCTAAGGAATTGTCTTGTAACAATCTCCGATAGAGGACTTTGTAATATCATTGGCAATAGTCTTTGTGACTTTGGTGCAGTGACATTACGAAAGGATAGTTGCATAGAATGTTAGAATCTAGCATATTCTATAAGTAACAAGAATTTGATATTCTTTAACTTATGAAAAACGGATTTGGAGTTGTGAAATGAGAAGGATTGGAAATGTGTTCAATGTGATCTATTTCACAAAGCAAGAACCATAGGTAAACATTGTGTGCATGCTAGGAGCATGGGACAAGTGTTGGAATTCAAGTAAGAAGTTGATTACCCGAAACGACAAATAATGAGTAATCAATATGGTGATAAATAAAAGGCGTTTTATGTATACTCAAAGGTTTGAGGCCATATGGGATTAGTATTATTCTTGTGTTTCACATTTGCATGTTTTGACTTCCAGAATAATTGAGTTTATTAAGAATAATCGAATTATTCAAACGGGCCACAGTCGTTCATATGTTGGAAGTAGATATGAATGAAGACTGTCATGAATTGGTGTGTGGATTGTCTAGAAAAGTATTAGACATAAGCAAATGTTTGCTACAACGTTCATGAGTGCTTACGAATATGATTTGAGCATTGGATTAAACCCACGCTCACTTGGATCACTCCATGGATTGTATCACGAGTGATTGGTGAGACGATAACATATTATATTCTTGAAACCAAGATGTGTGAGTTGTATCTTGCGAATCGGTTGCACATTGATAATATGTAAACGTACTAGTAACTTGGTGTTATAAAACATATTGTTGTGTGTGATTCGGTAAGTGAGTGCAAGCAAGCATTGTATCAAAGTTTATCCGTTCCTTTTATCCAAAGTAGGATAAAAGCGATATCTTTGGGCCCCTCGATGGTTTAGTGATGACAAACGTAAATGCTCGGCCGGGCTAGGGCTAATTTGATTTGTTCAATTAGTCAGTCGTCATAAATCAGAAATCGAGAAGTAGTACAAAGAGAATGATTTGAAATCATATCTCATATGATATCTAGAATGGAGGAATATATGATCCCTTATCTAAGGACACACGTATCTGATATGATCAGAGTTGACAGCGGCTTTGGAAAGCTACGATTGCAGATCAGGATCTGAAGTCATACGCAGAATAGCTGTTAGACTTATCCAAGTGGGAGACTGCTGGATTAGTGTCTAAGTCCATAACTATTTTGGTATGTACTTGACCCGATGGTGCATGGTCCTTTTGGGTTGCCTTCACCAAAGCAACTTGATTGGAGAAATAAATAGAGAGAGAGGTTATTATGATTTATTAATATGTTATAAGAATAATATATTAAAGGAGAAATCATATTTGTTTAATTAATATTGGTCAATAATTAATTAAGAATTAATTTTTTGATCAAGTGTAATTAATTAAACTAGAGGGGCTGAATTGTAATTATGTGATAGTTACAAAATAAGGTAAGGATTATCTTAAATATAGGGTGAACAAATTTAAGGAGATAATGCCTTAGAATTCGACTAGGATAAGGGTTTCTAAGACTTATCTTATGGTTGCTTGGTGGGCAAGCAACTAGATAAGGATAAGGACTAAAACCCTAATCTTTACACCTATATAAACCCCCTAAGGCTCATGAATTCGTCCAACCCTTCCCAAGAAGTCCTAGAGACGAATTCTAACACCTCTCCTCTTTCTTTATACCTTCTCCACTTGCTTATGGTGTTTGTAAGCCATTAGAGGAGTGACACTTGTGACTCTAAGCCTTCCAAAGTCAATTCAAGGAGGAATTGGGATTGTTATTGCTACATAACAATCAAGGTAATATCATAAACCTAATTATATGTTAATATTGATTTCCATATGCTAGAATTAGGGTTTATAGTCTTGGATTCAAAGCATGTACAATAGAGAAACCTAGATCCAAGCATTAGGGTTTGTATGAGCACATAGGATGTCTTATGACCAAAACCCATCAACCTTCTGGTTGGGACATGTAAATATCTTCCTTAAGGTCACCATGTAAGAATTCAGTCTTGACATCCAACTGATCCAAATATAAATTTTCAGCAGCCACAATACTCAAGACCTACCAAATAATAGTCATCTTCACAATTGGCGAGAAAATTTCATTGTAGTCAACCCCCTCTTTTTATTGGAAACCCTTTACAACTAGTCTGGTTTTATATCTCTTGTTGCCATCAGCTTCATTCTTGATTCTGAAGACTCATTTATTTTGCAAAGCTCTCTTTTTTACTGGTAATTTAACCAAGGACCAGGTATGGTTCTTGTCAAGTGAATCCAAATCCTCCTTCATGGCTTTCTTCCATTTTATATAGTCTTTTAGCTTCAATACCTCTGGATAAGACTCCAGCTTTCTATTCTCTGTCTGTAACAAGTAAATAACCGATGGAGAATATTTGCTAGTGGGTCTTCGATCTCTGGTCGATCTTCTAAGATTAGGAGTTTCAACACATGTCTGATTTGGGGCTTCGTTTTCTAACTTGTAACACCTAGAATTCAGGTATTCGTTTGTGACAACATCCAAATATGGTCAAACAAAGTCAACAATCGTCAAACAGGTCAACTTAACTTGTATTAGAAATTTAGGAGAATTAGGATATCCCCTAATGTTTGTAATGTACTATTAACAAATTATAATACAAAGTACCTCTCTGGATTGCCAACTATCAAATATAAACCCTAATTAGGGTAGTAACATAACAACTCGATAATTCAGCTATATATTATTTGGGAATAAATAATACTTGTAACACAAAGTTGTGGAGTTCATAAACCTAACACTACGTGGCAAATTCATAGCAAAGGCAACAAATTCAAATTTTTGGTGAATTCGTCACCAAATGCAACAAAGACTATACCCGGCTAAACACCAAATCTGTAACGAAACAAACTTGGAATTCAACCTAATGTTAATGTAACATATTATTATTTTGATAATAATGTTTGTTATAATAATTTGAATTTTTATAATTCAAATTAAATATTTTATACATCCTTTATACCATATTTATTTTATAAAAACATCATCATTTTTATAATAATACCAAGAATTTATAAAGGTTTGACTTTTCTTTAATAAAAAGTCACCGGTTATTAAGTTGTACCTTCATCTTAAATGGGCAACCACTTAAACCTTAGAGTAGTTTACCATTTGTATAATCCATGTCCCCCCATACCACCCCCCATAACCCACCCTACCTACCCCCAACCCCCTTCCCCCTCTTTCTTTTAGGTCTCGGCCGAGAGGCCTTTCTTCATCATCATTCTCTTCATTTTTCAACTCCTTCAAGAAATTAGTCTCATCTTCCATAGCTAAATTCTTCCAAGCGGTTCTTGAGTTTTTGGTAAGTATTTCCTTCATAATCTAGTGATTCTACACACTTATAAACTAGTTTCAATCCATTTATACACATTATCATGTGTTACTATTCATAAGCTCTTTAAATCTTCAAGTGTTCTTACTTGAATCTTTCCATCTAAAACCTTTCATCCACCAAGAAAATACACATAATGTGAGTTCATACCCCTTCATTTTAGACTTTTCCATGTTTTAAGGGAGAATACAAGTAAACTTGTATAAATATACAAGTTGTTATGCATGCTTACTTATATGATGTGTAAAGGTGCTAAATACATGAAATAATGTTATTACCTAGCATTATGAATATTTAGATGTAAAAGTTGGTTTAAAATACAAAACTATGAAAAACAAGTATAAACATGCAACTTTTTCTTAAGAAAAAGTTATAAACACAAAACTATAAAACCTAACCTAATATGACTTTTCAAGCAAAAACGGTTATAACCAAGTTATTATACCATTTTTGTGGGATACAAACCAAAATATGTTATTTGGAACATATTGCTTGAAACTAGTTAAAAATACAAAAGATTTAGTTTTACAGAAAAAAACTTAAAAATCTATCATTTTATGTAAAAGTGGATTTTCTAACAAAAATGGTCATAACTAGGTTATGGTACCATTTTTGTAGGTTTTGAACAAAAATATATTGTTTAAAACATATAAAGTTAATTTGACTTAAATATCACAAAAATATAAAAATAAGTTTTACATAGTTATATTTCACCATTTACCGTTTGTCACGTTAAAAGTCAAAAACTAGAAAAATGAACATTTTCATACTAAGGACTCACTTATTGGTGCTAGATGTGTAAAACACTTGTTATTTATGAATATCTAAGCCTGCTAGCCTCTCTCTCTCTCTCTCTCTCTATATATATATATATATATATATATATATATATATATATAAATGGGTACAAATCAAATATTATAATAAACTATAACAAGTATAGTTTATGGGACATTAACACTATTGCGACATTTTTGAACGAGACGAATAATTATACAAAGGATTTATATAATTCTTTTATACTATTTTATTATCATGGAAAAGTGATAGTTATACATATAAAGGTTTTCATTACAACAAAACGTAAACATGTTGGATCAATTTTTGTGAGTCAATGTCTTCATCGTACCTACCAGAGTACCTACAAAAGTCCTGTATTATAACCAGAATCTATCGTAAGAGAGTGTGATACTTGTGTATAGATCTATATGGGACTGACAATCCCGCACCTAAGCTGCTTGCAACAGCTAGACCGGTAGGTCTAGGGTGACAAACGTCTAACATTCCGATGCTTGAAAAACGTCATAACAGGCCATCTATGTTTTAGCACGATTATAATAACTCACATGGGGAACCAACGGTACATTTAGTTTACGGGGCAACATACATTCAAATGGTTTTAAATAAGATTAAAACTACATATTACTATTTTAAGTATTAAAATACTTGTACATTTCGGTCTTAGGGTTTTTAAGACTACACCCATCTTTAAGGAAAATATTGGATTTTCTGGAAACGAACACTGTCATTTTACAAGGAAAGACTTACAATTCTTCATACAAACTCTTATGAACTCACCAACTTAATTGTTGACATTTTTCAAAACTACTTGTATTCTTAGGAAATCATTGAAGCAGGTAATTACAAGCTTTTTAGGATGGGACGCTAATGCGTCAAACAAATCTTTTTATCATCATATTATAATTGAATTTGAAACATGCAACTCTTACGACAATGTATCAATTATATTTATGATGAGTGTGTTTTTCTTTGATCACTATTATACATATTGTTGTGATAAGATTCATGAAGTCGTCCACCCTTAGACATTTCTGCCATCCTGGTTTGGGGGTGTGACATCGTTTTAACCCTTGAGTAATGTTTAATCTGCAAGTTTAGCCCCCGGTGGCAAATTCGTAAATATAAAGTCCTCTGGAGTACGCAGGGCGTACTCCGGAGTGCCTTAGAACACTGCACGTATGCATGCATGGTGCAAACCCTAATTTTCAGGGTTTAGACCCTATTTAAACACCTTTATGGCTTCACGCACCTTCTTACCTTCAGCCTCCCTCCACATTTCAAAACCCTAAAAAGTATTTGTGCAATGTGAAGCTTGTTGAGCCATTTTTGGTGTCATTTTGGAGCTTTTGGAGTAGAAGGAAGAGCATTGAAGTGGTGGTGTTTCACTCAAGGGTTTAGATCTAACATTTTGTCCCCCTTATGCACCTTGTGGAGGTAAAAATGTTTTAAACTTGATGAAGAAATCTCTTGCATCTAGTTTTTGATCAAGTTGTTTCCTTTTTGGTCCCAAACTTATTCTTTATGAGTAGAAGGTACTCCAAGGAATTTGAGTTATCCTTTCATAGGTTTTTAGGGGTGTTAAGTCATAAAGTTGGGTTCTTGGTCACTAGTTCCCCCCCCCCCCCCCCCATGCAAGTGCTAGATGGTCTTAATGGGTTAAGAGGCTAGGGTTTTTGGTGTTAAGGACTTAATAGCCATGCTAGACCAACTTTATGGTTTAGAGCATCTTATGTCACCTAGATCTGAAGTTTGGACGTAGGTGCTTAAAGGACGAAGCACTTAGTTAGGAGGTTGGCAAGCAGCCTCGTACGTAGGGCGTACCGAAGGGTACAATGAGCGTACGAGGTCAGCGCCTCGATCTTCGTTCAACTGTAAGGTATGCCTCATGTACATAAGGAGTACTCCCCACGTACTGATTGTGTCAATCCGGTTGACTGGGTTGACTTGGACCTGGATTTTGACTAGGGTTTGACCTGGGGGTATTTTAGGTGTTTGAATGGTAGTCTGAGTTTTGTTTACTGTTGTTCGTAAAGGTGATCGGTAGTGAGGATTTCGGAGCAGCGTGTCAGTTCAGATTTTCGTCTGTGTGTAAGATGGGTCTTCCTACCATCTTAAGTGGACCGAAGGCACCAAAGCTTACCCACTGTATTGTATGTTTAGAAGTATTTATATCCTATGACTTTGTTTGTGTGCTTGCATGATTTATGTATTGAGCTATATGGGCTCGGGGTCGATACGGACCTGGGGGTTGATTCAGACCCAACAAACCTATTTGTTGTTATTTTGGGTTGATACAGACCCGAGGGTTGATACGGACCTGACATAGCCACACGTTGTTATATGATATATATTATGTATATGGTAATTTAGGAAGCTCACTAAGCTTTATGCTTACAGTTTATGTTTATGGTTTCAGGTACTTCCAATTCAAAAGGGAAGGGCCCCGCACTTGATGTCTTTGTACTCTGATGTTTTGGAATATTGTAATGAATGATGGCTTTTGATAAAATCAAAATGAAAACTAATGGTCTTTAAATGAAAATTTTTGGTACTATCTTTGGGTCGTTACATAACTGATATGTGATTTCGGTTTCTAAGTATTTATCTTCAGAAGTCCCACTGAATTCATTATTTACTATCTCTTCAGCGCTCCCACTATTTTCTGATCCTTCACCTGTTTCAGGTTGAAAAACATCAATATCTGTCAATTCTTCGAACACCACCTTCTGACTTTGTTTGCTTTTGCTCAGAATTGTAGTTAGATCATTTTTATAGAGGGCGTCTTCACTAAAAGTGACATCTTTTCTCCTGATCACTTTCAAGGTTTGGTTATCCTAAAATCTATAATGCATATCATCCATCTCGTACCCGATAAAGATACACTTCTTAGCTTTGGCTTCAAGTTTGTCTTTTTTTTTTTTTTTTTTGCATCTTTAACCTTAACATAAGCATTGCAACCAAATACTTTAAGGTGACAGAGCGATACTTCCCTTTTCTGACATTCCTCTTTTGGAATTTTAAACCCAATGGGGACTGATGGTCCGCGATTTATAAGGTAAGCAGTTGTGCTCACTGTGTCTGCCCATAACATTTTTGGAAACCCTATATGTAACCTCATGCTCTTAGCTCTATCGTTTAATGTTCTGTTCATGCTCTCTGAAATGTCGTTTTGTTGAGGTGTTTGTGGCACAATCTTCAACATTTTGATCTCGTGTTCTGCACAATAATCAGTAAACTCATTGCTGCTGTATTCACCCATATTATATAAATTCAAAAATTTTATCTTCAGATTCATCTCATTTTCCATAGAATGTTTGAACCTTTTAAAAGTAAAGAAAATGTCATATTTATTTTTTTAGAAAGTAAACGATACCTTTCTTGTAGCATCATCTATAAAGGTAACGTAATATCGGGAACCTCCTGTTGATGAAACTAATGTGGGACCGAAAACATCAGAATGTATCAACTCAAGCTGCTCTGATTTAGGTGGTTGACCCGTCTTCACGAAAGTAACTCTTTTCTATTTACCGAGTACATATGGTTCGCAGAAGTCGACTGTCACATTCTTCAGCTGTGGGATCCTGCCCTTTGAAGCAAGCATCTTTATTCCCTTCTCACTCATATAGCCACGTCTTTGGTGCCATAAAGTAGAGGACTCCCTGTCTCCAACAGTTGCATTTGCTTCTCTTGAGGTTAACTCCACCATATATAGAGTTCCCTTCTTCTTTCCTTGAGCAATGACGAATTTTCCTTTAATAACCTTCCATTTACCTATTCCAAACTTTACATCATGTCCCTCTTCATCCAATTGTCCCATTGAGATCAACATTTTCTTCAGACCAGGAATGTATTTCACAACCTTCAAAATCCAAGTATTACCCATTGAAGTTTTTAATGTTACATCTCTAATACCAGTGATCTTCAAAATTTACCATCTTTGTTGTGGCAAGCATGAAACGATGCTCCTGAATCCAACACACAAGACTCGACTGAAATTTCTACACAGCTAATCAGAGCATCATCATAGTCTTTATCCACATTCATCCGTTTCTTGCCATTACCTGCAGGAGGTTTAGGACATTTTTTTTTGAAATTTCCTATTTCTAGTTACAGCAGACAATTGCTTTTCTGCTTCTTGATTGTCCTCTCTTCCTTGACTCTGACCTTTTTCTTCCGTATCCACCTCTGTTTTGTTTCTTTCCCCTCTCTTCCGTATTGAGTAAATTGGTGGAACCTTCTCCTGCATTCCTTCTCCAAACATCTTCGCCAAGAATCAAATCTCCGATGCTTTCGTGAGCTTCATAGTTCCTAAAGAACTATTGACTGTAGTGACTGTTCTAGGCCAACTTTCGGGGAACGGAGATAATAATAATAAAGCTTGGAGTTCGTCTTCGAATTTAATTTCAATAGATCCTAACCTTGGATATTATCGAGTTGAACTTATTGACATGGTCTGTGACAGACACTCCTTCTCACATCTTCGTGTTTACTAATTGTCTAACTAGGAACACCTTGTTTGTTGCGGATGGATTTTCATACATGTTGGACAATTCTTTTATCAATCCAAATGTGGTCTTGTAACATACCAAAATTCAAGACCAAAAATTTCATTTTTGATATAACAATTTATAAGAAACCTCATCAAGTTAATTAAATTCATTAAAACCATAGGTCACATGTTTCAAACCCATCTCATAAAATAGTAATAATGTCAGAGTACAAATCCCAAGAATCTCATGTGTAGAAAATCATGTGTGTGATGCGCTACAAATGTGCCGACTCCTTTCCCTTCGAAGAAGAAGGACCTGACACAAAAACTGAAAACTGTAAGCACAAAGCTTAGTGAGTTCCCCCATCATACCACATACCATATAATCACATAACGCATAGCATATCTGGGTGCTAGTCTCTTTCAACCGGTAACTGCCTAGCATATCTGGGTGCTGGCCTCCCCTTCGGTCTCTTTCGAGTCCCCCAAAGTCCAAACTTATCCAGTCGATTTTAGTCGGGCTTAAAGCATCCAGAATACAGATCTGGCCTCCTAGGGTCGATACAACACGTAAAGTTACAAACTTTACGTTCATGCATGGGCTATTTAGCTCAAATAGCCCTAAAAAGTGGTTCATATGATGCATTGGACTCCCATGGCCATAAAGTTGGCACCTTTATGCCATGGAGTCCCTCAAAGACTCTGGATCTGAAGTGTTGACCCCAAACATGCTTGCATCCATGAATGGTTCCAAAAATGGTTCCTTAAAGCCCTAAACTACTCCATGAAGGGATCTAATAGATGAATAGACAAGGTATAGACTTTATACATCAAATGAGCTAGAAATGGAGTTCTTCTTTTGGATCCAAAGCTCCTTCCTTCAACCAAGCACTTCTAGATTTCCCTCCTTCAAGAAAACACCAAGAAATCACTTCTTTTTCACTCACACACACTCACAAAGCTCAAGATCACGAATTAGGGTTTTCTGGCTATGGGAGGTGATAAGGGAGGCCACAATGGGGGTGTCAAGGTCTTTAAATAGGGTGCAAACCCTGAAAATCGGGGTTTCACACTGGCAGCCCTACTCGTCGAGTAGACTTTAAGTCTCGTGTCCATTCATTCATTCCTACTCGACGAGTCTGGGACTCCAACTCGTCAAGTCCCCTTACAAAAATGATTGTTTTAATTTAAAATACATATCAGGAACCGGACGTTACAAATCTCCCCCGCTTATTTTAGACTTCGTCCTAGAAGTATGATGCATCTGGAAATAACTCAGGGTAGTGCTCCCTCGTCTCGTCCTCTGACTCCCAAGTCCATTCTGAGCCCTTGCGATGCTGCCATTGCACCTTCACCAACTTGACCTTCTTGTTCCTCAGATCCTTCGTCTTCCTATCGAGGATGGCTACCAACCGCTCGATGTAGTTCAGGTTGCCGTCCACCTGAATATTCTCTAAAGGTACTATCGCGGAGTCATCTACCAGGCACTTCCGCAACTAGGAGACATGGAAGGTGATATGGATCTGACTAAGTTCGGCTTGCAGGTCCAGCCTATACGCCACCTTGCCCACCCAGGTTGTAGCTTGCCCCGCTTCCTGGGGCCCAACTTGCCCCGCTTCCTGAACCGGATGACACCTTTCCAAGGTGACACCTTCAGGAGAACCATATCCCCGACCTGGAACTTCAGGTCCGATCGGCTTCTGTCGGCGTAGCTCTTCTGCCGACTCTGAGCAGTCTGAAGCCTGCTCCTGACCTGATGTATCCTCACCGTCGTTTTGAGTACCACTTCGATACTCCCCATGACCCTCTGTCCAACCTCTCCCCAACATATCAGGGTCCTGCACTTCCTTCCATACAATATATAAAAGGGCGTTACAGGTCTTCTCATTGAAGATGTTGTAAGCGACATTTTTCGCCAATTATAATCTGACAATGCGAAGGACCTGTCGATCCAACAAGTTCCATTCTGCCATATCCATCTTTTCAAGTTTTTCTTCAGATAACGGTAAGTGTAATTTCTTCTAATATAAGTAATCCTCAATCTGCATCTTTCAGAATCCAAAATCATGGCCTTCAAATTTATCGATCTTCACCTTCCCGTCTTCAGCTATAGCTCTAATACCAATTGTTAGGTATGAATAAACGATAAATAAAACAGTTCTGAGAAATACGAGAGATCAGAAACGAAATCAAAGCACACAGAACACATGGATTTAAGTGGTTCACATTATCTTGCGATAGGCTACATCCACTGTCGAACCATAGCGAGCGAGCGAGAGAGAGAGAGAGAGAGAGATTTATTCCACATACGCTTTTCTGCTACAATGTTACAAATACGGCTGTTCATAAATATATAATCAAGAAAATCTGACCTAAACCTAAAAGGCCAAGCCCGACTGAAAAAAAAAAACACAAAAAAGCCCAAAAACTTTCAGTCTTTAAAATTCCAAATAATCTTCATATCTAACAAGTTGAATAACAATGACTTGTGCAAAGTGTCATAACAAATGACATAACTTCAAGACCTGTAAATTGCACTCTTCACATAATGGAGTAAAGGGGAAGAAGAGAGTTAACACCAAAGGTGCGACAAGTTTTACATAGTGACATGCTAAATTACCTTTTAAGTATTTAATTTAGGAAAAATAATATGAATTGTTTCTTTTGAAGTGATTTGAATGTTACCTGTTTTTGTTTATTTAAGTATATTGATATGTTTTGCTAGTAGACTCAAACAATGGATTAGTTATGAAATGGTCCAAAACAGTTGATGATTATTGTAATAGATTTGTTTCATATCTACTATAATAAATGAAGGTTTTTTTGCCACATGTCATTTTCTCATTCAATTTGCCACATGTCATTTTGTCATAATTTAGAGATATATTTATTTTCCACTTGTCATTTATTTCATTTTCCATTTCTAATATATTATTAATTAGTTTCCATAAATTAAACTTACCATAATGAAATTAATTTCAAATTTTAAATTTTAAATTTTAATTTCAATTTCAAATAAATTTACAATTTAAACCTTTGTGTTTAACATTTTGTTATAATTAACCTGTTTAATATACGGGCTGATAACTAAACAATAATTTTAATTTATTTATTTTTTACATGTTTTTTTTTCATAATTTTTATTTATTTCAAATTTTGAATTCAAATAAACTTCTTATTTAATCGTTTCTATTTAACATTTTGTTTTAATCAACCCGTATAATATACGGGTTTCACAACTAGTATGTATCAAATGATACGATATGCTTTATGTAATTTTTTGTCCAAACTTAAATGGTTTGTCAAACATTTTCTACCAATAAACTTAATTGATCATTACTAAAATAAAATATTTCTACAACATTTTCTAGTAATGAACTTTCGTTTGTGGTGAAATGGTTTGTTCAATAATTAGTAACATTGAAATTTTGTTTGTCAACATTTTCTAGCAATATACTTTTGTGCAGCACCTGAATAGTCCAAATAGCTTTTCCATTAAAGTCATTTCCCACATAAAGTGACCAAAAATCATACAAACATGCAAAAAACTATTGCATACATACCAAATAGCTTTTTCATTAAGATCATACAGAAATACCAAAAGTCATTCCCCTCCAAAAACCAAGTATACTACTTTAAATCATAACACAGTTAGGAACAATGCCTTTTTGCCTATTAAGAATTTTGCCACAAAACTTTGCTGCTTAAGAATGTTGTCACATAACTTTTTGTCTCTTAAGAATTTTGCCAGAAAACTTTAACTTTACCACATAAGAATGTTGTCACAAAACTTTTCGACATTGTCAATTTGAGTCCTTACAACACACATATGAATAGTGACTAAAAATTCTGCTACAAACCTTTAACACTTTGTTAATTTTGGTCCTTGAAAATAAACATTATAACAATCGTTTGACATCTTGCCACTTTTTTATCCTTACATAAATGATCTATGGATTTTGTTCACCTTGGCATTTTTTGTATTTATATGGGCTTTGCCATTATGCAGCCCTGTTTAATTTCCATTTATTTAGTGTGTTATGTGGTATTTTTGTCATAAGTTGCATAAATGATTCCTGCATTTTAGTGGTTTATTAAGAAATCATCCATTTATGATATTTTTTATTTAGTTTTTATTGTTTTAAACGCAACGTTTTTTGTATGTTTTTTTTTTAAAATACAACCTGGACAAAACCCGGGATCACCTAGTAGTTGTATTTAAAACTACATCACACACAAACTTCTTTTATACTTACATAAATACCCAAAAAGACTAACCTTACAACTCTCATAAACAAGACTAAAAACAATTATCTAAAAAACCATTTATATAATTTTGTCATACAAATGCACATATCTTGGGCAGAATAATCATTCTGACAAGAGCCCAAAAAGTTTAGTTAATTACTTAAAAACGCATGCGGTCGTTCTCGTGACTAATTGACTATCCCTTATATACTTAAAGAGTTAAAATGATAGATGAGTGATTTTATTGGACTTATATTCTCATATTATTATTATTTTTTTCGGTAAAAATGTTTCTTCGTCGATCTGAGAAACTTGTTACCCCCAAATCAAACATATACTTCAGTTGATTATCAAGAATGTTAAAATTATAAACGTGAATGGTGATATAATCATCGTTGTCATCAAAATCCACTTTATTCCTGTATATATACACTCAAAACCCATTTCTACTGACCACTGTACACCCAGCTTCTTCTTTATTTTCTTCCCCGCAACTCCATTCTGAAGAATCTGTAAGTGCGATGGCACTTGTTAAAGAAATCATGGGTCGTTCCATGATTGAGAAACCCCCGTTTCTACCTTCAAACACTCTTAAAACGATCCATCATAACCAGAATCTGTTGTCAGTGAACCCAGTTTCTGTCCGAAGGAGGATCTCGGTAGTGAAGGCGGCGATCAGTGAGGATTTGGCCAAATTTGTGAAAGCAGAGAAGCCGGTTACGTTCAAGGCGAGAGCTGTATTAACTGTTCGGAATAAACACCAGGAAGATTTCAAAGAGACAATTGTAAAGAAAATCGACGCTTTTACCGATCAGATCGGAAGAAATGTTGTCCTGGAGCTTTACAGCACTGATATTGACCCAAGTAGGCAACATGTTTGTTCAAATGCGTCAATAGATTCTTTTTTTGATTGGATGTTCTTTTATTCTTGTTGAATTGAATTGGGTATTGATTTTTGTCCCTTTTTATGGTATGAAGAAACAAGGGCTCCAAAGAAAAGCAAAGAAGCTGTGTTGAAGGATTGGTCACAGAAATCAAATCTCAAATCAGAAAGAGTTAATTACACATCTGATTTATTGTTGGATTCTGATTTCGGAATCCCGGGAGCAATTACCATCACTAATAAGCATCAAAAAGAGTTTTACTTGGAAAGTATCACAATCGAAGGATTTGCATGTGGCCCTGTTTATTTTCCTTGCAATTCTTGGGTTCAATCCACCAATGATCATCCTAATCCCAGAGTTTTCTTCTCCAATCAGGTAATTAATTATCTTTCTTCATAATCTTCCATATTGGTAAAAGGATATAAGTCAAAAACTCAAAAAGGTCTAAACTTTGAAAGTCAAATCTTGATACATGTCAAAGATGCATCAACTATCAAGCTTACATCTTTATGAATATTATTGTACACTTGAGCAGCCATATCTTCCCGATGAAACTCCAGCCGGGCTAAAACTATTAAGAGAGAAAGAGCTTCGAGATTTAAGGGGTGATGGAAAAGGCGTCAGAAAATTATCAGACCGGGTTTATGATTATGATGTTTACAACGATCTAGGAAATCCAGACCGGGGAAACGACTTTATCAGGCCGCTACTCGGCGGCGAAAAGATCCCATATCCACGGCGGTGTCGCACCGGCCGATTACCTACTGACACCGGTGTGTATTTAATACCTTATAACATTTAAAATCGTATAAATTTTAAATATATGCTGACGATTTATATGTTTTAACAGATATTTTAGCTGAGAGTCGAGTGGAAAAGCCGTTTCCGTTGTACGTTCCAAGAGACGAACAATTTGAAGAATCAAAACAAAACGCATTCTCGACAGGGCGGCTGAAGGCGGTGCTCCACAACCTGTTGCCATCAATGGTGGCCAGCATTTCAAAAAAACACGACTTCAAGGGTTTCTCACAGATCGAGAGTCTTTACAGTGAAGGACTCCCTCTGAAACTAGGTCTTCAAGATGATCTCTTGAAGAAGCTCCGGTTGCCTAATTTAGTCACCAGACTCCATGAATCTAGCCAGGGCGGCGGCCTTCTCAAATACGACACCCCAAAAATTCTTTCCAGTAACCACCCTACGTCCTTTCCTTATATAAATAATATCAAAAAAATATGAAAGCTTATAATTTATATTTTGTTCCATTTTTTTGATTTACAGAGGACAAGTTTTCATGGTTACGTGACTATGAGTTTGGCCGGCAAGCACTCGCCGGGGTTAACCCGGTGAACATAGAGAAGTTAAAAGTTTTCCCACCAGTGAGTCAACTCGACCCGGAAATCTACGGTCAACAAGAGTCCGCTCTTAAAGAAGAACACATTTCGGGCTATCTTAATGGGATGTCCGTACAACAGGCTATGGAGGAAAATAAGCTATTCATAATAGATTACCATGACACATATTTACCATTTCTTGACCATATAAACTCGCTAGATGGGCGTAAAGCATACGCGACCCGCACCATATTTTACTTGACCCAATCGGGCACATTAAAACCCGTGGCAATCGAGCTCAGCTTGCCACGGGCTTTACCCGGTTCGCGGTCAAAACGGGTCGTCACACCACCCGTAGATGCCACAAGCAACTGGACATGGCAGCTTGCGAAAGCCCATGTTTGCTCTAACGATGCTGGGGTCCACCAGCTCGCCAACCACTGGTAAGCAGGCCCAAACCCTGTTCCTCGTGTTTCTAGACTCGTGTGGATTTACAAAATTGTCCTTGTTGTGCTAGGTTACGAACACATGCGGCCATGGAACCTTTTATATTGTCGGCACATAGACAACTGAGTGCTATGCACCCGATATTTAAGCTTTTGGACCCGCATATGAGATACACCCTTGAGATCAACGCCCTGGCCCGCCAAAATTTGATCAATGCGGATGGTGTCATAGAGCAGTGCTTTACCCCGGGCCGCTATTGTATGGAAATAAGTGCTGCAGCGTATAAGCATTGGCGCTTCGATCTAGAAGGCCTCCCATCTGATCTCATTAGAAGGTAACTTCTTACCTGTTATCTGTTTTAAAACCCTGTCCAATAACTTTTGGACTAACTTAATGTTTTGTCTTATTAGGGGTATGGCGGTTTCGGATCCAAGTCAAAGACACGGGCTGAAGCTGTTAATCAAAGACTACCCGTATGCAAATGACGGGCTTTTGATATGGGAAGCAATACAAAAATGGGTACGTACTTACGTAACACGATACTACCCGGACCCGTCACTTGTCTGTAACGACAGAGAGCTACAAGCATGGTACGCGGAGTCAATCAACGTGGGCCACGCGGATCTCCGCCACGAAAACTGGTGGCCGGAGTTGGCCACCGGAGATGACCTGACCGCCATCTTGACCACCATCATCTGGCTGGCTTCCGCCCAACATGCGGCACTTAACTTCGGGCAGTACCCTTACGGTGGCTACGTACCGAATCGGCCGCCATTAATGAGGCGGTTGATTCCAGACGAACATGACCCTGCGTACATGAGCTTTTTAGATGATCCGCAAAAATTCTTTTTATCGGCTTTACCGAGTATGTTACAGTCAACAAAGTACATGGCTGTGGTGGATACATTGTCGACTCATTCGCCTGATGAGGAGTATATTGGTGAGAGACAACAGAGGTATACATGGACTGGAGATGCGGATATGGTGGAAGCTTTTGACGGGTTTTCAACCGAGATTCAAAGGATCGAGAAGGAGATTGAGAGAAGAAACCGGGACATGGGTTTGAAAAACCGGTGTGGTGCAGGGGTTTTACCGTATGAGCTTCTGGCACCGGGGTCACAGCCGGGTGTGACTTGCCGTGGGGTTCCAAACAGTGTGTCTATATGAAAAAATAGTACACTGTGTTAGTTATATGGTTTAGAGGTACAAAAAGTATGTAAGTGAGCCCTTTGTATAAAAAATGTAGGATTTAGTTTTTTGTAACGTTAAGTCGTTAAGTTTCATCGCAAGTAAACTAAAGCCGGGTTAATGGATCGGCTGAGTCAAACTCGAGGTCGGGTGGTTCGTTAGTATAGGTTTTGGTTGGTATGTGTTTTGTCGATACTCGATACCTATAAGTGGGATTAGATATTTGAGCAGTGATTAAAACGTGAGTGATGTTGTTTTGGAGGACAGCTTTTGCTTTAATAATTAAACGTACGAATTCTCCACGAAATGAGTATGAATGTGACTTTTCTTTGGTAGATATTTGTTGGGCCTAGTGTGGCATGTGTTATTGTGGTGATTATAATCAAATTATTAGTGGTGGTTTCTTTATTTCGATATAATGTAAAAAGAAAATTCGACAGAACAAATCAGAGTTGGTGACGTATTTCATGGGCTTGTTAGCAGGTTGAAATAGAGGTGCGGGTCGAAACTGGGAGCCCGATTTCAGCCTAAAACCGGTTCTACCAAGGACCAGTTATGGGGGTACTGTCCCTGTCTTTCGTGGTTGATGACCGATTCATTTTACGATTTTATTCAATTCTTGTCTCTGGAAAATGTAAAAACAAAACATGTATTCTGTGTTTTGTATCTCATATATTTGGTGAAAATCGTGATAGTAAATTTCTCTGTGAATCTGCATGTTATAAAAATGAACTTATAGATTTATAAAAGTAGTTAACAATTCTATAATAATCCATGCTTAATTTAATATCATTGCATATATATTGGTGAATGAATAAGACCACACTATTACATAAATTCGTAGAAAAATTAAAGTGTTGTTACATAAATTAATAAAAAAATTATATCTTTTACGTCAGGCCAAAAAATAGTAGATTATAAAGTTTATGATACTACTTTTTATTGAAGTCGACATAAGCGACCTAACTCAAATTTGGTATTCCTATTGAAAAACAAACAATATAATTGAGACGTTATAATATAAAAATGGTCGGTTTTTTTTTAATTATCATTCTAAAAATAATCTCCTTTTCCAAATCATCACCGTCACTGTTTGTAAACCTCAACGGTGTACAATGAATGTATAAAGTCAGCATAACCACGTGTCATAGATAACCCATTCACAGCCGTCACAACTCATACAACCTTCGTCAAACACAACTCCAAGTCCAAGTTGATTGCCGTAATGTCTCGCACGTGTCACTGTCCAGCTACCCACCACTAGCCACGTGCTCATATTCCTCTTTGCCCAGCTTTCATCGGGCTGACTCAACCGTTGATATTAGAACTGTTTTGCCACCTGTCAAACGAATGGCTAAGACCATGTCCATGTAGAAACAAGAGCCTAGAGAGTAGGAGCTTTAAATTTTAAATTTACTGCTCGGATTTTCCTATTCACAGAATATATCCCACCAACTTAAAACTAAAAATAAATATAAAAACCCAGAAGCTTCCTCTTCAATCCTGATCCATCACTCAAATATTGACCTCCTTTCTTATACCGTTAATGTCCTTGTCAGAAGAAAAACATAGAAAACTTATTTGACTGAATTCTCGTGGTTTCTTTAAGAAATTAATATTTTGGAAGGAGAGAGATTAACAAAATGTAACTTTGGGCTGTGTGGGATTGCTTGTTTAAAATATAATTTTTGTTTTTTCTATATTGTTTATTAGTTTTTTTTTTTTATACTAAAAAAATGTTTATAAAAATGTTCGAATTAGTTTGCGCGCGGCCAAAACATAGTTGATATATTATTATTGAGCGTTTGACAAATAATGTAAATGCATTTAAAATTACTAAAAAACGAAAAACAAAAAATAAAATCAAAGCCACTTTGAAAAAGCGTAATTTTCTTAATTAAAACAACGGAATTTTATTAAACTAAAGAGCTAACAAGGCCAATTACAAGTTTAAAGTCATAAAACCATCATACCTAATTAATAGTAATCTTTCTATTCTTCATATACTACACCAAAGGAAAAAAATGAGTAACGATTTTATCGAAAAGAACCGCATTCAGTTTGGACGTGTCAAAGAGATACCGAATATTGGGGGTAAGCATAATAACCGAAAAACCGAACCAAAACCAAATTAACCGATATAACCGAACCATTATAAAAATCATTGGTTCGGTTTCTAATTTTTGTTAACCGATAACCAACGGTTCGGTTATGGTTTCATAGGTTAACCGAACCATTATTAACCGAACCGCTAACTTTATATTTTAATATATAAAAATTGTAGATTATGTATAAAATAATATAGTCAAACTTATTTAAGATCCATTAAAAAATTAAAAATATAATTTATTAATTCTCACTTATCAGGAGACGAACGAACAATCAAACCATCAAAGGTTGATCACCCAGACACACACAATCTTTCAATCATGCATTATCGTCTAATTCTACAATTTGTAAACATTATTAACAATTAGTTTAATCTTCATATTCATAATTGTAATCGAAGGCTTCTCAGACTGTTAATCTTAATCAAATATTGTTTTGACTTTATAGTTCTATTCAAAGGATTTTTTTAACTTTGTAATCAAGACTTCTAGGTAAGTTATGTTTTTGGTTCTTCTAGACTCTTGTGATATATTAAGAATGTATTTTTTTTTATTTTGTTGGCTTTTTTTATTTACTATTTTTGACTTAATCACATTGAATGTATATGAGTGCTTGACTTTTTTCTTTTTTTATCAAAGAACACATAATATAAATGTCCGACTCTTTTATTTTATAGTTTTTGATTTAATCGTATTGAACGTATATGAATGTTTGACTTTATTTTAATATTAATATCAATTATCAATATATGAAATTATTAATGTCAATTTTTTTAATGTTTTGTATTTTTATTGAATGTTTTTGATTTTGAATGTGACTATGTGTTATCTCACTCTAAGTATTAAATGTACATATTATATTTTATTACTATAAGCTAGGTTACAAACATTGGCGTCAAGGACTCTTTGGTATTCTGTTTTCATTTTTTATGTCAATATACTTTCGTCATTTATATTATTTTGAACATTATGGTTAACCAATATTAACCATTAACCAAAACCGATAACCGATAAAAACAATTAACCATAACTAATATTAACCATATCCAATGGCTACTAAAATGCATTAACCAATGATAATAGTTATGGTTCGGTTTTAACCAATAATCGAACCACACCGCCCCATACACACCTCTACCGAACACCCAAATATACAACCACATGGAACAGTAAACGCCTATAAATGTTACTCGGCCATCTGTCCGTGTAAAGAAGAGAACCAATGTACAACGTAAAGAAGAGAACCAATGCAACGTAGAACAAAAGTAACTGTAAGTTTTAAAAAGGCATAAAATCAAGGGCGAACGCAGGAATTAGTAGTAGGGGTTGCACAAATTTTTTTTTTCTGGTCAAACATAATATAGAACGTTAAAAAAAATCCGGTCAAACATAATATAAACCATCTAATACAATTTTTTTTCTGGTTAAACATTATATAACAACTATCTATTATAATTTAAATTTGTCCTCTTTGTGCATACATCTTTTCAAACCGCTCCATTACTTTTTCATCCTCAACTTTCGTAAGTGCTTCCGTCTCGACATTACAAAGCAATGCGTCGTTCAAAAACTCATCGCCAATTTTGTTACGCAAGTCTGTCTTCAAGAGCTTCAACTTTGAAAAACATCTTTCTACACTTGCGGTCACTACAGGTAATATCACAGTCAACTTTAAAAGCTTATAAACCAAAGGATAAAACCGATGCTTCCCTGTACTAACCATCAAACGAGAAAGGTCGGAAATTCCTTTCAAACTAGTGAAACGCTCATCTTTAATGCAAGAGTGATAAAATATCCCAAGTTGTCCTTCGAGGTCTATCATATCTGAATCATCAAAGTCATACTTGTATAACTTACCCAACTTCAATAACTTTGATTTGTCAAATTGTGCAAATGAATCACAAGGGCTCAAAGCAGCCATGTATTCTAGTAATTGGGGTGCTTGTTTCACTAAATCGATCCCGATATTCTGTAAGTTGCATATCTACCACCGTGTTGAAGATTTCAACCTCAAAATGAAACCTATTAGTCTTTGTAGTCCTACGGTTTCTCACACCAATATAAAACTATTCCATATCTAAAGTTTCAATTTCGTGTGTTGACAAAAAGAGGATACTTTTGGCAAAATGATAGCAAACCCTATGTTTCTAAAAGACTGCAATGCCTCCATTGTCCCTCTAACCATCGAAGCCGCTTCCAAAATGTCTAGATCTTTTCTTTGAAGTTGCTTTGACAATGTACCCGTGAGGTGTAAAATGTCATACATCGTATGTAAGTAAAACACGAACTCATATGATTTAAAATATGCTAAGATTCCAGATGCTTGTTGACGATTTGCCAATGACCCTCCCTCCTCTTTCACAAAATCTAAAACTACAAGAACATCCACAAACAACTTCATCAAACTTATGAGTGTGTTGAAATGTGAACCCCATCTTGTTTCTCCCGCTCGAACAAGTGTAGTCACTTGATTTAACCCTCTTCCTGTTTCAAGATCACCACTACACAAGCCTTTTTGCACCCTTTCTCTTGCTTGCTCTCGTAGTAAGTCTTTTCTTTTACACGAGGCACAAACAACATTAACCACCAACGAAATTTGCTCAAAAAAGTCACTCACACCATCATACTTCTTTACTACAGCCACAACTACTGGTTGAAGTTGGTGTGCAAAGCAATGTACATAAAAAGCTGTGTCATTCTCTTGTAATATCAAAGCTTTCAAACCATTGAATTCCCCTCGCATATTGCTAGCCCCATCGTAACCTTGTCCTCTTATCTATTAAAATTTAAAACAATTAATATATATATATATATATATAATTAAATTGAAATAAAAAAAAGTAAAGAATAAATTACCTGACTAAAACTCAACTTATTACTTGTAAGTACTTCATTTATGGCGTTTCTAAGGGTCAAAGAAGATGTATCCTTCACGTGCACTATTCCTATGAATCTTTCTTTCACAAAGTCAAGACTATCGACATAACGCAAAACAATAGCCATTTGTTCCTTTTTTAAACATCACTAGATTCATCAACTAGTAAAGCAAAAACATCTTGACCAATCTCTTTACGAATACTCAAAAGTAATTCTTGTGCAAAACATTGCACAAGTTCTTTTTGAATTTTAGGGGAAATTAGTTGATTGTTTTTAAGAGCATTTTCTAAAGTATTGTTGAAAATCTCTTCACTAGTCTCTCGAATGGCTTTTAACACTTCAATGCAAAGCCCTCTATTTTCCGAGTTAACCGACTCGTCATGACCACGAAACGGTAAAAGTCTAACAACAATAATAGAAACACGTAATCGAGCTTTATATTTATTGTCCTCCGCTTAGGTTTGCCTCCTCAAGACTACATTAATTGCTTGTTTTTCCCTCATTAAAAACTCACACTTTTCTCTTGCTTTGTTGTGAAAACTATCAACACCACCCACATGGTCCGAAATGCATCTTTTTTATTCCAAGTATCAAAACCTTGGGAAACAAATGCATCTCTCCCTCCTTTTTGTCCCATGAGGTCCCCACACAAATAATAATATAAAAAATATGCACAATTCTTTTTCACACTATATTCCAACCAATCAAAGTCATTAAACCATGAAGGAATGAATCTTCTAAATCTATCACCTATTTTTTTTTAGGAAACTTATGTGCCCTTACTTGACACGGTCCTTGAAGCAAATATGCTCTTCTTACATCATCTCTTATATTTGAATTGTAACTTGTAATCAATGGACTATCCGTCGGGTCCTTTGGAAGATCTTTCAAGTCAACGTTATCATTAGGTTGGTTAGAACATGATGTTTGTGGAGTTGGATTAGAAACCGAAGGGATTGAATGATTGGTGATTGGTGTTTGTGGAGTTGCATTAGGATTAGAAACGGAAGGAATTGATTGATTGGTGATTGGTATTTCGGAACATTCTTCACCACTTTCATTAGGATTAGGTCTTTGTCTTTTGGTAAAAAAAACCACTTAGTTTAACCTACAAAAATATAACAATTACACCTAATCGAATAATAAAACAAGTTGATTTCACCTAATCAAAAAAAAATTTAATAAAAACATAACAATTACACCTAATCAAACAATAAAACAAGTTGCTTTCACCTAATCAAACAAAAATTCAATAAAAACATAACAATTACACCTAATCAAACAATGACTTTGTGACATCCCCAAATTTCACGGCCAGAAAAGACCAATTTGTTTATGCTTTGTTTTTAAAATCAGAGTAATCGTTTAAAGAAAACTGTTGCGGGATTTGTTCCCAAAAACAAAAATATGATAACCATTTATCCAAACATTTCTCAAAGAGAATGTATTTTCATTAAATAATAAAACCTTGGGATGTCATATTCGATACAGACCAAAAGCATAAACAATATAAAATAGACCTTACAATAGTTATTTAACTACAGATCTATAATCCAAAATCTCTCATCAAGTCCACCAACTTATACCCTTGTGCCATTACCTGTAATGAAAAGAAAACTGAGTGGGTCAGGCTTGGGAGCCTGGTGAGCATATAGGGTTTTCAACCCATAATAATATAATTATTATATTTAATCAGCAAACAATCAACCCAATTACCCATCCCCATTATCTTCTTAAGGTTTTACCCTAAGAACCAACTATCCTTCATTCATTTATTCGTAAGAAATTTGGCATGAATTCTATTGCTGCCAAAGCTTACTTATCAAGTACTAAATCCATAGTTATCTGGTGCTAACTCCATAGTCACCAAGGTTCACTTAACAAGCGCTAACTCCATAGTCGCCAAGGTTTACTCAACAAGCGCTAACTCCATAGTCGCCAAAGTTTACTCAACGTGCGCTAACTCCATAGTTGCCAAGGTTCATCAAATAGGCACGAAGTCACATCGTCGCCAAGGTTTATACAATAGGCGCTAACTCCATAGTCACCAACAATTTCCATCTACCTATGTTCTACCCAACAATTTTGTAGATATAAATACTTACACAGTTTAAATCATTTAACACCTGTATAAAACTCAAATTTCCATGCCCATCTCAAATAGACAAATAACATATAAACACATAGCACGTATTTCATAGCAAATACTTCATATTTATGTGTTAGAAGAAAGTAACTACACACCCACACATATAAACAACAATATACTTAATACACTCAAACCATACTTGTATTATTATCGTGTTTATGAAAGGTAGTATACACTCACTTGATCAGAAAATAATTGGACAGCACTACGACTTGCAGAAGTAGTATTCTTCGGTAGATCTGGAAGATCTCCACAAAAATCGAACTTCTCGCGGGCAGAGCTTCGGCTCGGGAACCGCACTTCTCGGGATCTTCGGGATCTCGGGACTTGCTTCGGGGCTCGAGAATAATACCGGGGCTTCGGGGTATTTCTGGCACGCAAATCGATGCAAAACGGGAGAGAGAAGAGGGAAAATGAACAAAAGAACCGGCTGCCATCGCATCCTATTTATAGGAGGCTGGAGCCTCGGAGCACGCGGGGCGTACGCGTCCGAATTCATCACTGCATGCGTCATCCGAAGAACTCGAGTGCGAAGGTCGTCATGCTTCGCTGCGTACACTCGTACGCGGGGCGTACACTCGTACACGGGGCGTACTTCGGATGAGTCCGATGACTCGCCTTCGGATAATACCGGGATTTAATAATTAAATTCATATCTTCTTCATAATTAATAAACTTCGAAAATTCATATCTTCTTCATACGAACTCCTTTTTCGACGTTCTTTATATCCACGCGTAGGTGAGACTACGCTCTACGACTTTCGTTTAGACTCCGTCGGCTAATTTTGATTTTTATTTTTATTATTTATTTTTAATAGGTCGGGACAAAAAATTTCGTTATAAATTCATAACTTCTTCGTCTGACGTCCGTTTTTGCCTAACTTTTTATCGCTTCGATACCAACAACGAGATCTTCGATTCTCGTTTAGATTGCTAAGGCTAAATATCGCTCTAACGTAAATTCACTTTTTACGTCGCGTTGTGTCGTGCCGGTTCTGTCGCGAAACTTCGACATGTCATAACTTCTTTGTTATAACTCGGATTTTGGCGTTCTTTATATGCACGGAAACTTTGTAACATATACTACAAATTAGTTAGGATTATTCATCCTAAATAATCTTCTATCAAAAAGTCATTTTTGACGCTTATTGTCTCTAAATTGACTAGCCCTGATCTACGGGCGTTACAGACTTCAATAAAACAAGTTGCTTTCACCTAATCAAACAATCAATTCAATAAAAAAAAACATATGAATTTCACCTAATCAAACAATCAATTCAATAAAAAAAACATAGCAATATATGAATTTAACCTAATCAAACAATATAACTTCAACAAAACAAATCAATTTCACCCAAGTCAATCAATAACTTTAAAAAACATATCTATTTCAAATATCTAAATGAATTGGTAAATGGTAATTGGTAAAACTTACTTGCTTCATTGTAGAAATTGAAAGAAGACAGTTAGACAAAAGTTGATCGATACTATTGTTGAAACCTGCTTCAAGAAATCGATCAAGATTCAAGGATTAAAATCGATCAAACAACAAAATCGATTTTGGGCTGTGACTCACGATCAAGAAGACAAAAGTACTCGATCGAATATAGAAGTCATCCAGGGGCGATCGGCATTCGGCAATTGATTGAATTTTGGAGCCTTGGAGGCAAGCCGCAAGCACCAAGAAGTCGAGTCGACGTCTCGACGATCGTTTATATTGCTGTATAATCGTTTTCTTTCTTTTTTTCTTTTTTTTTGCTTGTACCGATCATCAATTAGAAACTCAAATAATTAGGATGGGCTATCTTTTTTACAAGCAATTAGCCAAATTGCTAATTTATCTACTTAAGTTTTATTTTGGGCTTTGGGCAATTGGACTATTAGACAATAATCGATTAAAACATTGGGTTGTGGGCTCGTTATTATTTTTTTTCGTTTGGTAATTCCCGATAGAGTGACAATTTTTTTATGTAGTTGTACAATTTTTTTAGTAGTTGCACGATTTTTTTTACGTAGTGGCACAATAGGTAAAAATTTAAAAAAAATGAAATTTTTTCTACTACGTGCGCGGAAGCTAGGTGTTGCCGGTGCCACACCGGGCACCTAGCTAGGACCGCCCCTGCATAAAATGCATAAGATGTGTTCGTGTATATTTACAATCATATTGTATAACTCGCCCAACGAACAATTATGGTGACGTATATTTATTGGAAATGTATTTGTGCAACATTAATAAATACTATATAAATTAGATAATTGATAATCAAATGGCTGAATTTCAGAAGTCATGGATCTCCTGACTCTTACTTGGCGGCTAAACTCAAACACTTAAAAAATGAGATCAAGGCATGGAGGAGACCGGAGACTTAATTACCCAAAGGAGTTAGCCGAACTTAAAAATCTTAAAGATAGACTACAGGAGCGAATCTAAAGCTCTTAGCAATGAAGAAATTGTGGACAGGAGAAATACTTATCAAAAATTTGTTGAGGCAGAAAAAATTAAGGCATGGGACCTACAACAAAAATCTCGAATAAAATAGGCTATTAATAGTGACGAGAACACCAAATTTTTCCATTCCTTTGTTAACAACAAAAATAGGAAAAACCGGATAAACGGGCACTTAATCAACGGTGTAAGGAACAAAGAGCTAAGTGCGATAAAAGATGAGGTCTTTTGGTTCTCCAAAAACAAGTTCTCTGAAAGGTGGCCTTCGAGACCAAAGCTTACAAACGAAAATTTCAAATCCATCTCACTCACTGATGCTAACATGTTGGAAGCCCCATTCTCTGTTGAAGAAATAAGGGTTGTTGTATGATCTTGTGGTGGTGCAAAAGCCCTTGGCCAAGATGGTTTCACTTGTAAATTCATCAAAGCTTCTTGTGACTTTGCTAAAGGAGGATATAATTGTGTTCGTTAAACATTTTGAGAAGTATAGTGTGTTAGCTAAAGGATGTAGCTCCTCATTCATCATGTTGGATCCAAAAATCAAGGACCACTGAAGCTGAGTGATTATTATTCCATAAGCTTGATTGGATGTTTATATAAAATAATATCCAAGATACTAGCAAATCGACTCAAACTGGGTATTGGAAGGAACGTTGGAGAGGAACAGACAATATATGTGGAAGGTAAGAATATATTGGATGGACCCTTAATTGTGAATGAAATATGCTCGCGGTCCAAGAAAACAAAGCGGAAACCTTATTTAAAGTTGATTTCAATAAAGCCTTTGACTCGGTGAACTGGGAATATCTAGATTTTATTCTCTTGCAAATGAACTATGGACACAAATGGCGAACATGGATTAAAGGATGTTTTTGGGCATCTAGGCCTTCAGTTATCGTAAATGGGTCCCAGACGGATGAGTTTGAAATTCAAAAGGAGTGCGTCAAGGTGATCCGCTCTTTTTTTTTTGTTTATATTAGTTGTGGAAGGATTAAATGTTGTGATGAAAACAACGTGTGAGAAAGGTATCTTTGAGGCCGTACAACTTCCTAATAATGGACCAATGATCTCACATCTCTTCTACAAGGATGATGCATTATTTATTGGTGAGTGGTTTAAAAGGAACATTAGGAATTTAGCTCGGATCCTGCGGTGCTTCCTCACTTCTTCTGGCCTTAAGGTTAACTTTGACAAGTCTAAAGGCTTCAGTATTGGAGCTACATTGAAGGAAACAACAAAATGGGCGCATATTCTTAGTTATGTGCCTTCTTCCCTTCCTTTTGATTATTTAGGTGTCCTAGTAGGCGCAAATATGAATCTTAAGGCAAATTGGAAACCCATCATTGAGAGGTTCCAAGCAAAACTCTCGGATTGGAAGGTCAAAAACTTGTCTTTTGGATGGCGTCTAACACCGATTACATTGGTGTTAGGAAATTTCCCTACTTATTATCTTTCTCTTTTTGTTGCCCCTGCAGGTATCGTCTCTTGGTTAGAAAAGCTCAGAAAAAGTTTTTATGGGTTGGTTTGGAGGACAATATGAAGATAAATTGGGTGTCTTGGAGCAAGATCACCAAAGCTAAGGAGGGTGAAGGTCTTGGCGTTGGCTTGATAAGGGATCTAAACATAGCTCTCATTTGTAAGTGATGGTGGAGGTTGAAGATAGAGAAAAATTCCTTATGGAACAAAGTTGTTACATGCATCCACAACTTGGATTTGAGTTCTGCATACGAGCTATCTAACAATTCTATTACTGGTGTGTGGAGCAACATCGCCATAATCAAAGTTGAGCTAGTCAAGCGAGACATTTCGATATGTACCATTATTAAAAAGAACTGTTAACTCTGGAGATGACACGTTATTTTGGAATGATGTCTGGATTGGGTGTGGAACATTGAAACTCACTTTTCTTGGCCTTTATAGTTTGGAATCGCAAAAGAGATGCAAGATTTCTGATCAAATATATGATGGTGGGTTTTCTTGGTCTTGGTCTAGTCAACATAATCCACGACAAATTAACCAACTGATGCATATCCTTAAATCAATTCGACTAAACTCAAATAGAGACTCGTAAACATGTGGGTTAGCTATAAACGAGTACTTCTTCGTCGAAGTTTAGTAGACTTAGATTGAACCCGCCTCATAGCGGATTGGATGGTAGCTCCTTTATGTGGCTTAAATAAGTGCCTATAAAGGTCTCTTTCTTTGTTTAGCGAGCAGTCCAAAATTGTATCCCCTCTGCCTGGGCTCTTAGAACTCGGGAGATCAATATAGCTTTTGTTACTTGTGGGGGATGAAATTTAGTCGAGGAGTTTGGTGATCATCTGTTGTGTGTGTGCCCCTTTTCCGAAGATACTTGGGAATGAATTTTTAAATGGTGTGGTATACCGATGCCTCTTTTTGATAAAACAAGTGAGGTGGTAGATTTTACGGCAACATGGGGAAATTGCCCAAAAAAGAAAAAGGTCTTGGTGAGTATTTGCTACGAGACGATTTGGATTTTTTGGAAAGAAAGGAACGATAACTTTCAATCAAATCCGAATTACACCAAAAAAGGTCATGGACATAGTTGAGTCAATGTGTTCATTTGGTTCAACACAAATGAGTATTAAAGAAACATATAATTGGATATATTGGTGTATTAATCCACTCATGTAACAGTCATAATAAGAGTGTTCTATCTTTGTATGTCGTGGTGATTTCTTATGATTCGTTTGGTTTTGTTTTCCTTTTCCCTGCCCAATTATTTGCTAGGTCGGGCTCTTCTTCTTCTTCTGTTCTCTCCTTAATAAAAAAAAAATTGGTTCAAAAAATTGTATAAGTATGAATTAAAACCCACCCTATAGTTTTGTAATGTCAGGTCATTCAATATCCCCATACACATATCTAACCCATTCATTACCCGCTAAGAAATAAAAAATATATATGGCATGGTCATCTATTGTGCACCTGTTGTGTACCTGCCCAACATCAAATGTATCAATATTTACTCCCGATTCATTATTACGGGATCGAACATGTTGACATCCTACACGGGCCAAAGCATTTGTAAAATATAAACATGTGATAGTATAACCCATGGTTCTAAATAATGTTAGGGGTGACTTGGCGGCAATTTCAAGCCTCAAACTTTTGCAAGCCGCTGCGAACCATGTCGTTTGTAAGGCGTGATTTAATGCAACAATTTTAATATAATTAATAAATCTATATATATTTTCTACTGTTATTCATTTTTATATACATATATGACTTAAGGTGACATTTTGTTAAAGTTCGACATCAAGTACAAGATTTGTAGCCATGACGAACTTTTTAAAACCTTGGTATTGATGGGTTTTGAGCATAAGATACAATCATATGTGTGCATGCAACCCTAATTGAAGATCTACATTTTCTCTAATTGAACATACAATAATGAACAACAACACACAAACCCTATATCCCTAGTGTATAATCGAAATTCACATAATAAGGGTTATAATACATACCTTTAAGATTGTTATTGTAAATAATCTTAAATCCTTGCTTGAAAGACCTTTGGTAGCAAGCGGCACAAGTGTCGCGCCTGTGATGGTTCACAAACAAACTCAAGCAACCAAGGAATACTATAGAGAAA
The DNA here is from genome assembly GCF_002870075.4 of Lactuca sativa. NCBI lineage: Eukaryota > Viridiplantae > Streptophyta > Magnoliopsida > Asterales > Asteraceae > Lactuca > Lactuca sativa. The sequence continues at coordinate 46,127,449 of NC_056623.2, forward strand.
GAGAGAAATGGTAGAGAAATTTCGGCCCTTAGGCTCTTGGAGGAGTCATTCTCGAAATTTAACCCTCATGAGGGTTTATATAGGTGTTAGGAAGGTATTAGACAAGGCAGGTGTATCCAAGATAAACCCGATCTCTTAACTTCCTCCCTAAGGCATTCAAGGCACCCTTAAAGCCTAAGGAAACCCTAAAGATGCTCTAGATTTCGTTTCCCCTCTTTAGGGAGGTTCTAGAATTGCCCAATGCTCAACTATTGAGCATTGTCACCTTTAGTCCCTATAGTTTTAATTAATTCCTGTAATCCCAAAATTAATTCCAAATTAATTTCTGATTAAACATTAATTAAACAATATGATTTCTAATTAATATATTATTTCCATAATATATTAATAAATAATTTATTTTGATTTCTAATTAATTTATTAACCAAGTAATAAATTAATAAATCATTCTTCTCTCTCTAAGTTATCATATTTAATTTTCATGTTTGAAGGCAACCCAAAAGGACTATCAATTCAAGTATATACCAATTATAGTTATAGGCTTAGATACCTAATCCAACAGGTATAGCCCGACTACACATATAGCTCCAACAATTTCTCTCTGTAATTAAGGACTATTGTGGATGGGGATGTCATATGTGTAACCCATATGTTATGTGTGTAAGATCCTTTTTTCTATTATAAGTCTTCAACATTTAATTTATTTAACTTTGGAGCTTTGGGGTTTTGACTATCGTGATGCGGTGGTGGAGACCCATCGCAACACGACCACATCATTTAAGTGGCGACGTGGTTAGGTGTTGAACCACAACATGGTGGCTGCTTGGAACTAAACCCTAAATCTCAGGTATTGAGCATTATTTAAGGACATTGACTCCTAAGGTTTTGGGATATCCCTCCATCCTTCATCATCAAAGAATATTCCCCTGAAACCCTAGCCTCCGTTTCTTGTGTTTTTGAAGAGGTTTTGTGTTTGTGAAGCTTGAAGAAGAATGAGGTTCATTGTGGTGCTAAGGACATTAACTATCAGGGTTTTGAGCTATATAAATTAAGGGTTATGAGCTTAATAGATTAATATGTTAAGACGTTAACCGTGACGCGATGTGTAGCAAGTCGCGACGCGGGCCGCTGTTGTTTTATCTTGTAGTGACCACAAAACGACCAAGGAGCTGGTCACGACGTGTTGGTCGGTAACCATTGATTTTGACCGTTGACTTTTTTATTAGATTGACTTTTGGTCAGACTTGGTGGTTTTAAGTTATAGACCAAGGTTTGAACCCCTGTTGGTTTAGGTAGTTCACATAGTTGTCGTTTCGAGACTTAGAGTGTTTGGTATTCAACTTCGATTTAGGTGAATCTTCTCACTATACTATGTAGGACTTTAGGTTTCATGATATGTTATATTGTCTTTATGACTTTTGAATGAAAGACTTGTTGGATTAAAGTGTCTAAGCCAATAACTAAATTGGTATATTCTTGTAGTTAGAAGCAAAGTCCTTTTTGAGTTGCCCTCATAATTAGAACTTGGTTAGAATGACATTTGTAGAGAGATTATAATTTATTAGATTATTATATGATTGATAATCTGATAGGAAATTATGGGGAAATAATTTGTTAACATATGAATTGGAAATAGAAAATTGATTTGTTAATTTATATTATTAATAAATTAATATGATGTAACACCCAGATCCAGGTATTTTCTGTTTATACCCTTAGAATGAAATTACATTGAAAATTTGGTCCCTTGGCTCACTATGTGAGGTCGCATGTTTTTTCCAAGTACGTTGGTCGTACTCAGTGTACGTAGGGCGTACATGCCTAGGGCTCAAATCCTAATTTTTAGGGTTTAATCCCCATTTAAACAACATTATCTCTTCAAGAACTCACATCCATCTCCCAAATCGTCCCTTGATAACCCTAATCCATTGTGTGAGCATTTTTAGCTTGAAAGTGTGATTTTGGTGATCTTGAAGGATTAAGAAAGAAGTGGAATCAACTTAGAAGCTCAAGGCATCTTGGATCCAAAAGTAGCTTGCCCTCAAGCGTCATATGGAGGTATAAAGCTTGGATCTTGATGTGTTATTTGCTTAGGTCTTGTTAGTCTAGAGTTTGTATTCATTCTTAGTCCCATAGTTTGGTCTGACGGAGTATGAGCTACTCCAGGTTCTTGAAATGTAGTTTCCTGTATTTTTTATAGCTCATAGATTCATAAAAATAAGTGCTTGGACACTCTCATTGAGCCATGCAAGAGTATTAGGACTGAGGCGGTCCAGATAGACTAAAGGCCTGCGAGGCGGTCGAGTTAGGCTAAAGGGTCGGAGAGCGATCTAGATAGACTGTAAACCCTGCGAGGCGGTCCAGTTAGGCTGAAGGATCATATATGCATGTTGTTATGTGTATTGGTTGTGTGTGGTACTTTGGGGGAACTCAAAAAACTTTGGCTTACAGTTTAAGTTTTGTCTCAGGTACTTCAGATGATTGGGGAAAAGCAAATGCGTGATTGTACACTTCCTTGGTGATATGTTTTGGAGATGTTATGATACATTGATTTTGGGAACATTTGTACTTGATCTTGGATCCTTATGACTTGGGTATGATTGAAAACAATGATTCTCTTTAATTAAAAATGAAAATTTTTATTGTGATTTTGGGATGTTACATATGAAATCAATTAAAATTAATTACTTATTAATCAGAATTAATCTGGAATTAATTCGGGATTTATTAGATATAATTAAAGGTTCGAGGGTTGAATTGTAATTGTTCATAATTGATCAAGAAAGAAATTTCTAGAACCAATATAGTGGTGAACGAAATTTGGGAGTATTTTAGGGTTTCTGTATTATTCCTAAAGTTGACAAGGATACCGTATTTGGATAGAATAAAATCTAAATATTTTATTATTCAAACCTAAGATTTTTTCTTGTCTCATCCATTCTATAAATAGAACCTCAAGGGTTATGATTTTTGTTCATATCATTCCCTTAAGGATACTGTAAGAATTTTGGGGTCTTAGAATATCAATTAGCTTGGATAGTTTATGGGATTGTAATTGCAATCACTTTCCAAAATTTATGATCTTGACCCTTATGCCTGGGGTATCACGAAATCTGATTTGGGATAATCCAAGAAATGTAATTTAGAAATCAGACCACTTCCAAATTCGAAACACAAAAACATATACCTTGCTGTTTTGTGTTCTTTAGAGATATAGAGAACTAGAAGTATGATTTTGAGAGTAAGTTTGTAACCCGTTTTTAGGAACATACAATATGTTCTTATACAAGAGGGAATAGTAGTTGGTGGTAGTTGCATGTAATTTTGGTGCCAACAAAAGTGGTTGGATATACAGTTATAAGACAAAATTGATTCTGACATCACAGTGATGTCACTACTTATAATTGGATGGAAATGCATGGTTGGAGGCTTGGAGCTTAACTCATTATAGAAATCTGTTTAGGTTTTGGGGCGCTGCCCGCCTGCCCCTAGACCCCGCCAGGAGCGCAATCCCTTGGAACCCTGCACCCAGGGGCGCTGCCCCTAGTAGGAGTGTTTACGGGACAGTTCAGATCGGATAATAATAAAATTGTGAACCATGATAGCGGGGCGGGTACCTTGCTAACACTAACCATAACTGAACCGAATTGCTAAAAAAACTGAAACGAACCGATACGGATAAAGGCCGTAACCATGGTTCGGTTCACGGGTATCCGTTAAACATAAAAAATAGAAATCAATCAAAACTACAAATTCCATTTCAACAAAAAAAATTTGAAAATAAAAAACTAACAAAAATCAGAAAAAAAAAGAAAAAAAAATCAATGCTTGCTATTGTACACATACATAGATATACGCATGAAACATGTATTATATTTAAACTACAATATTTCTTTTTTATATTTAAGATACAATCAAAATTAGATTGTATGTGCAATTTAATGATGGAGAAACCGCTTCAATTTAAAGGAATCAATTTGGGTATTATCGATGAAAATATAAACTATATATATATATATATATATATATATATATATATATATATATATATATATATATATATATATATATATATATATATATATATATATATATATATATATATATCCAAACCGAAACCGACCCGTAGGTACTCAATTTTTTCGGTTTCGGGTTGGCCGGATCGGCTCGGTTTTTTGGTTTTCCAGTTTTTTTGCACACCCCTAGCCCCCGGACCCCGTATTCCCATGTTCATAGGTTATCACACCGAGTGTGCACATCGCACCTCCAAAGCTTGGTCAGTAAATGAAGCTTGACATATCTCATTATTAATAATAATTACACCAAAATATCTTGATAACACTAAAATCACCAAACAGATACTATGGCTGAAAATATCCTCTCTCCTCTCTCCTCATGTATTCTAGTTCTAGGGTATGGTGTGAGCCATTAGATGCATCATTCTTTTGGTGCTAAGCTTTCCAAGACCTACACCAAAAGGGGATTGAAGTGATTTGTTTACTACAACAAATCAAAGGTATGCATTCCTAGTCACATGATTTCGATTTCATTAGGGTTTATACTAGTTTTGTTGTTTATAGTATGTTGTCTTCAAAGTGTTATGTCATAGACCCGATATAGGATGCATGTACCTTCTTAGTTGTTAAATGTTTTTTCCGCATTGTACATGATTTTCTATTCTATAATACCCAAGACTATGGGTGGAATAGAACAATTATATGAAAAACTATGAGTAGACCATAACTTATGTATAAAAGGCTATGAGACACCATATAAGGAAATACTACAAGAGGCCACACCTCTTCTCTTTCTTTCTCTTTCTTCTTATTTCCTATTCTCTTTCTTCGTGGATGCGTTGTGAGTACACTATATGTAGCGTGGAGTGATTGTGTGTGAAGAAGATGGTGAGCTAGATGGAACTGTATGTCGGTGACAGTGAATGTATACCTTATGACCTTATAGCCTTATAAGGAACAAAGACAAACCAATTTGGCATCCTAATAAAACTTTTTCGCAACCAAATAAGATTTCTCTTCGACCCATTTGGAGATTGACATTATGGGAAATCAATAACTATTTTTGGATAGTTGGTTAGTTTTTGACTTGTCATTGAAAATTTGTAAATATAACTAGGGAAGAATCCCGCGTTGCGGGTGTCGGAGTTGCGAGGGTTGGAGGGTATTTCATAGTCGTATTAAAAAACAGAAAACAACAATAAATTTTATAATATTTTACACATACTCATATCATCATTCATAGTCAATAGTCATACATGTATTATTTATGAGTAAATGTATGTAAAATTACTTCAAAATCCCTCTCTTTTTTCATTATCTCCTTATATACATTTGGATCATGTTTTCTAAGGATGTTCCACAAAATTCCATTACCATTCCTATATCACCCTCCATCCCAAGTCATCTGACCACCACATGAGTCAATCGCATCCACCTATGACCATTACATCATATCATTAAGTTATACATGAACCCCATTTATTAAACATAATACTTCCACCGCGATATGTATAATATCTTTTTCTAACCTATCTCCAGCTCTTTAATCTTTCACAACATTATGGTTAATTGACAACACCAAGGTTAATTCGGTAATTCCTGAAATGATTTCTTTTAATTTGTTTCAATGGAAAACAATATACTGATAATGAATAACTATTTACATGATTCAGTATTGGTCAAACTTTTGTACTTGTGTACTTCCACACTTTTTGCACATAAGTCTCACGGAATGTAAATTCCAAAAAAAATTGTGTCTTGTTGACAAAATCAAAAGAATTGGAATTCTTTAAATTCCATTGAGTATATGTTTAATGAATTGGTCATTCTTTGGCTGATGGTGAAGAATTCAGATTCATATCCTTATGTTTTATTAAAAAGACAAAAATACATAACGTTCAACTTGAAGAACCAAATTGTATTACTGGAAGTTTAAAACCGCATTTTATGTAAATGGATTGTATAACACCTGATTTGCTGTTTTACTATTACCAACACCAAAGTGGTGTTGGGTTGGAGTAATTTTACACCAAATTTGGTGTTAAAAATGAGTTTGATGTTGGGTTGGGGATGTCCTAATTTTAGTTTAACTTAATCAATAAATTAAAGTATAAAACAACACATAATTATATGACTTGCAAACAGTAAGAAAATGGCTTACTTTGTGCCTGGGATAATGCCGAGAAGAGTCCGTAATACGAAAAGGGTATAACTGTAATAAACTGAACAATTAAGGGTCAACTTTTATTAAAAAATTGAATTGAATACAAAAAGTGTATGAGGGAGTGTATCTCATGTGACTCAAGAGTTTGTAGGCCATCAATGGTTACATTTGCAAGTACATGAGATGAGGCATTGATTAACTGTTTTGGTAACCGATCACTAATTGAATCTGGTCAAAATAAAGTTTTTTTTTTTAACATTCTTTGTATATTTAAGAAAGGGCAAATTACAAATATACCATCATAATGTTGATGAGACTGACGTACATCATATGCAACATCATAGCATCCTCTTTCCACATGTGCAAGCATTTGAAAAAAATAGTGATTGCAGTATGACCCTGTGAAAAATCTTGAATTCATTAACATGTACAAATTACAAATATACCCACATAGGGGATAATCAATAAGAAGTCATACATACCTATGCCAAATGTGAAAAGTCTATGAGAATTCATCCCTCCATCATTCCTAGCTGGAATGCCTTAAAGTGCAAACAAAATTGTCTTCCATAGCAATTGAACACTTACATCCAAAAAGCAATCATATTCTGAAAATACCCTTATCATAACCAAGATATCAGTTTAAATACTTACTGTTAACATCCATGTTGCATTTTCAACTTAATGTGGATTAGATTTGACATATCGATGATTGAAAGTGCATCCATCATGCATGTCCACATTCCAATGCTAAACATCGCATGTTTCCCGTTTCAACTCGACATGTTGAACAACAATTGTGCACTCTAACTTTACAGTTTGAGCATAAAGTATGCCCATTTGGACACTACAAAGAAAACAAATACAATAACTTAAAAAATTTGTACTCATAAACATTTGATAATTCTTGTGAAATTTGTTTTTAGGAAACCAACCTGATGAATCGGAGGATACATTAAGGTAGTGCAAACAGGGCATTCAAGAAGCTCATGAACACTATTTGTTGATTGTATTCCATGTTTTCCAGTAGCTACCCTTGTAATGTTTTTATCCATTTTCGTTATGGCCACGTCATACTTCAACATTTTAGGGCGAGATTCAATAACATCTTTGCAAACACCTCCACCTGGAGCCATTGGAATCTTTATGATATTTGCTGATTTCACTTAATTTTTGTTGCTCTCAAAAGAACCGATATCGTCAACAATTGCTGACTTTCGCTCGATTGATAAAACCTTTTCATCTGCAAAATCAAAATTCGATCAGATATTCGATTGATTGGAGTTGTAGTAATTTTGGGTGGGGGATTATTAGGGCTTACATCAAACACCTTGAAGGCATTGCAAGAGCGTACCCAAACACAACCACTACTCACGGTGTTACCAGATCTGTATGTCTCCCAATCAACAGATCATTCGACGAATTCCACGTATCATGAAGTCGCTGAAACCCTCCTGATCCAGGTATCGAATCACATTTTCAAATTTCAGTTCGTTTGTGTTTGTAACCATAAACAATGCCCTCTGAAATTACAGAAGAGTGGAAGCGAGTAGTGGGAAGCGAAAGTAATTGGAGCAGGTGACCCATAAAGCAACAGACGACTAATGGCAACGAAACGGAGGTGGTAACCGGAAATGGTTTCAATAGGGGCAACCAAAAAAACAAATAAAAGAGAAACAGATGAGGCGGTGGAGGAATTAGAAGAAGGGTTGTGGTAGATCTGTTGTCTGAATGTAATTGGAAGTTATGGGAGGCGGAAGCAGACAATAACACATATCAATTATGAGCACAATTCATCAAAGCACGTATACACCATCATAGTTCAGCAACATTAATGGTCCGATGGACGGTAAGACAATAAAAGAAGAAAACAAAAAAAACAAAAAGAAATCTAGCCAATCAGATTCAAGAACTTTTTATCATGTAGTTCAAAATTAGTATATATATATATATAAATATATAAATTAGCCGGTTTGTTTTTTATATATAGTTATCAAAATTAATTATTTATTATTTTAAGTCCGCTAAATAACAATTTCAAATCTTATAAACATCAATTTAAATTATTTAATAAACGATCCTTACAAATAAATTATTGTATAGATAAGTTTCATAAATTCCTATAGCGAACATTTAAAAAAAAAAAAATTGTTAAAAGAATAAAAGAATGTAATCTATAAGATTTCCGTTATTTCAGGTACACCTCAAGGAGAATCTCGTAAATTGAGAGCAACTTGTTTTCAATTTATTTATTTATTTAATTTTTAAAAGAAGGCGTCTTCATTCATTTGAAGGAACAAAATATCATCTAATCTATCCTACGACAAAGAGGAAAGAAGAAAAGAAACCACATCTCTCTTCCTTCCTTTCATTTCATCCCAATCTCTTCAAAACTCGTCTCTGTACATACCCTAATTTTGATTTCTATTTTGTTTCTTTCTATTGTTGAATTTTCTTCGTGTTTAGAAATTTCAGTCAACCGATTTGTTTACATAAATCAAAACCCTAGGGGTTTGATAAACTGCACAGTTATTTCAGCTTAATCAATCATGGCGGTTCCGACTATTGCACTGTACGCAAGTCCTCCCACTGGTGTGTACTCAACTCCGTATCCATGTCAGATCAACTCACATACGTCGTACGATTTCGATCTAAGCAGCCGTCCTTCCTCTTCGTCTACGGCGACGGTTTCGTCGTCAAAACCAACCGTCGGCGGCCTTTCTTCGCTGTTTTCGTCTTCTTCAAGCTTTTCCGGTGGCGGATCTGAAGAATTGCCGTCGATGAGAGGAGGTGAAGATCTGAGCAGTTCGTTTTCGTACGCTCCGTTTGGATCGTATTTGAAACGAGATCATATCCATCAGAGTCCGGTTTCGGTGTTTCAAGGTCCGGTTTCGTCGAGCAGTACATCGCCGTTGAGGTTTTCCCCGGAAAGAGATGGTTCACTTCGTGCCGGGAGTAAGCGATTGTTTAAAGGTTTTGTTACACACGCGTTAAGCTCGTGTGTGGAGTATGATTCCCGGAGTTCTCGAGTGCAAGATGATTTCGCCGAGGAACTTACATTTATGATGGATGATACTACTCTTAAGGAATCAGATCCCGAGCCTTACGCTAAGGATTTGCTATTGGATGCACAGTTAAAACACAAGATTTTTAACGACAATCTGGTTATCAAAGCTTTCTATGAAGCTGAAAAGGCGCACAGAGGGCAGGTATTAACTACATATTGTTCAACTTTTTTACTTAATTTTACGAGAATCTTCTTTACACTGTGTTAAATTGGGTGTATACTGATCATGTAGATGCGAGCCAGTGGGGATCCTTATTTACAACATTGCGTGGAAACTGCGGTTTTGCTGGCTTCCATAGGTGCTAATGCTACTGTAGTTGCTGCAGGTCTTCTACATGACACACTTGATGATTCTTTTATAAGCTATGATTATATTCTCCAAACTTTCGGAGCTGGTGTTGCTGATCTTGTTGAAGGGGTACGATATCTCAGTTAGTTATATTCATTTGTTATTTTGTAGATCTTGTGTTACTTCATGCTTGCTTTTATCTGTCAAAATCGAATCTTGTTGGACTGATTTTGGCAAATCTACACAACAGGTGTCTAAGCTAAGCCAATTAAGCAAGCTTGCACGGGAAAGCAATACCGCAAATAAAACCATGGAAGCAGATCGTTTGCATACAATGTTCCTGGCAATGGCAGATGCAAGGGCAGTGCTCATAAAGTTGGCTGATAGGCTGCACAATATGATGACACTAGAAGCATTACCTTTGAGTAAGAAACAAAGATTTGCAAAGGAGACAATGGAGATATTTGCTCCTCTAGCCAACCGTTTAGGAATCACTAGCTGGAAAGAGCAGTTAGAAAATCTCTGCTTCAAGTACCTCAACCCAGATCAACACAAAGATCTCTCCTCTCAACTTTTGAAATCCTTCAATGAGGCAATGGTATCTTCTGCTGAAGAAAAACTGAAACAATCCCTTCAAGATGAATCTGTATCTTACCATGTTTTATATGGAAGGCACAAAAGCTTGTATAGCATCTACTGCAAAATGCTAAAGTATGTCTTCTTCTTTGATCTCTCTCTCTCCCCCATCTTTGAAATACAATAATTCCTGACATTGTATGCATATATTTGTAGGAAAAAGCTTGCAATGGATGAAATTCATGACATTCATGGGCTACGTCTGATTGTTGAAAATGAAGATGAGTGCTATAAAGCCTTAGATCTTGTTCACAAATTGTGGTCTGAAGTACCTGGAAAGTTCAAAGACTACATAAAACATCCAAAGTGCAACGGATATCAGTCATTACACACAGTAGTAATGGGTGAAGGTTCAGTTCCACTTGAAGTCCAAATCAGAACAAAAGAAATGCATTCACAGGCTGAATTTGGATTTGCTGCTCATTGGAGATACAAAGAAGGTGAAAGTAAACACTCTTCATTTGTAGTCCAGATGGTTGAATGGGCACGATGGGTAGTGACATGGCAATGTGAGAATATGAGCCAAGAAGAGTACAAGTATAAACCTCCATGTACTTTCCCTTTTCATTCTGAAGATTGCCCACATTCATATAAACCTTCATGTGGATCCGAGGGGCCTGTTTTTGTCATCATCATTGAGAATGATAAGGTTGGTAGTTTTTTTATTTATAAATCATATGAACAAAATCTTCCATCTTCTTTTTCGATTCTTGAATGTGTGTTTGTTTTGTGTCAGATGTCCGTGCAAGAGTTGGCAGCAAATTCAAGTGTGAAGGATGTTCTGAACATAAGTGGGTCTAGGTTTATTTCTGTGAAGGAGGAGTTGAGGCCAAGGGTGAACCATGAGCCAGTGAGGGATCTTGGTTGTAAGCTGAAAATGGGGGATGTGGTGGAGCTGACACCAAGGATTCCAGACAAGTCATTGACGGAGTACAGGGAGGAGATTCAGAGGATGTATGACAGGGGTCTCTCTGTAACAAACTCCAACAGGTGGGGAAGATGATCTTGATGTCCATGGTGTATAACTGTAAAAGAAGTTATGTAAGAATACTACATTACATAGCCCTAGTCTCTAGATAGAAAATGATTTAATTGTTTCTTGTAAATATGTTGTATATAGCAGTTATTTATGTTAGGTGAATTTCAAATTTCCAAAAAATAAATGGAAAAACAATATATATGTATATGCTTCTTTCAGCTTTTGTGATAGTAGAATGTTTGATGAAAACATGAAAAGAGCATGCCATACACAACCACCCATGCAATCGGGCTTATTAAAGTACTGGACATGTATAGTCGACATAGTGAGTTTTGATAGTGAATTGGAATTCTCTCATGGTTAATTTTAAATCAATGACTAATTATAAGCAAAATGTGACTTGGGTTGTTTGAGGTTTTTTACTAAAAGACTTTACAAGGATTTTGCTAAGAATTAATAGACAACCCAATGATAGAGGTCACTAAGATCACGTGCTTCCAACTTCATTTACTGGTTCATTGCTTTCATTAGTAACGTCAGTGACGGGATCCGATTCATCCTTAAACTCCTATTTTGATTTTTTGTTGCTTCTTCCATGTAGAATTTCCTGAAAATATATTCATAATGAATTGCTATAATATGATTTGCGTTAAACCATTAGCCTCGGTTAGGACATTCCAGACTTCCAGTATATGCATTAAAATCTTAAAATTATATAAAACTACATTGAATACAATATGTAATAGACAAAGATGAAACAAAGCAACAACACATAAAAGCCAAATGTTGGTCTAAAGTCAAAACTTGGAAGAGAGCTCGAACATAAGCCAAGATAACGCTAAGTATAAAGCCTTTAACTTGGTGAAGACTTCAAAATTGATGAAGACTTCAAAAATAGCATAGGCTGAGGATTAGAAGAAGGGGTAATGATCTGTGGGTATGGGTTTAAGAGGTGAAGTACAAACAATAGATGAACAAACAAAGGAGGTGAAGTAAAACTGAAAAATGATGGTAAAAAGTATCCGAATCAGAAGGAGATGAACAAGAGACGTTTCTATTGTGCAATTGGACTGCCGACGATGAAGTTTGAAGAAGCAGGGAGAAGCCGAGAAGGGTAGAAGGCCGTTGCACTCCCGCACAATCGCACAAGCACATGACCTCATGAGTAATTACCCCTCATTTTCTATTATTATCTAGTAAAAAACCCTGGGCTTCACTTTGGGTCAGTTTTTATTTATTTATTTATTTATTTTTTGTTAATCGTAGAAACATCATGAAAAAGAAGTTAGAAGTCAGAAAGATCGCATTTTTAGAGGGCAGCTAATAAGGGACTAAGTGTAAAAGTTTGAAAAATGGTATGGCAAAATGAAAATCAACAAAAGTTTTCTTAGGGACTAAAAATGTAAAATTTTGATGTGGCAAAATAAAGACCAACAAAAATTTATTATCTTGGTCAAGCTTTTATATATATATATATATATATATATATATATATATATATATATATATATATATATATATAAAAGCGGTTTGGTTAATATATGGTCGGTTATCTTATATAAACCAAAGCCAAACCACTAGATATTGGTTATCAAAAATAAAAACCAAATCAAGCAGTTTTAAAAATGGTTCGGTTAATAGGGTGGTGGTGGGTGATTGCATTTTATGTCTTGTGGGTTTTGTGTGTATGAGAGAGAGAGAGAGAGAGAGAGAGAGAGAGAGAGAGAGAGAGAGATTTATTATTAATAAAACATTAAATTAAATATAAAATGTATCAGAGGGCATTTTAGTCTTTTCAATTTTATGAGGGACCAAAACCACAAGCAAACTAGCTAAAAATGACCAACAATTCGAAAAAGTTATAGTTTGGACCAAATCTCGGAAAAAATGTATACGATATATATATATATATATATATATATATATATATATATATATATATATATATATATATATATATATAGTTTTATTTATTTTAAATAGTTTATTTAAAAATGACAAAACTACAAAAGTGGTCCCCATGGTATGCATTTTTTCGGGTTTTAGTCTAAACCTTGACTTTTTTGGCTTCATGGGCTTTTTGGCCATGTTTCTATGTGGAAATGGTCCCCCGACTTAACTCCCGTGAAGTTATTATTGTTAACCCCCTCATGTGCCCCCACGTGAAGGTATATTCGTCTTTTCACCTTTTAGGGACCATGCAAACTGATCTACCGTAGACCCAATCGCTCGAAGAACTAATGAATGCTACGACTACCCCGTAGTTTTACAACACTTCCCATGCAATCCGATTATTAGTGAATGCTACAGCCCCCTGTAGTCTGACAACACTCCCACCCTGACGGTCCATTAGTGAATGCTACGGCTCCCCCGTAGTCTTACAACACTTTCATACCACATGATCGTTGCCCATGGACCTACTGCTCACCTATCAATCCGAACACATCTCACTGTTTAGCACCCACGTAGTCTATCCTCCCAAACTGAACTCAATTACCGATCGGAACACTACCTGGTTCCCTTCCCCGAAGCCTGCAATATGACGTTAGAAGGACGCGATCCAAATGCCGGGGAGTTTCCCGAACTCCCATCCCACGATATCCGATACTCAGTCGGCCCCTGAGGCCGCCTTTCCTCCCCAAAAGGAAAATGTGAGATGCATCCACGTCTCACACTCGCTTTTCTCCGGGATATCTGAATAATTCTCCCCCACTTAGATTCGACTAAGTCCGCTTGACACATGAAAATTGAAGGATTCCCACATCCTCTCTCTCGTTCCAATGGTTAATTTGCTGACGAGCGGCGCCTAACAAAGCTAGAACACCAAGAATAACCCTTCCCAAAACAACACAACTTCCGAAAACCCGCTAGCATCTCTGAGCCCCAACCATATCAACGAATTTAGATGCTTTAAATACTGTTATACTCGGTTCTTCCTGACCGAAGGTCAGATGGTCTAACCAAATCTTCAGCAACAATTCTCTCTTCCCTTGACAACCTCGGGAGCCTTTCCAAACATGATAGCTAAGGTTACTGGAACCTAGTCCTAATTTCCCTCATATAATCCCTAAAACCAATCCAGGCCATACCCAAAATGACACGCGCGTACTGAAAATTCTTAGATAACTGGAGTTGGTTCCCTCACCGCTCCTCCTTGATCGTTAAGTGGTTGACTTCCTTGTCCCCTATCTGCCTTCAACGAAAATATGACGGACTTGCCCCCTATGGGCATTCCCTGCTGACGTGGCCAAACCTGCTACACCTGTAGCTACCCGGATCACCGGATAGCCTCCGACAATGACTCGAAGCGATCCCGGTATGTATGGAATCCATTCGGCAAGATACGTCCATCTGAAAGCTCCTTAAAGATTCCTCGGTGTGCTGGCTGGCACCTGATACTCTTGCTAACTCGAACAATAGCAGAAATCCGACCCGAGGTCTAACTATCACACTCCCCGAGTAATATAAATTACCGGTACCACCGGAAATGACCGAAGATAGTATATCCGCAAACATCTGGAGGACTCCTGACCATCTTTTCTTGAGTTACCTCGACCATTCGGAAAACATGACGCAACACTTCATCCCGGGTCCCAATGGCAATACAATCCCTTGTAACGAGCTCCATCGCATAGTTTTCGCAAGTGTTGCACCAAATCCTGCCCTGTTGGCCTCTCAAAAGCTGATCCAAACTCCTGGATCCCTCTCTAGAGATCCTCCACTATAGGCACCCGGGATGGTCCCCTTTTCCAAAGGTGACCCTAATCAATCCCTGCTCTCGAACTCTAGAAATCATAACATTCAGGGTCTCGCACCCTGACACACTCTCCTGCTCAATCGTCCACGTCTGATCTGCAATAGATGGAGCAACCTATGCTCCCAACCAGTTACAAACTATCCCCAAGACAAAGTCTTTAACTCCGAAAGTGCAATAGATCGCACCATCAATCCTTGCCGCCTGATGCAAGAGATCCAATGCGAACTCCCAATCCTGGCAGTCCTTCTACTAATTGGCTCTCTACCGGAGCCAGGACCAAACCCTGGTCCTTCCCATTGCGTGCTCATCTGCATTCTGCACTGCAGCTATCCCCACAGACCACTCGTAACCACGAATTCCTTTCCCAGATTTCTTGGATTCTTCGAGACTTTCCCCGATTCGAGTATGAATCTTGTGCTTTCAGTAGTACGGGCCCAATACTACCTTCCACACCTATCCATACTTTCCTCCGGAAGCATCCCAAATCCTCTAAGTCACCTACTTCCCTGATGTACTAAATGTCTGCTAGACAGCAGCACAATATCCACCTAAGCACCTCCTAGGTCTCCCCCTAGGCTCCCAATCACACCGAACCGCCTCACTACTCACTGGAGCATATCATAGGCTTTCCTAGGTTCCCGACCTCGCCCTGTGTAACGCCCGCAAATCCGGGCTAGTCAATTTAGAGGCAATATGGGTCGAAAGAGACTTTTCGACAAAAGATTATCTAGAATAAATAATCTTAACCAAGTTGTAGAGTGTGTCACAAGGTTTCCGTACATATAAAGAACGCCGAAATCCGAGTTATAATGAAGAACTTATGCTTTTTCGAAGTTTTGGATTAGCAGTGTACAGCCCGAAATTTGAATAGTAGATCGAGTGATTTTTAGCCGACACAACCTAAACGAGAATCGAAGGTCTCGTTAAAAGTAGCGTAACGAGAAAAAGATGGGCGAAAACGGATGTCGGATGAAGAAGTTATGAGGATTTAACGGACCAATCCTGTCCCGGCCCGTTAATAATATAAAATTTAAAATCGAGCCAAAATTAGCCGACGGATTCTAAACGAAAGTTGTAGAGTACGTTCCCACCTTCGCGTGGATATAAAGAACGTCGAAAACGGAGCTCGTACGCGAAAGTTACGAATTTTTAAAGATTGTACTCGATTTTGCGAGATCTGATACGAAGTCGCTGACGTGGCGCTTTCCCAGCCGTCCGATGATGATCGCTGAAGTCGCCTCGGATGAGTGACGCGTCACCCCTCGCTACGCCCAACGTTCGGTCTCGTACGCGCCGCGTTCGCTTAGCCATTCTCGGTCCAGAAGAAGCCACGTCGCACCACCGAGCCTTCGCCACCTAGTCATCTTATACGAAGTTACGCACCACGTAACCTTCTGAACGCCCCGCGTAGTGCGAAGCCTCGCACCTATAAAAGGGGTGCGAGGGCAGCCGGTTTTTCACACCAAAATCTTCTTCTCTCTCTAAAATACTTTCTCTCTCTAGCTCCCCAACCACCCCTAAGCCCTAGATAAAATCCCTAGCTCCCGAGGGAAGCCCCGAGGCTTCCGGAGTCCCGAGAAAAAGGAGTTTTCGGTTTCGAAACGCTGCTCCAATTAAGTTCCGGTTTTCGATAAAATTCGTTGTAAGTGTGCTACGCTTACGCAATTTTTAATATAGCTTTCAAATAATTATAGGAATGTTATTAGGTCTTTAAAATAATTATTTGGGCTATTATTATGAGTTATATTGAGCGTTATTAACGCTTAATAATAGTCAGACTAAGTAATTTGTCGCGGTTATCGTCAGACTAAACCCTAGTGGTATTGGTACTAGGTTTTATCAAAGGAATATCGTTTTGAGAGTATCAAAGCGCTGTCCGAGTGCTGAGTCACCACCTACTCAGGTGAGTGCATAGTCCCTTTCATCTTACACATAGATATGAAGTATTTTATATAAACTACATGTTATGTGTGCATATTATCTGAATACTTGCTGTCTATGCTGGATGAATGTTTTATACATGTTTTAAAGAATTTAAACTGTATACGTATTTTATATATACGAATATGTTGGGTATGAGATGGGTAGATGAATGATGAGAGATAGAAGATGATGTGAGCATACATTGGCAGCTATAGACTTAGTGCCTATGGGACAAACACCGGTAGCTATGGACTTAGTACCTGTTAGACGTTGGTAGCTATGAATTTAGTACCTGTTAGGAATTGGTAGCTATGGACTTAGTACCTATTAGTTGGACGCTGGTAGCTATGGACTCAGTACCTATTAGTTGGACGCTGGTAGCTATGGATTTAGTACCTATTAGGAATTGGTAGCTATGGACTTAGTACCTATTGAACACTGGTAGCTATGGATTTAGTACCCGATGAGTAGGATATAGCAGCTATGGATTTAGTGCTTTACGAACGAACATCGACAGCTATGGATTTAGTGCCAGTCCTATAACCCTGGAAGTAAGAGACTTCGGAATAAACGAATGCAGGATAGATGACTCTTAGGTTAAATCCTTAAGAGTAAAGAAGATAATAGGGATGGGTAATTGGGTTAATTGTTTGATGATTGAACATAATAATTATATTATTGTGGGTTGAAAACCCTATGTACTTACCAGGTTTCCCAACCTGACCCACTCAGTTTATTTATATCACAGGTGACGATATGAAGTGACATTACACTAAGAGTTTTAAAGAGATGTAGATCACTAGTGTAAATAATTGTAAGTTCTGTTTATGCTTATGTTTCTGTATTAACGATGACATCCCAAACGTTTTAAAATGAAATAAATACGTTTCTTCGAAAATGTTATAATAACGTATTTACCATGTTTTTCTGGGAACAAATTCCGCAATCTTTTTATGAAATGAAGTACTCTGATTTTTATAAAGCATAAACAAAATCGGTCTTTTCTGGCCGTGAAAATTGGGGATGTCACACCCTGCCATCAGCTGCTGAGGAAATCCTCACGATGCCATTCATCTACCTCCTAGATATCATCACATCCACTTAGTAGCTGACTCCCATCACTAAAGAGTTCCACAAAGCACAAAGCAAGCAGCATTCGTGCAGACGCACTCCTAACACTAATCTCATCCAAGGCTCATCCTAGGGTAATCTCTGACCCACAAATGATCATAGAATATCCGGCCCACATACCACAACCCAAGTTGTCCACATCCACCCTCGCTGACGGCTGCCTTATGCATGCGAATTGTACACAGAACAGGAAACGAGTTGCACCAGTTATTCTATGGCCATGAGATCCTAACCGTATACAATTTTAAAACATACACGTAGCAGTTACCAATATTAATAATCATTCTCATTCTAGCATGGCATCCAACATCCCAAAGCTACAAACATCACATATCAGGCCAATCTATCGTTGTCTACTCAACACTAGCATGCAAGTCTAAGAGCTCATATAGCATACAAAGGCATCCCTCCTAGCCCTAACTAGCATGCAATATTCAGATTCATAACCAAATCATAACATATAACATGTGTGGATATTCTGGGGAAACTTACTTGAGTTCGGCCCATTGCATGCACCACACCCTTTCTTTTCTTAGAAAAATTTTCCTTGAAAACATTTTCCTAAAATAAAACCTTCTAGATCCTCATTCTGAGTTCAGACACACCTGAAAGTATGTCCGAATCCCTCAAGCCAAGGCTCTGATACCAACTTGTAACGTCCCAAAAATCAGGGGTAAAAATTTCATTATTAATATAACTAAAACATTGATACCATTTAATTCAAACAATCAAATCATAGTCAATCAAATCGTTTATCAGAGTTTATCCCAAAATCATTCATTGGGGAAATCATAGGTGTGTGCACTGCGATCAACCCGAGCTCTTCCTTTCCAAAACGATGATACCTTAAACCATAAACAAACATGCAAGCACGAAGCTTAGTGAGTTTCCCAGAGCATACCATTCACACAAACCACATATCACATATCCTGTTAGCTATAAAAGCTACACACATATCATATATACTTGAAGCTATAAAAGCTACCATATATCACATAAGCCCTGCATACATAAAACCTGTAATAGTGCCATGGGCTACCCCACATGGTCTTTACCTAGGACTGCCATGGGCTCCCCCACATGGTCTTACATCCAATGCCATGGGCTACCCCACATGGTCTTTACCTAGGACTGCCATGGGCTACCCCACATGGTCTTACATCCAATGCAACGGGCTTCCCCCGGGGTCTTCTATGCAAATATCATATATAACCAAATAGCATATCATGCATCACATAAATATCTACACATAACACGTACATAAACCTGTAAGGATGTCGTGACTACCCCCATGGTCTTATACCATTGTGCCATGGGCTACCCCACATGGTCTTCCATGCAAGTATCACAAAGACAACTAGCATATCACATAATTACCAGCATACCATGTAACATACACGTTTTGAAATCGTGTTTTAAGTAAATAATATTATGAAATATTATGTTAATTTGAATGTTGAGTTCTAACAGATAGTTTTTATTAGAATTGAAGTAAAACTATGCTTAGAATCATTCAGAAAGTATTGAAAGTCTTATGAGATTCCAATTAAAAACCAAATAGTGAAATATAGCGAAAATATAAAATTTGGAATAAGTAAAATTTTATTATTGGAAGTTGTAGATAATCTCATTAGAAACATTTTGGCGAAAACCTCATCAAAATATGAGTTATAACGAAGAAGTTATGACCAAACGAAGATCCGTGATAAATCCAGAAAATACTTTGTCGCGTAAAAATTTATTTTTCGATAAACTAATTTTTAGCCTTAGTAATCTAAATGAAAGTTGTAGAACTCGTGAAAATAATCAACTTTCATATAAAGACCGTTTGAATCTGACTTCGTATGAAGAAGTTATAATCTTTCGAAGTTTCAGCTTAGCCGACACAACCTAAACGAGAATTGAAGGTCTCGTCATTAGTAGTGCAACGGTAAAAAGTCTGACGAAAACGGACGTCAGATGAAGAAGTTATGAATTTTTAACGGATTTTCCTGTCCCGGTCTGTTAAAAATAATAATATTAAAATTAAACTCAAAATTAGCCGACGAAGTTTAAACGAAAGTCGTAGAGCATAATTTTAGCTTCGCGTGCATATAAAGAACGTTAAAAACGGAGCTCGTATGCAAAGTTATGGATTTTACAAGATTTGGCACATTTTTCGAGAAAATTCGCATGAATAGTACTGCCACGTCACCCTCTTATGCGAGGCTTCCACGTGTCGGACACGTGTTCGCTGCTGATTGGACCGCAGCCTTGCGTGTTGCCTTCTGATTGGACCAAGTCCGAGGTCCACTAAGCTCATAACACCTTCGCAGAGACACCCCCGGATCACCCTCGCACCCTCGTGCCCCCTCCCATTGGACCGAAGTTAGGTCCAAACCGAAGCTGTCAGCTGACCGAACCGAGCCTCGCCCTGCTGCCACCTGGTCCGAACCTCGCAGACGCGTGCCCCCTTCCCCTCGCTTCGTATCCGAGGCTCGCACCTATATAAAGGGTGCGAGACCTCCCGGGTAAATGTTAGAAATTTGCCCCTTTTCACCCCTAAAGTTATATTTCTTCTATTTCCACTTTCCCTGGAGCCCCGGTACTTATTCCAAAGCCCGAAACACGCTCGGAGACTCCCGAGAAGCCCGAAAAATTTATTTTTTCGGTTTCGAAGCTCTACCTTCGCAGAGCCCGGTTTTCAACGACGAAAGTGATATTTAGAGCCGAAGTGCTGCCCAAATTAATATTTTAGCCCCCGGTTATTTCACGGTGAGTTTAATATATAGGAACAATTGTATGTTATGTGCTATATGTGCTACGTGCTTTTCAATGTTATTATTCCGGGTTATTTTCCCGGGTTATTTTTAATTGCTATTTTTAATAGCAAAGAAATACCTTTGACCATGTGATCAGTGAAAGGACTTAGATTCACGTTGGTACTGGTATGTAGCCTCTGGCCATGTAGAACATGTCTCCGTAAGAGAATGAATTCTATTCTATGGTATTGGCAGAAGGTTAGACAGGGCTTTAAGCCTGAAATCTACCAAAATGTTAATCCAAAGTTGTATATCTTCTGTGCCGTTTGGGCTAAAGCTTTATTGATGTATGTCAAGCATGGAAATTGTTATGTCTCATTGATTGTATATCTTTAATTCAAATCAATGATTGATATGTAATGTTTGTCACATGATTCACATATGCCCTTGTTGTTCCTTGTTCCTCTTTGCTTCTGCCATATTGAAGTATATATATGGCATAACGTTATATTGTATCTATTATTGAACTCACTAAGCGTCACCGCTTACCCTCTCAATGTTTAAGAAATTTGCAGGAGATAAGCATCCAGTATAGTTATATACTGGTAGAAGATTTTTGAATAGTTTGAAACTATTGTATTTTGCACTCCCATATGTATAAAACTATAGAATCCTGGGAAGTTATGTAATATATAACACTTTAAAATAGTCGGTTTGTATCCAATAGTTTGTAACCTCTTTATCAATGTAAAATATTGTTTTTATGAATATGCAAGTAGCATGTGTTGGAGTAACTATATTGTCGTGTATGAAAGTTTGGGACTTTCATAAATACGAAAGTTAGGGCCTTTCAATCATGGTATCAGAGCAGTAGTTTGAGTGAACTAAATTCCACGGAATGGTATTTAGACTTAAACTATTGGAAGTTCAATATATGAACTAAATCATTGTAAGTATAAGGATACAAACCATAGGAAATATATAAGTAAAAGTATTAGGTAATAATAAACCCTAACATTCTAAAATACAATGTTACTCCGTATTGCAGAGCAATGGCTGAACAAGTTAGTAGCCATACCCCTGAGGTTGGTGGAGGTCCTCAACCCGAGGAAGTGAATACTCCAATATCTCCTCGTGAGGAGCGACTCTTGGGTAAACTTACCTGTGTTATTCGACAGACTCTCGAAGAACACAAAAAGAATGGTGATAAGGGAAAAGAGAAAGCCACTAGAGAATCTTCAAAAGGAGAGGTGAAGCGTCCCTCGTTCAAAGATTTCAAGAGTAATGGTGCTACAAAGTTTTCCGGTGTTCTCAATCCCATTATTGTTCTTACTTGGATCCAGAACACAGAGAAAGTGTTTCGTATTTCTCATGTGGATAATGAAGACAAGGCTAACTATGCTTCCGCAATGCTCATCGGAGAAGCCTTGGTCTGGTGGGAAGCAACATATGAAGCTCTCAACGGGTTTGACCAGGAGAATTTAGCCTGGGAAATGTTTAAAACTCGTTTGCTAGAGAAGTATTGTCCTCTAGACATGAGGAGGAGATTGGAGAAGGAATTCCTCGAGCTTAAACAAGGAGGAATGACTGTGAATGAGTATGAAACTCAGTTTAATCAAAGAGTAAGGTTTGCTACAAAGTATATTCCAACTGAAGACGAGAAAATTCAGTTATTCATGGAGGGACTACGACACGAAATCCACGATTTCGTTGCCAATCGAGAAGTTCTGTCATTCGATAAAGTCGTTGAATATGCTCGAAGACGTGAGCATGACTTAGAAATACGTGGTGCCACTGTTACTGCTCCGAAGCATCCACGTACTGAAAGAACTGTTCCTGTTCCTTCTTTTCTACCAGCTCAATCCGTTCAGACTGAACCTGGTAATCAAGTTCAAACTCAAAGTGTCTCTCGTGGACGCGGTAGATCACAATCTTTTTCTATGCAATCGCCTTCATGTCGTATTTGTGGAAGGAATCACCCGGGCCAATGCAAAATAGACAAGGAATCCATTGTCTGTTATGGATGCGGAGAAAAGGGTCATATAAAGCCAGCTTGCCCAAGAAAGGATGTTACTTGCTATGCATGTGGTATTACTGGCCACAAGAAGCGTTTTTGCCCTACTCTTACTAGTCAGATGAAGGGAAGTCAAGCTTCTGTTCAACAACCGGCGAGAAGCCAAGTCCCTGTTCAACAATCAAAGGGTACTCCAACTAAAAAGGAGGAGGTGCCAAAAGCTAGGGGTCGTGCATTCCAGATTACCTCAGAGGAGGCATGTGAGGAGCCGAATGTTGTGACGGGTACATTTCTTGTCAACTCTAGACCTGCTCACATCTTATTTGATTCTGGTGCTTCAGATTCTTTTGTGTCTTATGAATTTGCACATGCCTTTCAAATTTCTTGTTTTGTACTCGCGCAACCATTTCACGTAGATACTGCGGGAAGTATATCATTACTTGCTGATAAAGTCTATAGGGATTGTGTTATAGAAATTGAAGGCTATACTTTTCTCGCTAACCTGATCCCTATCTCCTTGCCCAACTTTGATATTATTCTCGGCATGGATTGGTTATCAAAGAACCACGCATAACTCTTGTGCTATGAAAAGATAGTACGTATTCCTATTGAAGGGGAGAATCCTATCTATGTCTACGGTGAACAAAGACTCTTAAAAATAATCTCTTTCCTTAAAACTCGTAAATTCATATCGAAAGGGTGTTCTATCTATATGGCCTACACAGTTGATGTCTCAAAAGAGGAGAAGAAAACTATAAATGATGTTCTCGTCGTTAACGAATATCCTGATATTTTCCCCGATGACTTGCCTGGCCTTCCTCCGGATAGGCAAGTAGAATTCCGAATTGACCTTGTGCCTGGTGCTGCTCCAATTGCAAAGACTCCTTATCGTCTTGCGCCAGCTGAGATGAAAGAAATGATGATCCAACTGCAAGAACTACTTGACAAGGGTTTCATTCGACCGAGTACCTCCCCTTGGGGTGCTCCGGTACTGTTTGTTAAGAAGAAAGATGGATCGATGCGGATGTGCATTGATTATCGTGAGTTGAAAATGGTGACTATCAAGAACAAGTACCCGCTACCTCGCATCGACGATTTGTTCGATCAACTTCAGGGTGTTAGCTATTTCTCAAAAATTGATTTAAGATCTGGCTATCATCAGTTGAAAGTTCACGAGCAGGATGTACCGAAGACTGCTTTTCGTACTCGATATGGGCATTATGAATTCCTTGTTATGCCGTTTGGTTTAACAAACACTCCGGCTGTAT
Organism: Lactuca sativa; assembly: GCF_002870075.4. Taxonomy (NCBI): domain Eukaryota; kingdom Viridiplantae; phylum Streptophyta; class Magnoliopsida; order Asterales; family Asteraceae; genus Lactuca; species Lactuca sativa. Next base: position 46,151,434 of record NC_056623.2, read on the forward strand.
TCATGGATATGATGAATCGGGTATCCCGCCCAATGCTCGATAAATCAGTCATTGTATTCATTGATGATATTCTAATCTATTCCAAGTCTGAAGCTGATCATGCCATTCATATTCGTGCGGTATTGGAACTTCTTCGAAAGGAGAAACTATATGCTAAATTCTCGAAATGTGAATTTTGGCTTCGCCAAGTTCAATTTCTCGGCCATGTTATTTCTAGTGATGGTGTATCCGTAGATCCTATCAAAATCGAAGCCATTCAAAATTGGGAAGTGCCCCGTAATGCTTCCGAAATTCGTAGTTTCTTAGGTCTCGCGGGATATTACCGGAGATTCATTAAAGACTTTTCTCGTATAGCCGTACCTCTCACGAGTCTTACACGGAAAGAAGTGAAGTTAGAATGGGGTGAAACCCAAGAAAGAGCTTTCTCAACTCTAAAAGATCTTCTGACTCATGCTCCAATCTTATCACTCCCAGAAGGTGATGATGACTTCTCCGTATATAGCGATGCTTCAAGATTGGGACTCGGTTGTGTGTTGATGCAACGTGGCAAAGTGATAGCCTATGCCTCAAGACAACTGAAAGATTATGAAAATAATTATCCCACTCATGATGTCGAACTCGCTGCAGTGGTATTTGCCCTAAAACTTTGGAGGCATTATCTTTTTGGTACAAAGTGTCAATTATTTACCGACCACAAAAGTCTCAAGTGCATATTCAGTCAGCAAACTTTGAATATGAGACAACAACGAGCCATGGAGCTGATCAAAGATTATGATTGTGAAATCCTATATCATCCTGGAAAAGCTAACGTGGTTGCTGATGCACTTAGCAGAAAAGTTTATCGCAATAGTATGTGTTATGCCATTACTCATACTACAGTAAAATTCACTATTTTAGATGAATTAGAGAAATGGCAAGAAGAGGCCCTAAAGCCAGAAAATGTGAAGAAAGAAGGGATGATACATTATAATGATGCTCTACTTGATGATCCGCGAGGATTAAAAGTATTCAAGAATCGGCTGTGGATTCCAAAGATTGGTGGATTGAGACAGAAGATTTTAGATGAAGCCCATAAATCTAAACTGTCAATCCATCCTGGTACAAGTAAAATGTACTATGATGTAAGAGCTGATTATTGGTGGCCTGGATTAAAGAGAGACATTGGAAGATATGTACAGGAATGCTTAGTATGCTTACAAGTCAAAGCAGAGCACCAAAAGCCTTATGGAACCCAGAAAGTCTTAGTGTTCCTATATGGAAATGGGAGGAATTGTCCATGGATTTCATTACCAAATTGCCAAAGACTGCTAGACAGCATGATAGCATTTGGGTAATTGTCGACCGCCTGACTAAAAGCGCTCATTTTCTTGCCATGCGTGAAACGGATCCAATGGAGAAATACGCACAAGTATACTTGGATGAAATTGTGGCAAGACATGGTGTGCCACTAAAGATCATTTCCGATCGTGATAGTCGCTTCACTTCTCACTTTTGGGCGAGTATGCAACGTGAATTAGGATCTCGAGTTGCTCTCAGCACAGCTTATCATCCCCAGACAGATGGTCAAACAGAGAGAACAATCCAAACAGTAGAAGATATGCTTCGTGCTTGTGTCTTGGAGTTCGGTGGTAACTGGGATAAATACTTATCTCTTGTCGAATTCTCGTATAATAATAGTTACCACGCTTCAATCAAAGTGCCACCATATGAAGCATTATATGGTCGCAAGTGTCATACTCCATTATATTGGCGAGACATAGGACAGAAGATCCTTGGAGGCCCTGAAATGATTCAAGACACCACCGACAAAATTCAAATCGTACGAGAAAGAATGAAAGCGACCCAGGATCGACAGAAGTCCTATACAGAAAAGAGAAGACGACCCATAGAATTCCAAGTGGGTGATTTCGTGATGCTGAAGGTATCTCCATGGAAAGGCCTTATGAGATTTGGGAAGAAAGGAAAGTTAAGTCCTAGATTTGTTGGTCCTTTCAAAATCATCCAGAGAATTGGAAAGCAAGCATACCGCTTAGAATTGCCTGAAGATTTGGCAGGTATTCATGATGTGTTTCATGTGAGCTATCTGCGCAAATGCTTGGGCATCAATGATGAGACAGTTCCATTATCCGAAGTGAAATTGGATAATAAATTAAGATATGTAGAAGAGCCGGAAAAGATCGTGAATGAAAGAACAACTAATCTACGTAATAAAGAAGTGGAGTTGGTGCTTGTCAAGTGGAAACACCATCGAGGCCCAAATTATACTTGGGAAAATAAGAATGAGATAAGAGCAAAATATCCCCATTTATTTTAATCGATGTAATTTCGGGGACGAAATCCTCAAAATGAGGAGGTATTTGTAACATACACGTTTTGAAATCGTGTTTTAAGTAAATAATATTATGAAATATTAAGTGAATTTGAATGTTGAGTTCTAACAGATAGTTTTTACTAGAATTGAAGTAAAACTATGCTTAGAATCATTCAGAAAGTATTGGAAGTCTTATGAGATTCCAATTAAAAGCCAAATAGTGAAATATAGCGAAAATATAAAATTTGGAATAAGTAAAATTTTATTATTGAAAGTTGTAGATAATCTCATTAGAAACATTTGAGCGTAAACCTCATCGAAATCTGAGTTATAACGAAGAAGTTATGACCAAACGAAGATCCGTGATAAATCCGGAAAATACTTTGTCGCATAAAAATTTAGTTTTCGATAAACTAATTTTTAGCCTTAGTAATCTAAATGAAAGTTGTAGAACTCGTGAAAATAATCAACTTTCATATAAAGACCGTTTGAATCTGACTTCGTATGAAGAAGTTATGATTTTTTGAAGTTTTAGCTTAGCAGTAGACAACTAAAAACTCGAATTTTAGATCGAGTGATTTTTAGCTGACACAACCTAAACGAGAATTGAAGGTCTCGTCATTAGTAGTGCAACGGTAAAAAGTCTGACGAAAACGGACGTCAGATGAAGAAGTTATGAATTTTTAACGGATTTTCCTGTCCCGGTCTGTTAAAAATAATAATATAAAATTAAACTCAAAATTAGCCGACGAAGTTTAAACGAAAGTCGTAGAGCATAATTTTAGCTTCGCGTGCATATAAAGAACGTCAAAAACGGAGCTCGTATGCAAAGCTATGGATTTTAAAAGATTTGGCACATTTTTCGAGAAAATTCGCATGAATAGTACTGCCACGTCACCCTCTTATGCGAGGCTTCCACGTGTCGGACACGTGTTCGCTGCTGATTGGACCGCAGCCTTGCGTGTTGCCTTCTGATTGGACCAAGTCCGAGGTCCACTAAGCTCATAACACCTTCGCAGAGACACCCCCGGATCACCCTCGCACCCTCGTGCCCCCTCCCATTGGACCGAAGTTAGGTCCAAACCGAAGCTGTCAGCTGACCGAACCGAGCCTCGCCCTGCTGCCACCTGGTCCGAACCTCGCAGACGCGTGCCCCCTTCCCCTCGCTTCGTATCCGAGGCTCGCACCTATATAAAGGGTGCGAGACCTCCCGGGTAAATGTTAGAAATTTGCCCCTTTTCACCCCTAAAGTTATATTTCTTCTATTTCCACTTTCCCTGGAGCCCCGGTACTTATTCCAAAGCCCGAAACACGCTCGGAGACTCCCGAGAAGCCCGAAAAATTTATTTTTTCGGTTTCGAAGCTCTACCTTCGCAGAGCCCGGTTTTCAACGACGAAAGTGATATTTAGAGCCGAAGTGCTGCCCAAATTAATATTTTAGCCCCCGGTTATTTCACGGTGAGTTTAATATATAGGAACAATTGTATGTTATGTGCTATATGTGCTACGTGCTTTTCAATGTTATTATTCCGGGTTATTTTCCCGGGTTATTTTTAATTGCTATTTTTAATAGCAAAGAAATACCTTTGACCATGTGATCAGTGAAAGGACTTAGATTCACGTTGGTACTGGTATGTAGCCTCTGGCCATGTAGAACATGTCTCCGTAAGAGAATGAATTCTATTCTATGGTATTGGCAGAAGGTTAGATAGAGCTTTAAGCCTGAAATCTACCAAAATGTTAATCCAAAGTTGTATATCTTCTGTGCCGTTTGGGCCAAAGCTTTATTGATGTATGTCAAGCATGGAAATTGTTATGTCTCATTGATTGTATATCTTTAATTCAAATCAATGATTGATATGTAATGTTTGTCACATGATTCACATATGCCCTTGTTGTTCCTTGTTCCTCTTTGCTTCTGTCATATTGAAGTATATATATAGCATAACGTTATATTGTATCTATTATTGAACTCACTAAGCCTCACCGCTTACCCTCTCAATGTTTAACAAATTTGCAGGAGATAAGCATCCAGTATAGTTATATATTGGTAGAAGATTTTTGAATAGTTTGAAACTATTGTATTTTGCACTCCCATATGTATAAAACTAAAGAATCCTGCGAAGTTATGTAATATATAACACTTTAAAATAGTCGGTTTGTATCCAGTACTTTGTAACCTCTTTATCAATGTAAAATATTGTTTTTATGAATATGCAAGTAGCATGTTTTGGAGTAACTATATTGTCGTGTATGAAAGTTTGGGTCTTTCATAAATTCGAAATTTAGGGTATTTCATACCACCTTGCATAAAGCTAACTATCATATCACACAACATAAGATGGGCCGGCCTTGGTGCCTTAGACCCATTGGTATGGTGAGAAGACTCACCTGCAACTGTCGGCTGAAGAAATTAGATCACGCTGCTCCAACCACCGACACGAACCCCTCCACTGGTCAACACCAAATAACTGAACTCAATAAATACCAATAATTACCAAAATACCCCTAGAAGTCAACTGGTCAACTCTTGGTCAAAGTCGAAGTCCTTAGTCAAAGTCAAAATTCCTGACTGACTCTACTCGCCGAGTCAACCCGCTGACTCGTCAAGTCCAAGAATCTTCGAGTCCCATCCTGCTCAACTCACCGAGTTGTTCCTCGACTCTCCGATTCACGACTTAACCAGAAAAGGTTAGGGTTCCATGACCAGACTCGCTGAGTCCAAGGCAATCTTCAACAGACTCGCCGAGTTGTTCTTCCAACTCGCCGAGTTCATGCACATATCCATACAACTCATCGAGTACACTCATGTGACTCGCCGAGTATCTCCAGTTCTTAATCCATTTAGAGGCTTTTCAAGCCATGCAGGGGCTCCAATCCATATATCTACCCTTCTACAAGTTATCCCTCACGTAAAGTTGCAAACTTTACGTGATACCAAGGAGATATAAGCCCAAAACACACTAGGGCTTGGGTTTTAGACAAAGGGGTTTTACCAACAACCCAAGAACTGAAGCTTTATGACATTCTAAGCCATCACGAGTCTATATCTGGAGCAGCAACCCCAGATCTAACTCCCAAATCCGAGATAGGTCTCAAAACAAGCTAAGGGACTCCCAAAATAACCACCAAGGATAAACCAAAAAGGAAATAGCTTAAGATAAGGCTCCTTACCTCAGAGATGTGCCCAAAACTGATGTAGATCACACATCTATACAAGCCCTTGATGCTAACTTCCAATTTCCCAAGCTCCTTCCACCAATTTCCTCTTGTAATCCCCCAATCTCCTCAACAATGAAGCCTCACACGAATTTTGGGGTTTCTGGAACTCAAAGGGAAGGTAAAGAGGTTGAAGGAGGAACATAACATTCTTTATATAGGGCACAACCCCGGGATTAGGGTTTTTCTCTCTTCAGCACCAACTCGTCGAGTCCAACTACCGACTCGACGAGTTGGTCACTTAACTCGCAACCAAAATCCCGCTCCAACTCGGCGAGTCGGTATACCTACTCGTCGAGTCCTCTTCTTTATTTACACTTTACCCCCTAAACTCTTGATTCTGACTTGGGATGTTACATTTCCTTTCTTGGCCTTTCTGATTTCGGGTGTTACAATCCAAAGTGTAGATCTGACCTCCTAGGGTTGATATAACACGTAAAGTCACGAACTTTACGTCCATGCATGGGTCTTCAAGCTCAAAAGGTCCAAAAATAAAGTTTACAAGATGCATGGGGTTCTTATGGCAATGAAGTTGGCAACTTTATGCCATGAGAACCCTCTAAGGTTCAAGATCTGAAGTCATCACTCTACTATACACTCTACACCCGAAAATGACTTAGAAATACCCCAAAAAGACAAGATTCAAGCTCTAAAGAAGATCTAACAAATGGGAAGTCAAGGTTGAAGCTTTTTACCTCAAACAAGTGGGAAATGCAACCAAGACTCTGGGTCTACTGCCTTCTTCTTGAACCTCCAAGTCTTTCCTTCCTTCTCCAAGCTTCAAATCACAAAAAATGGCACCAAAATAGCTCAAGAACACTCATAACTGATTAGGGTTTCGAGAATGGGGTCTGAGGGTGATGGAGGTTGGAGTGGAGGCCACTTAATGTGTTTAAATAGGGTGCAAACCCTCAAATTTAGGGTTTCATCCAAACAGTTCTACTTGTCGAGTCGGGGCTTCCGAGTCGGCGGGTAGACTCTTCCACCTGCGTCCCAAAACTCACATCTACTCGACAAGTTGGGCCTCTAACTCGTCGAGTCCCAGAGTAAAATACAAAAACTTAAATTAAAATATGTACCGGGAACTGGGCATTACATTATGTAAGATTGAACGTATTCAAGTTATCAAACAACATATTTTCTTTGTCATTCTCACAAAATAGCACTGTCTACACGTCCGCACAATAGATGTCAATCCACATTTGAACCTAGTTTTTTTTTCTCTCTCTCTCTTTATATATATATATATATATATATATATATATATATATATATATATATATATATATATATATATATATATATATATATATATATATATATATATATATATATATATCATCCTACTATTTCATAAAATCTATGTATTTATTTAAATTGCTACTTTATAATACATAAATTTTATTATTTTTTATATTATAGATAAAAATATCTCATTTCTTAATATTGTTTTCCACATGATTATTGTTTTTAGTTATTGTACTTACATTAGACCATCATAAGTTCCTCATGAAGATTGATTGATGCATGATGAATCATCACCTTTTATGATAATATATATTTGTATCCATATAGATCTAAAATCTTCAAAATAATACAAAAAAATAAAAAAAAAATTAAATCACTAAGTAAATTGTTCACTGTTATCATATCTTTTCATGCATTTTAACTTTCAAGAATATATATATATATATATATATATATATATATATATATATATATATATATATATATATATATATATATATATATATATATATATATATATATAACTTGTTTGAATATGTTTGGCAGACTAGTTGTTAGCTTATAAGCTATCTTACCAAAAATCAAGTTTGGTAAAAATTACCTGATAAGCTAAATGAAAGATGTAAATTGATATAAAATAACAGTTGAAAAAATATATTTTCTATAATTATTTAAGGGTATATTCAGAAATTTTTAAAAAGACTCCTAAAAAACAAGTTTAAATAGTTTTTTAAAAAACTAACTTATCAACTTTGTAACTTGTAAAAATGTCAATTTAAAAAAACCCAAAAAATAAGTTAATTTATACTATGGCTCGCCAAACACAACTATATGGATTTGACCTATATGGTAAATCTTCCATCAACTGGTAGCCTCAAGTTGAATCGGCACTACTTTTCCCTTTTTCTTATAATTTTCATAACTAACAAATATTAAATACGATAAACAATACCAATACAAACATTAACATGATCTACAATTTATAAAGTTATATGAGTAACACTGAAGTCAATCTACACTTTAGTTTTTTTTATCTATTTAACTAAAAGCATCTACACTTTAATGTTTTAGCTTTCTATATCGAGTTTTTTTTTTTCTTCAGCGTTCTAATTATATTATATATTTTTAACGTATTATATATATGAAAATAAATAAAGTTGAAGGATTTATAATAATTACTTTTTAAGTCCTCAAACATCAATCTATCACGCCAAATGGTTCCCGCTGGTTTTCATCAACTGTGACTTTTATTTCGAAAAGGATGGTGTAGCCCTTTATATTCATCCATCATTCATTATCCTTCCCATTTCCCCCCATGTTCTCTTCCATGTATTCTCTGTGGCTGCATCCTCTCTTTTTCATTCGGAAAATCATCTCGCTACAATCGTTGGATGGCGTCGTCAACCGTTTTCTGGTGACCTTCGCCGATGCCATTTTATCCGTTTACTTCCGCTACTGCGGCCTCTCCCTATCCACCGTCCGCATCCACAACAACCAAACCACGATGTACATTTGGGCAGCCAACCAATGCAACAGCAACAAGCCGAACCTTGTGCTCGTCCATGGATTTGGGGGAAATTCCAAATGGCAGTTCATATTGCAAGTAACTCAGCTGACACGCGATTTCAACGTCTACATACCGGATCTCGTATTCTTCGGTGATTCCTACTCTAGTATACCGGATCGTAGCGTTAGGTTTCAGGCGAAGTGTGTGTGCGATGGGTTGAAGAAGATGGGAGTGGCAAAGTTTTCCGTGTATGCCATCAGTTATGGGGGATTTGTTGGGTACCGGATGGCGGAGGAGCATGAGGAAATGGTGGAGAAATTGGTGATTGTTAGTAGTGGGATTGTGTGTAAGCAGGATCGGAAATTGGAGCATGTGAAAAACATAGGGCGGAGCGTGGTGGATTTGTTGGTGCCTAAGACACCGGAGGATTTACGGGTATTGTGCCAGATGACGATTCAAAAGTACGACGTCGGTAGGTGGATTCCGGATTTCTTTCTTTGGGGGTTTATTGCTGTAAGTGTTAATCAAACTCATCCAAATATACATAGGTTTCCTATACTTTTGATTAGTATAGTAGGATCATTCATTCGCTATATATGAAGTTCATGATCGATTCTTTTGCAGTTTGAATGTTGCATGAAGGAAAAAGAAGAACTGGTACTTGATTTGCTTAACGAGAAGCCCGATATTGTTTATCCAGTCCTGACACAGGTTTGGACCACATGAATTCGTTGAGTAGTATTGAATATGACTTCTTTTTTCTTCTTTTTATATATTTCTCAAACAATCAAATATAACTACAAATATTACTATTAAATTAATATCACATTTATTTAGAACCTTGGAAAAACTTACAACAATATAGCCCATATATAATATGTATATTTTTACATTGGATTATTTTGATATCTGATGTAGAGTTGTAGACCAGTTTTTTAATACTAAATCGTCAAGATCAGATCGATGCTTAAGTATTTGAAAAGATAAACAATTATATAACATAATTTGAATATTATATTATTTCGATTTACTCTTTGTTTTATTTCGAGTGAAGGAAACGCTTCTAATATGGGGTGATAAAGATGCGGTCTTCCCTCTTGATTGGGGACATCAGCTTCATAGGTATGTTTTTTTTTTTCTTTTTTTAATAATTACTTATTTGGATTGATTAGGGTTATTTAATTAAACACAAATAAAATTATTAAATTTGTCATTTTAACTCAAAATTTTGAAAACAAAAAATACAGTCATTCATGTATATGTGTATTTAAAACAGGCATTTGGGTGGAAAATCGAAGATAGAGATAATTAAGAATGTAGGGCATGCAATAAATTTTGAAGCTCCTCACTCGTTGAATCAATTCATTACATCCTTTGTATCGGCCTCGGGTTAATTGAATTCCTTAATGAATATAATCATTCTTAAGATTTATTTTTCAAACAAAAATGTATTAATATCTGTTTTTACATAGTGTTTCGACACATTATTTTTGATGCTTGTATATCTACATTTAGTCATTTGTGGTTTGAACCATCACTATCATATTATGATTTTACGACTTCAATGGTGGTTGTTTTGTTTCAATGTAATTAGTGTTGTCTATGGCCAAATGTAAGTCGATGAGTAAAAGTAAACAAAAGAAAGGGGTGAGAGATGTCTAGAAAATTAATTGATCAGAGTCAATGACAGGAAAAAGAAAATCATCGCTAGTTGGTAACGCTAGTTTTTAACAAAATGTAACGTTTAAAAATATAATAAAATAAGACCACTTTAAGTTATATACGATATATAATAGAGATTTTGACAGAAAAAAATACCATCTTTTTTGTTGAGATTTTGTTTTTACCACTTTTATAATTTATCAAAATAAAGCATATTATAGACGTTCAAAATATATAATCTTATTGTTATTGCAGCCCAACAATGTTTCGCATATTTATTTGAATGGCCCCTTGTGATGATTTTTTTTTTTTTTGCGTTTAAAGGGTACGAACTTGTTTTTACCAATTACTTTCGTAGATTTACCTATTTTTGAAGGTTACACTGTCTTTATCAACTGCCAACTAAGCGGGTGAGTCAACAATGACTCAGTGGTGAGTCGACTCATCGTTGTCACGTAAGCCAAGAGTCTAAGTACAAAACCGAACTTCATCTTCTTCATCAGAGAGAAAAGCAAGAATACCCAAACCTTTGGTTCCTTTGTGTACTTCATTAGAGAAAAAAGAAAGGCACAAAATCAAGAACCCCCCAAAACACCTGACTAACACAACCTTCATACCCATTAATCCAAACCCAACACCAAAATCCCCAAAGACCCCTGCTTCCCCCTTACCCCTTACTTGGTATCCTGATTACAACTTCAATTCATCACCAGAAAACCACTTGATACACTAACCATCGTTACCAACCCTTTCTATATAACCACTTAATACATAACCATCATCACAAATCATTGTTTGTGCTAAAAATAAAAGAAACAAACAGAAAGAGAACACCAAATACATGGAGACGATTCAAGGAGAAAAGGGAGGGGCTCTGCGATTCAGCTCAACATGATCGGATTCTGAGTCATGTTATGGAAAGAAAGGGGCAACCATGCTCTTGAGCACCAGAGCGTCAAAAACTTCCACCGGCAACGCCCTCGAGAGTTCCAACGACCTGAGCTTCTTCCATGTCTAATTGAAGGTTGACATGAGGTTTGTGACCCAATCTAGGGTTAGAGCATTACCAGACGACCATGTAATGGGGATCTTGTTAGGGTGCAAAGTCATGCTTGGATGTAATGTTTTAGGCTTTCCTCTTTGTATTTGTAAATGGGTTAAGTCTTTTCCTATAAATAGTAAGTGAGTGACTCCCATTATGTAAGGAACCATTTGGAGTGTTAGACTAGAGAGAGAAATTGTATACAAACCCATGTGTATAATCTTTCTAGATCTAATAAGAGCTTACAAAGAATTATTTACTCCTTGTGTTCTTGAATTTGTATGATGAATCACTAGATCTTTCTAATTCCGCACATGCCATCAGAAACAACACCACCACAATTGGTATTAGAGCGGGTGTTCTTGATTTTCATCAAGAATTGATCCTTGATGGCTATTTTGATTTGGTGATTCTTATTGTTCATTGATCTTCGTGTTTAGAGAGTGTTTTTGTGTTCTAGAAGTCGAATTTTTCTTTGATTTGATCCATAATTTGACTTACTCTCTCTAGAATACTTGTTTGTATCACTTTATCTCTCTAGAAAACCCATTCAAAATCACTTTCTCTCTCTAGAATTCTTCAAGTTTTTGTGATCATGGTGGGTTTGCCATATGATTCTTGGATTGTGATCATTAAAGATGTGAAATACAAAGTCAATGAAGATCAATTTTATGGGTTGTTGTTAAGCAAATTGATTTCATGGGGTAATTTGGTTTCTTATGGAGGTTTGAAGGATGATCATGGAAGCTTGATATTTCAACCAATTTGTAAGATTACATGGTTGAATAAAATTGCCTTGTCCATATTAGTTCGTAGTAGAAATCAAAAAGAATGAGAAGAAAGAGATTTGTTCAATAAGAAATACATTTCTCTAATTGAAAACCCAAATGATCTTCGTGCTCTTAAGTTTGTTGAAGTTCTTGACAATGGAGTTCAATGTGATGTTCTTGATGTTCAAGAAAAAGGAGTTCAAGTTGATTCTCATGATGAAAAAGTTTTTTGCTCAATTGGAGTTCAAACCGATGATATTTTGTGTTCTTGTGATTCGTTTGAAAGAATGATTCCTTATCGGAAGCCGGTGATCCAAGAAAATCACAAGTATCAAACTCCAAAAGATTTGATTCAAACTCAAAATGTTCATGTTGTTGAAAGTGGGTTTGTTCATGAAGTCAAGTCTTCAAGATGCAAAAAGATGAGAAAGAAAAAGAAGAAGATGAATCGGAAGAACAAGCGGGTTTACTCACAAAAATCGTCATATGTTGTGAAGCCAAAATCCGTGAAGCAAATTTGGGTTCCAAAGCAACAATCTCCAAGTGTTGAATTGAATTTGAAGTCAAAACCCAAATGTGTTGATGGTTCTTTTGAAGATGTTCTTGGATCGTCGAAGAACACGAAGAACACGAAGAACGAGTTGTACATCTCGCATGGTGGGTGGTACAATGTTCGATTTGGAGATTTTCTCATTCCGACAAAAGAATCAAGATCTTCCAAATTTGATTCGTTCGTTGAAAATGGATCTCGATTCGTGAAAAATGTAACTCAAATTCTCAAATGGATTCCAAAACGTTCATGATTTATATTCGTAGTTTATGTTTTTCTTTTTTGATCGATTTGCATCATTGGATCAAATCCGTTTCAACCCCGTTGATTGATCCAATTATTATTGTCTAGATCAAAACCAAAATCTTATTCTCATATTTCTTTTTAATTTCGAAATCAAAATCTATTTTGTTTTGGTTCGAAACACTTACTCTTCATAGATTCAAATCTTGAGCCCACATTAAAATCTCATGTACTGTTCTTGTTCAAGTTAATTTTCGAATCCCAATCTGTAAGAATTAATCTGATACTGTTCATCCAATTTTAAGCCCATAGTTCATTTTATTCAAATCAATTGAATTGTCACTGTTCATTAATTCAATTTTTAAGCCCTTATTAAAAGGTTAAACTGATTTTGTTCAGTTCTTATCGTTTGTTCATCGTTATCTTTCTACTCTTCTTCATCTACATCAAAAGCTAAGAGTTAAAATCAAATTCTTGGAATTCAATGTACTAATGGCTTGATAATCGATGTTTTATGTTACTTCTCTTCTCATCAATCTTGGAATTGAAGTAGTTACTAAAAGTCAAAATCGATTGAATCAAAACTCAATCTGAGTTGTAATTGATTTGAGTTTGTAGATCATTGATTGAGTACGAGTCATTTTTGATTCAAAGTTGTTGTAGATCATTTTAATTTTTGACAAGCTCCTCAATTCATTGTTTGAAGTCAAACTCACGTTCTTTTTGCCGATTCTTGAATCTTTGATTGGTATCGATTATTGAATCGGTTCAAATGGCTTGGAAGTAGATTTCAATTTTGGAAAATAATTTTGGAATCGAAAATTGTTCCGATCTGGAATTTCTATTCGTTGATTTTTGACTAACGAAGAACTGGAAAACAAAGAACGGGGTTAACGATCGATGTTCAAAGAAGTGATATTTGTGAATGATAACAAAGGCTTGATTGAAGAAATCGGTTTGGTGTTTTGGATTTGAACGAAGGGGTTCTGATTTTGATTTTGGAATGAACGATTCGATCGATTGCTGTGATGGAGTCGTTGATGTCGATTTTGATCGGTTAATGTACGAAGGGTTGATATAGAACTGTAAGAAACAAAGAATAGATTTCGTTCGTTTTGGGTTAGATTAAAAAGCGAAGAACAAATGTTTGTTTGGAGTCGTAATGATTTTGATTGTTGATTTTCGAAGGGGTGTTGATAACTGATATTCCAAGTGTATTTTAATTGGGAAGAACGAAGGGTGTATGTTGAAGATTCGAAGGGTACATGCTTGGGAAGATCCGTAAGAAACCAAGGATCTATTGTAAAAATCGAAGGGCTGGTTTGGGTGAATTTACGAAGGGGTTATTGGAGATTCATACGAAGAGTGTTTTAAATTCGAAGGGGGTATATTGAAACTTTCTACGAAGAGTTTTACTGTTCATTACTGTTCATGAACAAGTCTTCGTATTCTTTGTATGTTTAAGTCTTCGTATTAATTAAAAAGAAGAAAGATAGAATTTTCGAAAATGGCCCTTATTGTTTCGAATGGTTGACAAATGGGAAAAGGCTTCGTATGAAATGATCAAAACCTTTGTATGATTTGATGAAATGGCAAATTTTCGAAAACGGCCCCTGAACCTTCGAATTTTTGTCACTTCTCAAATTTAAAAAAAAAAAAAAAAAAAAAATCTTCATATGTTTTGCAATTTGTCAAAGTCTTCGTATGTATGGAATGAAAAGGCAGAATTTACGAAGACAGCCCCTAAACCTTCGAATATGTGACACTTCGAAAATTAAAGCAAGTTTTGAATTTTTGACACTTTTCACCCAAATTCGAAAATTTTTGGAAGCTTCGTTTTTTTTTGGAACAACTCTTCGTATGTTTGAGAAAAAGGGCAGAAGTTACGAAGATGGTCCCTGAAACTTCGAATTTTTGGCAGTTTTCACCCAAATTCGATAAAGGACTATTTTTTTGCTGAAAATTGAAGATTGTGCATTTCAGGCCCCTGCAGTTTGTGCAAATTGATGCTTTCTACCCAGCTTTGGAAAAGGGGGAGAGTTTTGCATATTTGGTTGTTTTTGGCGCAATGGGTCCCTGCAAGTTTCAGAAAGTGACAATTTCTACCCGGATTTTGAAAAATCTTGCAACTTTCACCCAAAAAGTCAAATTTTTTCATAAATTGAAAATTTTTTGTGGCTTTTTCGTGATTGTTTTTCCGTGCAAGATTTTTGGTGATCCATTTTTGGTACACATCAAGGGGGAGTATTGTGAAGACTATTCCTCGGGCGCTTCTCATCCTTAGTGGGTTTTATAATCATTTTTTGATTATAAAAAGGGGGAGAAATGATGGGTATTCGAAGCTTCTCGGGTTTGTCGAATATTCATTTGCGGATTTGAAGACCGGTGTTACTTCGAGGGGGAGTTTGGTCTTGATCGCGCTAGCTCGTTGGAGATTAAAGCCGGACATCCAATCCTAACTTTGAGGGGGAGAATGTTAGGGTGCAAAGTCATGCTTGGATGTAATGTTTTAGGCTTTCCTCTTTGTATGTGTAAATGGGTTGAGTTTTTTCCTATAAATAGGAAGTGAGTGACTCCCATTATGTAAGGAACCATTTGGAGTGTTAGACTAGAGAGATAAATTGTATACAAACCCATTTGTATAATCTTTCTAGATCTAATAAGAGCTTACAAAGAATTATTTACTCCTTGTGTTCTTGAATTTGTATAATGAATCACTAGATCTTTCTAATTCCGCACATGCCATCAGAAACAACACCACTACAGATCTGAGGATGATTTTGAGAAGGATCAGGGGAGGGAGAGGGTTTTTGGTTGTCGTCAGATAAGAAGGGGGGAGGCAGAGCCAGAGGCACATGCGATGGAAGCGGAAGAGAAGAGGTCTTCGGAGGAGGATGACGGCGGTTGTGGTTCACCAACGGCGGATTTCGGCGTCACAAGTGGTAATGATTCAGTAGAATCCAATTGTCATAACATTTAACTATCGATGATCGCCGACTAACAAACGGAATTTTGTAGGGTAAGTGAAATTGTTGGATGCTCCGATCATAACAATTAGATGCCAAAATTAATTAAGAAAAAAACAAAGAGAATGGATTGTGATGTGTTTGTGTGGTGTGTCAGAGCCTCGTCAACAACCCAAATTAATGATTAAGATAGGGTAACCTGGTGACCCCTTCAAAATTTTCATAATGACATTTTAAAACCTAAAAATACAAGCTCTTACCCTTTAAATGCAAAAAATATACAATCACGATGGACCACTTAAACCAATATATGAAACATTGTTGGGCCACAATGACAATAACCCAAATATATAATGTATTTTTTTCTCATTTGTTTTAAGCAATTTTCGAAAAATTCTATCAAATCTTATGTTTTAATCGGTCATTTCAAAATTCAAAGCGTCTAATATCATTCGTTTTTCAATATAGTATATTTCCTTATTACAAATTATTTGATAAATGTTTTGGTTTAATTATATATTATACTACTCTTGATTTCTATTTAACTATTAATTGGTAACGTTATGTGCTTGAAATGTAACATCATGAATTTAGATGAATGATTATGTCGATCAATAACTCGAACTAATATGTAAAAGTTGAAAGGAATGATATTAGGCTTAATTACCTATGCTAAGTAACCAATGAAATTGAGTTTTTTGCTTAATTAGTTTGATAAACTTCTTCTTAGGGTTTAAACCCATATTTTTTTTTGAACTGGCGGATATTATAAAGGTCACGACCTATAAAGGAAAAAGACAGCAAAAAAAGAGTACTAACGGACAAAATTACACAACTTGAAAAAGATTACAACACTAATCCCCCAATTACATTTCCCAAAGTTACCCCTAAACTTTATCTAACCAAAAACCTCTGTGGGGATGTTGTCCGCCAACACCATAGAAGAAATTCGCACCTTATTGAAAATCTTGTTGTTCCTTGCTCTCCATCCATTCCACAAAAAGCCATAGATGATGGTTATAAGGATCTTTCGCTTTTTGGGGCAAATACCCCATTGGGCTGCAAACTGAAAACTGGACCAACTCACACAAAATTTACAAAGGGTGGAGTAATGTTGCACCAATTCCAGATCCAGGCCAAGGCATCATTCACGAAAGGGCAACTCAGCAACACATGTTTCGTCTCTTCCATTCCAGACATTCATTAATGACAAGCAGTGATGTTTATATGGAGCCATATCCTATTTAAGGCGACAGAGGTGAGGATACGTCCGAGGCAAGCTCTCCAAATCTCGTCACCTTAGAATTGATGAAATGGTTCACATCATAAAGATGAAACATCCCATCACATGACAGTTTAGAATTCCAAGTGTCGGGCCCATTAGAAAGTACAACCAAAAATAACAACCCAATTAGATTATTTAGCTCCTCCACTTCCAAACGTTCCAAATTATCCCTTTTCCAAGCCCAATTCGGCTGGCCATGACACAGTCTTTCAGCGACAAAACATGTTTTTCGCTTATCCAACTCAAACAGTTGGGGGAATTTAACAGACAAAATATCATGACCAGACCAATTATCATACCAGAACATTGATTCGATGAACTTAAGATCTTGTAAACCCAATTATTAGTTGTATCAAGAGTTTTAGGTTAAAATGACTTGAACGCCTTGTCATTTATTGAATGGAAATCTGATTCATTGGAAAATAAAATATATACACTTTAATTAAAAGAAAAGAAGTATTTTACTGATTATGTATTAGATGCGGAAATTTGGTTTATTGGAAAATAAAATATATGATAAGGATATTGGAAAGAAGAAACATGCCGAAAAGAAAAGAAAAAGCCCAACACTCTATGGGATAGGCCCAATAGTACATGATCTAGTTAAGATATGCCTATTAAACATATATATTGTATGATTGCACATAAGTAGGAAACGTGTGCTAGGTAAGATTGTAATATTAAGTGAATTGATTACTACTCCTCGTTATGATGCAAGGGAACTAGAGTGATTCAGTCTCACAAGTATTGTATGCTTGGATCATGAATTGCATTACATTGCCTCGCATAAACGCATGAATATATAATATATTTTAGTAATTCATATTACGTTTTGGAAGATTGATCTTAAAGTACGGTAGTCCATTATAGTTTTGAAGTATGTTGTAAATATGATTTCAAGTGGAAAATGTGTTTTAAAAGAACATTTTTTGACAAATGTTTTGGAATGATATGATTTGTAAACCAATGTTTTTTACAAATTTTTTGGAATGATACGGTTTTAAATTCAAAGGATTTGCACCAGATGTGGCTTGAAACACAAATTGATTTTAAAGACAAATGTTTTAAAGTGCAAAATGATTTGGAAGGTAAATGTTTTGAAGTACATATTTTGTGTCCAAACATATGTATCTCACAAAATGTTTGTATTATGTGATATATATCTTAGACACAAGTTACTTAGCATTGAATAAAATAGTTGAAAAGTAAAAAAGTGGCACGAGACTTTTATAGATAGAAATAATAATCAATGTCTCCCTAAACATTATTATGTCATGATATTGAGGGATATATGTTTGGGCTTAGTAACATGTGTTTAGTATGGTAATGGTTTGATATGTTTTAAGCTTTTTATTTTGGGCTGATTTTTATAGAGTCGTGATATGTGTGGATTTATCCAATATGCCCAATAGGCATGCTAAAATTTCTATAAATGTAACAACGCAAATTTTCAAACAAATTTTTCATTTTTAAAAACAAAGTATTTCCATTCAAACAAGGCATAAATAATATAGGTGTCATGTCAAATACAAATTGTCTAAATCCCAAGATCATAAAAACATCCTTCAGTGTGTACCGATCACGTCGGCGCCTTCCCACGGTCCTCGCTAGTACCTGAAACACATACATAACAACTGTAAGCATAAATGCTTAGTGAGTTCCCCAATATACAACTTACACACATACGCCTTTCCAGGCCCTGACCTTCCGGTCCTCAACACAACGCCTTCCGGCCCATCACATATTGCCTTCCGGCCCACATAACATACATAACACATATCACAAATAACTTACCACATATAGCATACATATCACATATCATATCTGACCTTCCGGTCACACAGTCAAACCCTTCCGGGTACAGTATAGTGAAAAGACTCACCTCGTGAATGCTGAAAGCTAGCAAATCCTGAAATCACTCGTGCACAATCCGTCGAGCTACAACCTCCCTATAACATCACATATCTCTTATTAACACTTATTTCTTCTGAGTGTGACTATCCCTAAGAAGTCAGACTTAGGTCAACTCTGGTCAACGGTCAACGGTCAACGGTCAACTCGACCGGACTCGGCGAGTGCCATGGCGACTCGGCGAGTCTAGACGTCCTCCAATTCTCTGAGATTCCCTTTCTACTCGTCGAGTATCCTCCTTGACCCGACGAGTTACTCCTGGAAGAATCGCGGGGCCACCCCGACTCAACTCGCCGAGTCTGAAGAACAACTCGACGAGTCCCAGTTAATCTTCAAGCTACTCGCCGAGTCTGTTCATCGAACTCGGCGAGTCCATGCCATGCAACCGCTCAAACTGCATCCTAAGGTCAGAACTGCTCCGACCATTCCTAAGTCCGGCCTTCCTAGGCTGATCCATCACGTAAAGTCCTCATTTCAGTGCTCATGATACACCCTATGATTCATAATTTACATTTTGACCTAAGGCATAAGGATTCCAATCCAAAACCTTCATCAATTCCCGAAATGCACAGACATGGGACATTCTGGACCTCCAAGGGTCCCAATACAGGGTTACAATCGTTTAGGGGACTAGGGTAACATTCAATCTATTCACAAAAGGGTTCCATAAACCCTAATTCCATAATCACATCAACATAGCAGAGTATACTCGAATTCTTACCTGGATGATGTATTCTCTGTGTCCCCAATCCTCAGAATGTGACTCCCTTGCTGTTCCTTTAGCCAATCCCTTCTCTTCCTTGCACAACAACTCTTCTATAATCAACAATGGCCTATAATCCTTGCTCCAGATGCACACAAGCGATTTAGGGTTCTTCTCAGAAGGCTAAAATGAACAATGACGGCCAATAAGTCCCTTTTATACGTCCCAAACCTGAACGGTTAGGGTTTTCGCTAAACAGCGTAGACTCGCCGAGTCCATATCTGGACTCGTCGAGTCCAGTCGCGAACCCGCGACCAAGTCTGCGATCCTACTCGGCGAGTCTAGGCTCCAACTCGCCGAGTACCCTCTTAAATCACCCCAAAAACATAATTTAACCATACCTGAGATTCCGGGCTGTTACAATAAAAGTTTAGAATGTTGTAGGATATTTGAAACCCTGTGTTTGTTGGCGATAGAAACTCACAATTGACACTCCAACTCTCCCAGATTCATATCAAAACTCCTACTGAAAGGCTGAGACACAAAAGACTGACTCGCACCCGAGTCAAAAAGTATAAGAGCAGGCAGAGAGTTCACTAAGAAGCTACTGAAAGGTCTAGTATGCTCAAGAGTCATATTAAAGTGATATTGTTAATTAAGATATGATACTAATGGGTTACACTAACAACAACATGATATAATTGATTAGTTATTAGAAATTGATTTTAATAAATATTCAATAAAACTCTTATAATTAAATTGGAAATTATTTATTTCATGGAAATAATAATTTTTATTAGCAAGTAATATTACATAATTAATATGGTATGAATTAATAAGTCATGTACAACATTTTGGACCATGAGGTTTTTTGTCTTTTACCTAAATGTTAAGGTTTATATTTTATAAACTTGGGTTTTATAAAATATACAATTTTCTTCTCCTTTGTTTATTAAATTTGAAATATGATTTAAGGACAAGGGGATGGTGCTTTGACTTATTTAATCAAAAGTAATAAGAGGCATGGGGGACAATCTAGCTAGTAGATGCATGGGTGCTTAATGGTTAAAGACCTATGAGTATTGTGCATGCTTTAAAAAGGTGGATAAGGCTTTCCCTTGTTGGTTCATCTCTCTAAAACAGTAACATGTAGAGTGACATGAGTTCTCTCTCTTTTGTTCATCTTTCCTTGAAGATTACTTACTTTTACATGCCCTCCTTAAGTTCATATTGGTTATGAACTTAAAGCTTAAGGGTTTACGAGTTTATGGACTAACATCTACATCAAGTTGAGTCATTATTGGTGTCTCAAAGGCTCCATCTTCTTCATCAACTTCCAAACCTCCCAAGAGGATCCAAAGAACAACAAAGGTTGTTATTTCTTCATCATTCTGACGGTTGGTGTTTAATCTTTCTATAACTTGGAAGAAGATCCTTGGTGTGTATAAAACGTTTATGTTATTTCAAAAATTAAAGTCGTTCGTTTTCCGTATTTGTAGTTTTTGAAACTATTTTTAAACTAAAACCCAACAGGTACCTAGCAGAATCATAAACATAAGCATACCATAAAATAATTGACAGAGTAATATATGAAAACATACCAGTAACGACGTCCAGCTCCGCCCTGGCGTCGGGGGCTGAAGGCTCATATATGCATGTTGTTGTCTATTTTGGTTGTGTGTGGTACTTTGGGGGAACTCACTAAGCTTTTGCTTACGGCTTAAGTTTTATGTTTCACATGAATGCTCATTTGAAGTACCTAAAACATAAAACTTAAACAGTAAGCCAAAGCTTAGCGAGTTCCCCCTAAGTACCACATACAATAAAAGTAGATAACAACATGCATAGTTTGATTCTAGATTCACATGAATGCTCATCAAATTCGCTCAAACCAGGGCTCTAATACCAACTTGTAACATCCCAAAAATCAAGGTGAAAATTTCATTTTTAAAAGCAAACCAAAAACCATAGTTGTTTACAAAACATTGTTCCCAAAAGTAATAATCACAAATCAGAGTATCCCAAAATCCAATATCATAAAACCAGAAGGATGTGCACGATCACACCTTTGCTTTCCCACGATCATTTGAAGTACCTGAAACATAAAACTTAAACCGTTAGCCAAAGCTTACTGTAATGTTTTCATTTATTACTCTGTTCAGTCAGGCTGAAGGCTCATATGTGCATGATGTTGTCTATTTTGGTTGTATATGGTACTATGGGGGAACTCACTAAGTTTTGGGTTACGTTTTAAGTTTTATGTTTAAGGTACTTTAGATGATCGTGGGAAAGCAAAGGCGTGATCGTGCACATCCTTTTGGTTTTACGATATTTGATTTTGGGATACTCTGATTTTTTTATTATTACTTTTGGGAACAATCTTTTGTAAACAACTATGGTTTTCGGTTTAGTTTTAAACATGAAAATTTTACCTTGATTTTTGGGATGTTACAAGTTGGTATCAGAGCTCTGCTTTGAGCGAATTGGATGAGCATTCATGTGAATCCAGACTCAAACTATGGATCTGTAATAGTTTTCAAAATTATTTTCAAGATTGTTTTCAAAACTATTTTCAAGGGTAACCAAAGAAGGATGAGATGTGTACAATGTGACATCCCCAAAAACTCGGCCAGAAAAGACCGATTTTCATTTATGCTTTTAAATATTTTCAGAGTAAATCCTTTTGATTTGAAAGAGTTGCGGAATTTGTTCCCAAAACAAAACATGATAAAATAATATTTATCAAAGCATTTCATCAAGAGATGCATTTCATTATATAATCAAAACTCGGGATGTCATGTTCCGATACAGACCATAAAGCATAAACGATAAACATTACAAGTCATTCAACAAATATATACATATACAGACTTGTAAACAAAACAACAAGATGATCCATCCATCTTACGCCCTTGTGCCACTTCCTGTAATACAAATAAAACTGAGTGGGTCAGGCTTGGGAGCCTGGTGAGCATATAGGGTTTTCAACCCACAATAAATAAGTTATATTTAATTTCACCAACCAATCACTATCCCGATTACCCATTCCCGTTATCCTCACTTTACGTCCCTAAAACAACTATCTCAAGGGACCTAATCTAGGATTTTCATCGGGACGGACATCACTGCGAAGGGGTTTCCTCAACAATAGATATCCTAAAGGCAACCATGAGGGGGATAGAGTACACCGGTGAACACATCGTTCACAACACCTACAGGTTATGAACCTGCTAGCGTTCCACTGGACTTTCTAGAAAGAGTCCGTGGTCGTTATCCATACTCCGCTGAATAACTAGATCAACAACAACAACAACATCGAGGCCTCTCATCTGTTTATTACACACCAACTATCTACCCATGTTCTACCCAACATATTAGTAGATAAAAATATACATTTGTATACATAGTTTAAAGAAAACCTGTATAGCATGCTTGAATCAACACATATATCACATAACAGACGAGGCACACACACACATAACACATATCTCATAAAGAAATAAGCAGATCTGTAAGATAGAAGAGAGTGAATACTCATTCACACATAACACAACCAAATATATACACATAGCACGTATTTTTATATAAAATAGTTCGTATTATTGTATTAGAAGAAATAACTACACACTCACTTGATCAGAAGACTATCCAACAGCACTACGGCTTATAGAAGTAGTAATCCACAGCAGATCTGGAAGATCTCCTCGAAAATCGAACTTCTCGCGGGCAGAGCTTCGACTCGGGAACCGCGCTTCTCGGGATCTCGGGACTTGCCTCGGGGCTAGAGTATGATACCGGGACTTCGGGATAGCTTCGGCACGAAAAACGATGCAAAAGACTAGAGAGAAGAGAAGAAAATGAACAAGAAATGAGGCTGCCTTCGGATCCTTTATATAGAGGCTGGAACCTCGGAGTACGCGGGGCGTACTGCGTTACGCGGGGCGTACTGCCCAAAACGTCATTGCTTACGTATCCGAAGTGCTTGAGTGCGAGTGTCGACATCCCTCGGAGTACGCGGGGCGTAATCGAGTACGCGGGGCGTACCTCGGATCAGATCGGTGACTCCTTCGGATAATGCTTCCGAATTTTGATTTAAATTTAAATACAAAATGATTAATAAACTTCGGAAATTCATAACTTCTTCATACGAACTCCGTTTTCGACGTTCTTTATATCCACGGAAAGGTGAGACCATGCTCTACGACTTTCGTTTAGACTCCGTCGGCTAATTTTGACTTTATTTTTATTAATTATTTTTAATAGGCCGCGACAGAAACTTTCGTTATAAATTCATAACTTCTTCGTTTGACGTCCGTTCTCGCCTAACTTTTTATCGCTTCGATACCAACAACGAGATCTTCGATTCTCATTTAGATTGCTTCGGCTAACAACCGCTCGATCTCAATTCGAGTATTTCAGGCTGTATACCGCTAAGCCGGAACTTCGATAAATCATAACTTCCTCATACGAAGTCAGATTTGGGCGTTCTATATATATTCGGAAACCTCGTTTCGACTACTACAACATTAACCAAAGATATTAAGTTTATTTTACACTTAAATTTTGACGCTTATTTTTTTATTCTTAATTAATCAGACCACATAATTAAGCAATTAAGCACAAAACACATAATACTCAAATAATACATTCTTATTATTTCAAAACGGGTTACAAAGGTTAACCTAGACTATTATATTGCTAAATATGGCAAGCCCGGAAACACAGGCGTTACATACAATCAAATGGAGCAAGAAAGTGTGCCCCAAGATACCTACATTGTTACTTGTTATGATGTTGTGATAGAACTGCATGCTAGTGGCAGGCTACAGATCTTTAGGAATTGCATGATAGAATTTAATGATGTGTGATGGCTAATAGCCTAAGAGGACTTCTTGTATGCCAGATGAAATTGACATCATTACTATAGTTTCTTAGTGTGTGCATCATAGTTGTACATAACTAAGATTCTATAGCCTGAGAATGGTTGGTTTAGCCTTATTTCCTATTCATTGTTTGGTAGTGGGCTTAGGGTAGAATTAAGTATTTTATTGTCTATGGTATCTAACATTATGTATGATTAGCATGCATAAGCGGCTATAGAGTTGGTGGAAGTTTCATGAGTTAGTATGTGAGCAGCCGGCCAAATGAGAAATTATTAACAACTCTCGAGAGAGAGAGAGTGAGTATAGGACATATGTGTGTCCTAGTTGTGGGTTTGCTTCCAGGTAGTTTGTGATGATCCATTGAGAAAAATACGGGTAGGTTTGGAAGGTAGTATGAGCCCGTACTACTGAAAGCACAAGACCCGTATGCGTAACTAGGAAGTAACAAGCCCCGAGGGTTTAGCCTCTCTATAATGATTGTATAGTATGAATTTTGGCATTTTCTGATATATTATGGTTCATTTTTAGTATGGTGTTCACGAGAGGATTTGGTTTCAGAGTTGGTGGCCAGGATAGGTTGGGTTGTAAGATGACAACATCCACGAGTTGATCGCTACTAAGGTAGTCGTTGTTGTTCAGGGTTCAATCCCCGAGGTTTTTGGGTCTATCAAGACCACTATGATCCAGTTGTTTGATGAGCGGTATGTCGCTGCGACTGAAGTTGTTGTTGTTGCAGCTACCATAGTTGTTGTTGCTATGGGGATTTGGGGGGGGGGGGGAGATCATTCTTTGTATAGGGACATCAGCAACACGAAGCCCCTCGAGTTTGATGGGTGTAACGCATGTGTTTCTGGGCTTGTCATTAATGTTGATATAGTAGTCTAAGTTAACCTTTGTAACCCGTTTTGAAATAATATGAGTGTATTATTTGAGTATTATGTGTTTTGTGCTTAATTGCTTAATTATGTGATTTGATTAATTAAGAATAAAATGAGCGTCAAAATTTAAGTGTAAAATAAACTTGATATCTTTGGATAATGTTGTAGTAGTTGAAACGAGGTTTCCGAATATATAAAGAACGCCCAAATCTGACTTCGTATGAGGAAGTTATGATTTTCTGAAGTTTCGACTTAGCGATGTGCAGCCCGAATATTCGATTTGAGATCGAGCGGCTTTTAGCCGAAACAATCTAAACGAGAATCGAAGATCTCGTTGTTAGTAGTGAAACGATGAAAAGTTAGGCGAGAACGGACGTCAAACGAAGAAGTTATGAATTTATAACGAAGTTTTTCTGTCCCGGCCTACTAAAAATAAATAATATAAATAAATTCAAAATTAGCCAACGGAGTCTAAACGAAAGTTGTAGAGAGTAATCTCACCTACGCGTGGATATAAAGAACGTCGAAAACGGAGTTCGTATGAAGAAGATATGAATTTCCGAAGTTTATTAAATATTTAATATTTAAATTTAATTCCTAATGTTGGTATTATCCGAAGAGGAGTCATCGGACTCATCCGGAGTACGCCCAGCGTACAGCGAAGCGTGACGTCCTTCGAACTCGAGTTCTTCGGATGACGCATGCCATGACGTTTCGGACGTGTACGCCTGTACGCCCAGCGTACTGCGAGGCTCCAGCCTCCTATAAATAAGATGCGAGGCTGTCGAGTTCTTTTGCTATTTTTCTCTCTTCTCTCTCCCGTTTTGCATCGTTTTACGTGCCAGAAGTATCCCAAAGCCCCGGTAATATTTCCGAGCCCCGAAGCAAGTTTCGAAGCCCCGAGAATCCCAAGAAGTGCGATTTCCGAGCCGAAGCTCTGTCCGCGAGAAGTTCGATTTTTGAGGAGATCTTCCAGATCTGTCGAAGAATACTACTACTGTAAGTCGTAGTGCTGTCCGATCATCTTCTGATCAAGTGAGTGTATACTACTTTTCATAAACGCAATAATAATACAAGTATGGTCTGAGTGTATTAAGTATATTGTTGTTTATATGTGTGAATGTGTAGTTACTTTCTTCTAACGTATAATTATGAAGTATTTTATACGAAATACGTGTTATGTGTATAATTTTGTTGTTATGGGTGTGAATGTATATTCACTCTCTTCTATCTCATAGATCTGAATTATTTTCTATGAAATACGTGTTATGTGGGTGTGCCTCATCTGTTATGTGGAATATATATTGAATGAACATGCTATACTGGTTTTAAACTATGTATGAAAATATATATTTTTATCTACTAATATGTTGGGTAGAACATGGGTAGATAGTTGGTGTGTAATAAACAGATGAGAGGCCTCGATGTTGTTGTTGTTGTTGATCTAGTTATTCAGCGGAGTATGGATAACGACCACGGACTCCTTCTAGATAGTCCAGTGGAACGCTAGCAGGTTCATAACTGTAGGTGTTGTGAATGATGTGTTCACCGGTGTACTCTATCCCCCTCATGGTTGCCTTTAGGACATCTATTGTTGAGGAAACCCCTTAGCAGTAATGTCCGTCCCGATGAAAATCCTAGATAAGGTCCCTTGAGATAGATGTTGTTTTAGGGACGTAATGTGAGGATAACGGGAATGGGTAATCGGGATAGTGATTGGTTGGTGAAATTAAATATAATTTATTTATTGTGGGTTGAAAACCCTATATGCTCACCAGGCTCCCAAGTCTGACCCACTCAGTTTTATTTGTATTACAGGAAGTGACGCAAGGGCATAAGATGGATGAATCATCGAGTTGTTTTGTTTACAAGTCTGTATATGTATATATTTGTTGAATGACTTGTAATGTTATCGTTATGCTTTTGGTCTGTTTATCGGAACATGACATCCCGAATTTGGATTATATAATGAAAATGCATCTCTTGATGAAATGCTTTGATAAATATTAATTTTATCATATTTTGTTTTGGGAACAAATTCCGCAACTCTTTTAAATCAAAAGGATTTACTCTGAAAATTATTTTAAAAGCATAAATGAAAACGGTCTTTTCTGGCCGTGATTTTGGGGATGTCACAATGGGTCAAGGACCCGATTGTAGCAATGAAGTGGTTGTCTAATGTGGAGGGTTATTTCTTCACATGTTCATGCCCGGATGACCAGAAGTTCAAGTTCACCCTGAACCTCTTCGATTAGGTACGAAGGATTATTGGAACCTGGTGACCGGTTCCTACACTCCTAATCATAGGAATGTTGTGACCTGTGAGAAGTTCTCGGAAATGTTTTGCACGAGGTATGTTCCCCTAGTTGAGAGGGAGAGGTTGGATCAGGAGTATTTAGACTTGAGGCAGACGACTGAGACGGTGACAAAGATAACAAAGATGCTCATGGAGAGGGCTATTTGCTGTCCTGAGTATACTGCTACGGAGTAGGCCCAAATGACTCGGTACTAAAGCATGCTCAAGACGGATATACAATAGTTTGTGTCTACCCATAAATACTATACACTCGCTGAGCTTCAGTATGTCGTGACGAGGCAAGAGATTGAGATAGAGACCCAACCGAGGGATTAGTGTTAGGCTCTGGTTCAGTATTAGCCTACAACGAAGCAGTTCAAGGCCGCTGATTCATGATCAGGAGGCCAGAGGAGTCGCCCTTATGGCAAGTGCAACAAGGTGCATGAGGGTGTTTTTCGATCTTATTCTTCTAGATGCCACAAATGTGGAAATGAGGGGCCCTATACGAGGGATTGTCACCAACAGGCCTCGGTACCGAGCACCAAGATTTGTTACCATTATGATCAGGTGGGCCATGTAAAGGCCAAGTGCCCCTTTCTTGTTGCCATGTCGGTGCAAGCTCCATCCTCGGCTACTTTAAGGATCACGAATGGACGCCAGGGTAGGGCGGATCCCCTGAGGGCTCGGGGTCATGCCGGTATGTTTTCATTTATTACTCTATCAATTATTTTATGGTATGATTATGCTTATGATACAGATAGGTACCTTCTTAGTGAACCATCTACCTGCTATTGTGCTTTTTGACTCGGGTACGAGTCGGTCTTTCGTGTCTCAGTCTTTTAGTAGGAGTTTTGGTATGACTCTGGGAGAGTTGGAGTGTCTGTTGCGAGTTTCTATAGCCAACAAACATGGGGTTTCAGCAACGAGCATTTATCAGGGTTGTGTTTAGGATATTTTCGGGGTATCTTACTCGATTAACCTGATCCCTTTCCTCATGGGGGTGTGGGTAATAATAGGGATGGTATGGTTGAGCAGATTTGGTGCGATGATTGATTATGAGAGTCAGCACGTAGTAGTTCGAATCCCAAGTGGGAAAGAACTGATTATTTATGGAGAGGGTACTAGAGTTGCTGCCAAGGCTCGACAATATTTCCAACATGGATGTATGGGTTACCTCGCATATGTGGTTGATACTCAGTTCAGATGTGCATGTAGTCATGGAGTTCCCTGATGTTTTTCTGGAGGAGTTACCCAGTGTGCCTCCTGAGAGGCAGGTTGAGTTCCGGATTCATTTGGTTCCCGGTGCGGCCCCGATTGCAAAAGCGACGTACAGATTAGCACAACCAGTGATGTAGGAGTTGTCCTCTCAGCTTCAGAAGCTGTTGGGCAAGCAATTTATCAGACCTAGCAGTTCGCCTTGAGGAGAATCGATTCTATTTGTGAAGAAGAATGATGGTTCGCACTGCAAGTATATTGATTATCGAGAGTTGAATAAGTTTACGATGAAGAACGGTTGCCCACTTCCACAGATTGATGATATTTTCAATCAGTTGCAGGGTGTGTCTTGGTTCTCCAAAATCGATTTGAGGTCAGGTTATCATCATATGAGAGTTATAGAGGAAGATGTGGAGAAGACAACATTTCAGACTCGCTACGGTCATTATGAGTTCGTGGTGATGCCGTTTTGGCTCACCAGTGCGCCAGCAGTAATTATGGATTTGATGAATCGGGTATGTAGGTCGATGCTCGATCGATCAATCATTGTTTTTATTGATGATATCTGTTATATACCAAGACTAGGGAGCAGCATGAGGAGCACCTTCGAGAGCTTCTGAGAGTTTTGAGGTGCAAACGACTGTATGCCAAGTTCTCGAAGTGTGAGTTTTGGTTACGGGAGGTCTAATTCTTGGGGTGCCTCGTTAAAATGAATGGTATTTTGGTCAACCCGACCAAGATTAAGGCTATTATGCAGTGGGAGGCCCCGAAGTCTCCCTCGTATATCAGGAGTTTTATGGGTTTAGCTGGGTATTATCAGAGATTTATTCAGGATTTCTCCAAGGTTGTTGTACCCCTCACTCATCTAACGAGGATGGGCATGGAATTTCATTGGGGTCCTAAGCAGCAGGCTGCATTCGAGACGCTAAGATAGAATTTGACTCTCCCTGAGGGTGAGGATTTTGTTGTATATTGTGATGTATCCATCACCAGTTTGGGCGCAGTACTCATGCAGAGAGGGAGAGTGATTGCTTATGCTTCCAGACAGAGCCACATGAAGTTCGGTATTCAAAGCATGATCTGAAGTTGCGGGCAGTGGTGGTTTCCCTCATGATTTGGTAGCACTATATGTATGGGGTTCGATGTACCATCTACACGGATCACAAGAGTCTGAGATATCTCATGAATCAGTCGAATCTGAACATGAGACAACATAGTTGGCTTCACGTGGTTAAGGATTATGACTGTGATATTTCGTACCGCACAGGGAAAGTGAATGTGTTCGGTAATGCTTTGAGCTGCAATTCATCTAGTTCTTCTGTTAGGAGCTTATGTGTGATGATATTTATCGATTCTCCACTTCTGGATCTGATCATAGAGGCACAAGATGAGGGATTCAAGAAGGATAATTAGAAACATAAGTGAATCAGGGGTGAGATTGGCAGGTTTTCTACTGATAGTCGTGGGTTATTGACCCAGTGTGGTCGAGTTTGGATACCAGATTCTGGTGGGACCAGACAAACTGTGTTGTAGGAGGCACACAAGTCCAAATATTTGATACACCTTGGAGCCACCAAGATGTATCAGGATTTGAGACTTAGTTATTGGTGGTCGTGTATGAAGAGAGAGATAGCATGGTATGTTAAGAGGTGCTTGACATGTCAGATGGTCAAGGCCTAGCACCAGAGGCTGCATAGAATGCTTCTACCTTTGGAGGTTCCCATGTGGAAATAGGAACAGATCACCATGGATTTTATCACCAAGTTACCTCCGAATGCTAAGGGGTCTGATGCGATTTGGGTTATAGTGGATCGTCTGACCAAGAGTGCCCACTTTCTAGATATTCGGGAGAGCTCCTCGGCTGAGAAATTGGTTGATGTTTATGTGCGTGAGATCGTTGCTCGGCATCGATTTCTGGTTTCTATTGTATCAGATCGACATGTTCTGTTAACTTCTCGATTTTGGTAGAGGTTTCACGAGGAACTAGGTACGGGATTGCATTTTAGCACTACTATCATCCTCGGACCGACGGCTAGAGCGAGAGGACCATTCAGAAACTTGAGGATATGTTGAGAGCGTGTGTAATATATTTTGGTGGGAGTTGGGATACCTACCTTCCTTTGGTTGAGTTCTCTTACAACAACAACTATCACTCCAATATCAGTGTGCCCCATTTGAGATTCTTTATGGGAGGAAGTGTCGTACCCCAGTCTGTTGGGAAGAGGTCGGCTACAGGGCCATGGGAAAGACCAAATTAGTTCTTTAGACGATAGACTTTATTCAACAGATCAAGAAAAGCTTGCAGATAGCTCAGAGTTGACAGAAAAGTTATGTTGACATGCTTCAATATGAGTTGGAGTTCCAGGTCAGCGACATGGTTTTACGGAAGGTATCACCTTAGAAGGGTGTAATACGCTTCAAGAAAAGGGGCAAGTTGGGACCCCGATATATTGGTCTATTTCAAGTATTAGTCAGGGTGGGCAGGGTAGCTTGTCAGTTGGATTTTCTTGAGGAGCTCAGTCAGATTCACAACACCTTCCATGTTTCTCAGCTTCAATAGTGTGTGGCTGATGATTCAGCATGGTGCCTTTGGATGATATTCAGGTTGATGATCGTATGAACTATGTTGAGAGACCAATAACGATTTTGGATCGGAAGACGAAGGCCTTGCGCAACAAGGTGGTATCTTTGGTCAATTTACAATGGCAACATCATAAGGATTCCGAATGGACTTGGGAACCCAAGGCAGAGATGCAAGAGCACTACGAAGAGTTGTTCGTAGCACCGAAATTTAAGGACGAAGTCTGATTTGAGTGGAGGAGAATTGTAACATCCATTACTCAGGTAATTTACATTTTGACCCTAGAAATAAGATTTTATTGCATTTAGGTCGATGGCTTTCTTAATTGTGGGACGCATTTCTTTTAAGTATGATGAGTGTACACTCAGGTATGCTGGGCGTACATGACAAAAACCCAAACCCTAACTTTTAGGTTTTGAGCCCTATTTAAGCATCATTAACTCCCAATACCTATTCCCCTCATCAGCCTCCATTGCCCACTTCGTCCCTTGCAAACCCTAATCTCCATTGGTGGTGTTTTGAGATCATTTTTGGTGTTTGGTGTCCATTGTGGAATGAAAGAAGCCATTGGAAAGAAAAGAAGGGACTCCAATCTTTAAGATCTGAGTCTTACACTCCTTGAGCAACCTCCACAAGGTATAAAGTTTTGAACTTGTTGATTATCTCATTAGATCTTGCTAGATATGGAGTCTTCTGCCTTTTAGTACCATATTCTTGGTCTATGTAAGTATGGACTACTCTAGATCAAATGAGTTGCCCTTTTGGATGTTTTAGAATGCCTAGAGTTATTAAAATGGGATCTTGCTCGTTCACATCACTCCAGGCAGGCTTTTTGGTTGCTTAGAACATTGTGATAGGTTACGGTTTTGGTGTTGGGAACTTAATAGCCACGCAATATCATAAAGTTGGAAACTTTATGATTTAGAATGTTATTTGGGACTAGATCTTGGCTTTAGACGAAATGACTTAAGAGAATAAGCACTTAATTGTAACATCCATAAAATTCATAAAAATTTAAAACCTTTTCAAACATCCAAAACCAGTATTTGTTACAAAATGTTTTCAAAATAGTCTCATATCATAGTATCCCCGAAATCAAATCATAAAAATGCAGGGAGGTACACGATCACGCCTTCACTTTCCCGCGATCATCTAAAGTACCTGAAACAAAATCCAAAATTGTAAGCCCGAAGCATAGTGAGTTCCCCAAAATACCAATGCCATACAAACCATAGCCATATCATAGCAAACAACATGCATATAGAGTCTACAGTATGACTGGACCGCCCTCACCGGGCCTTCAGTCTGTCTGGCCCACTCTCAGAACCTTCAGCGTGATTGGTCCGCCCTACAGGGCCTTCAGCCTGTCTGCACCGTTCTTTGGGCCTTCGGCCTGATTGTTATGCCCCATTAGGCCTGCAGTCTATCCGGGCCGTACTGGGTATGTTTTCCTACAGCATAAAGCAGGTTCGCCTCAACCCACCCCTAAGCATACAATCAACACATAGATAATAATTGATAGAATGTATAAATAGTCAAACCGATCTAACAGATCACTAATCATAGCATCATCCTATATACCAGGATACCGACCTAACAGGTCACTAAACATAGCATCATCCTATATACCAGGCTACCGACCTAACAGGTCACTAAGCATATCATCATGCAATAACCAGGATAACAATCCAAAAAAAGAGCCGACATTGGTGTCTTCGACCCTGTTGATATAGTGAGAAGAACTCACCTCACAATATCGATCGGAACTGAAATATCAAACTCCCGAAACACGGCTCCAAGCACCAACACCTACAACCACCATTGATCCAATTCCGTAAATTCCCAAATTACCAAAATATCCTCAAAAGTCAAATTAGTCAACCCTTGGTCAAAATCAAAGTCAATGGCCAAGGTCAATAGTCCATGTTGACCCAAATCGTCGAGTGTAGCTTATAGACTCGTCAAGTTTCAGAACTTAAAAATTCGCAAAAACCCCAGTCAACTCGCCGAGTTACCAAGTAACTCGTCGAGTCCATGCAACATCCAGAATACCAAGAAAAACCCTAACCAACTCGTCGAGTCATTTCGTTAACTCGCCGAGTTCATGCAGAATCCAAAAAGCATGAAACCCTCATCCAACTCGTCGATTTGGCTATTCAACTCGTCAAGTTCCTTCAGTCCTTTTCTCATTCAGATGCTTTTAAGTGAAAACAAGGCTCCAAACTATAGATCTAGGCTCCTAGGGTGTAGTTATCACGTAAAGTTGTTAAGTTTATGTGCATGCAAGGCTTCAAGAAGCTAAAACACTCAAAAATAGCCTTAGGAAGAGGTTTAGGACATGGAAAAGGGCTAGGGCTAGATAAAGCGAGAACTTTATGTTCATGAGGGCCTAGAGGAGTCTAGATCTGAGACCACGTTCTCATGACAAGTTCAAACCCAAGAATGACTCCTTTTTTGCACCAAAAATGCCCATATACTAACATAAGAAGAGATCTAAGAAATGGAAAGCCAAGGTAAAGACTTTTTACCTTCAACTGGATGCCAACACAATGTAGATACTAGATCTACAAGCTTATTCTCGTTCCAAGCCTCTAAATCTTCAAGCCTCTTCAAGAAATGCACCGAACACACACTTTTAGCCTCACACACACACACAAAATAGGGTTAGATCGATTAGGGTTTGCTTCTGGACTTGAAAAGTGGTAAGGGTGGCCGGGGGAAAGGACTTAAGGTCCTTTAAATAGGGTGTAAACCCTAAAAATTATGGTTTTCATGTACAACCTCTACTCGTCGAGTTGGGGTCCTCCAACTCGTCGAGTGGGTTCCATAAACTACGTGGCTTGATCGGTCTCTACACGATGAGTTGGGGCAGCCAACCCGTCGAGTAGGTCTATAATTATGAAAATAAAAGCTTTAAAATTTATAACTGGTGGTCAGGGTGTTACAATAATGGGAAGATTGCTATTTGGTCGAGTACGTTGGGCGTACTCCTTTGGAGTCTCGTTTCTGGAAGCGTGAGTGCGCCATGTATACATGCTGAGTACGTTGGGCGTACTCAGTCTGAAGTTAACTTCTTTAACTTTTGACCTTTGACTTTAACCAAGATTTTGACCAAGTTTGGCCTAGGGTTATTTTGGGTATTTTGAGCAGTAGTTTGAGACTAGGTCGTTGTTTGTTGTATAGGTGACCTGTAGAGTAAGCAATCAGAGTTGTGATTATTTCATATATCTTTTCAAACTGTGAAGTGAGTTTTCCTCACTGTACTTGTGGGTCTAAGGCACCAAGGTCGTCCCACTAGATTTCATATCCTGGTATATTGGATTGATGTTATGATGAGTATACGCTAGATTGGTATATCTGCATGATTACCTATGTTTCTAAGTACGCATTAGATTGATAGATCTATATGATTACCTATATTTTTAGTTATTGATTGCTATTATATATGTCGACGTCTTATGTTTAGTTGGGTTGAGGCAGTATTGCTTTGTGTTGAAGGCCAAGACACCATGGGTGGTCCGGGTAAACTGAAGTCCTAAAAGACGGTCCAATCAGGCCGAAGGCCCGGAGAGCGGTCTAAATCGGTTGTAGGCCTTGTTAGACGGTCCAGTCAGGTTAAAGGCTCACATATGCATGATGTTATATGTCTTAGTTGTGTATGGTCCTTTGGGGGAACTCACTAAGTTTTGGCTTATGATTTAAGTTTTATGTTTCAGGTACTTTAGATGATTGTGAGAAAACAAAGACGTGATCGTGCACATCCTTATGGTTTTATAATATTGGATTTTGGGATACTCAGATTTGTGATTATTAATTTTGGGAACAATGCTTTGTAAACAACTATGGTTTTTGGTTTGGTAATGAAAATTTTATGATTTTTTTAGATGTTACAATATTGGACCAAGTTGACTATGATCATTTCCTGTTGCAACATGAATTTGTTTTACCCATTATAGAATAAGTAAGAATTTGATATGAATTTCTCAATTTTTGTTGTGTTATTAAAGGTTACATAGAGAGTATTTATACAGAGAATTTTACACCTGAATTCCTAATTACATGGCGTGATACTTGCACAACACATAGACTGTGACTACTTCTATTTCACACATGTGCTGACTTGATTTTTTTATACCGTTATTACCCCCCTGCAAGCTGATGTGCTGGTTGTACTCGAAGCTTGTGACATAATTGATGAAATTTGTCCTTGTGCAATGGTTTTGTGAATATATCCGCTAGCTGGTCAACAGATGAAACATGTGTAATTTGAAGTTGTTGAGAGTCAACCTGTTCACGAATGAAGTGAAAATCCAATGCGATATGTTTAGACCTGGTGCGAATTACTGGATTTTTAGTGATGAAGATGGAACCAACATTGTCACAGAGAAGTAGAGGAGGGCCTATAATGGGAAAATGCAGCTCATGTAGTAGTTGTTTGAGCCATATTAATTCTGCAGCAGTGTATGCTAATGCTCGATATTCGGACTCGGTGCTGGATCTTGCAACTACTTTCTGTTTGCAAGAGGTCCAGCTAATACGATTGGATCCATGATAAATGACAAAACCATATTGAGAGCGACTGTCGTCTTTGTCTGAAACCCAACTAGCATCAGAGTAAGCTAAGAGAGAGGTTTTGGTGGTTGGGGAGAAGTGTAAGCAGTGATCAACCGTCCCATTTACATACCGGAGTATCCGTTTGACTGCTTGCCAATGAAGATTAGTAGGAGAATGCATATATTGACAAACACGGTTTACCGCAAATGTAATATTGAGAAGGGTTATGGTGGCATACTGAAGGGACCCAACAACTTGCCGGTACAATTTTGGATCATGAAATGGCTCACCATCAAGAACAAGAGTGGAGGAAGGATCTGCTGAAGTGGAAACAGGAGAGGCAGCAGACATGTTGGTGCGAGACAGTAACTCACAAATGTATCCTTCTTGGCTAAGGGTGATGCCTGCAACATTTCGTGTAATTTGAATGCTAAGGAAGTAATTCAATTTGCCTAAATCTTTCAGTGCAAACACTTGATGCAACTGGTTTATGAACCGTTGAATGAGATCTTCATTAGTGCATGTGATGATTAAGTCGTCGACATAGACAAGAATATAAATCACAGCAGATGAAAAAGCATGAACAAACAGTGAGGTGTCAGAGTGACATGCTGAAAAGCCCTGTGTAACTAAGTAGGATTTTAGTCGAGTAAACCAAGCTCTTGGAGCTTGCTTTAAACTGTATAAGGCTTTATGCAATTTGCAGACATGAGAAGGTTTGGTGGCATCTTCAAAACCACGGGGTTGGCGCATGTATACGACTTCCTTTAACTCGCCATTGAGGAAGGCGTTGTTGATATCTAATTGACGGATACACCAATCCTTTGAGATTGCGATAGAGAGTACAAGGCGAATTGTTGTAGGCTTAATAACTGGGCTGAAGGTCTCGAAGTAGTCGACACCTTCTTCTTGATTGTATCCTTGAGCAACTAATCGCGCCTTATACCGTTCAACAGTTCCGTCGGAGTTGCGTTTAACCCTGTAAATCCACTTACAACCCACAAGATTAACATTAGTAGGACAAGGGACAAGGGACCATGTTCTATTTTTCATAAGGGCATCATGTTCACTTTGCATAGCCTCTTGCCAAACTGTGTGTTTAACTGCTTGTTTGTATGTGCATGGTTCAGGAACCAAGGCGGTGGAAACAGTTGCGAGAAATGTTTTTGGTTTCAACGAATTTGTACGTGCACGAGTGAGCATAAGGTGTCTAGTGTTGGGGGCTGGTCTGTAATAAGAAGGGACAAAGGTTGCACGAGCTCTAGAACTAAAGGTGGAGTTTTGATAATGAGGAGTAGATGATGGAGATGGTGGGGTTGGTTGAGGTGTAGGCTGAGGTATTGGACGGGTGGGTGAGGAGGGTGTACTAGGAAAAGTATGTGGGGGTGATGGTGTAGATGGAGGTGCACATGCAGCTACATGTTCTAAGAAAGTGGGTGAGGAGACATCCACTGGTGGAGAGGAAGGAGTTAGGGAGGGAGAAGTGGGGTACATAGCATAAGGAAATTCTTCCTCATTAAAGACAACATGTCTTGATATGTATATACGTTTAGAAGGAATGTGGTAACATAAATAGCCTTTGTGTGAGGCACTATATCCAATAAAAACACACGGAAGTGACCGATAATCAATTTTGTGTGGATTATAAGGTCGAAGGAATGGGTAGCATAAGCATCCAAAAGTTTTAAGGAATTGATAATTTGGAGTTTTGGAATATAGTTTTTGATACGGTGACGAGTAATCTAGAACAGGGGTGATGGTACGATTGTGAAGGTAGGTGGCGGTTTTGAAGGCGTGTTCCCAGAAGATATGAGGGAGAGAGGATTGAGCGAGTAGTGTAAGTCCTTTTTCAATAATAACACGATTACGACGTTCCACCACCCCATTCTGTTCGTGGGTATGAGGGCATGAGATGCGGTGGTGTATTCCATGTTTGTGAAGATAGGTGGACACAGGGCGGTATTCTCCTCCCTAATCGGTTTGGAGACTCTTGATTTCACAGTTAAATTGAGTGTGAACCATTTTTCTAAAATTTACAAAGGTATCAAACACTTGGGATTTAAGGGACAAAAAGTAAATCCAAACAAATTTTGTGCAATCATCAACGAATAACAAAAAATAACGACTTCCATTTATTGAGAATAAAGGGGATGGTCCCCAGACATCAGAGTAAATTAAATCAAAAGGTTTAGAGGAACTAGGGTGTGTGTGAGTGAATGGTAGACGGTGGCTCTTGCCCAATTGACAAGCATCACAAACAGCTGGGAAGTGGGTTGAAGATGTAGGCAACTTGAACATAGAGAGAAGTCGCCGAAGAAGTGGAGGATTGGGATGAGCCAGGCGTTTGTGCCATCCATGGAGGGTGGTGCGAACACTAGAGAAGGCTTGCTTATTGTGGAAAGAGGAAACTTTATTGTTCTGGCTTGGAAGTCGATACAGACCTTGCTTAATGTCCCCGCTGAGAAGCGATTTGCCCTGAAAAGATTTTACATGACAACGAGAAGGCCAAAATTCCACGAATACATTATTGTCAGTAGTGAGTTTAGAAACACTTAAAAGATTTTTGGTTATGTCAGGGACAACAAGAATGAGGGTAACTTGAGATTTTGCAAAGTTGATGAGCCAATATGAGAAATAGAGAGGTTCTTACCATTGCCGACTTGAAGTTTATCAGCGCCCTTGTACTCCTCAGCATTGTGAAGGTTCGTAGAATCAGAGGTAACATGGTCAGTAGCCCCTGTATCAAAGTACCACGACGGATCATAGGTAGTAGATGGGCTGTGATGATTTGCCAGATTGACTTGTCATTGAGAATGACGTGGATTTGGTCGACGTGAGGGATAGTCGGTGTGGTTGTCGCGTTGCCAGCAATCAAGCGCCTCATGACCTGGTTTATTGCAGAGCTGGCATTGAGGTCGGCGTCTCCTGTTGTCATTTGATCGAGAGCCTAGGGTTT
The DNA here is from genome assembly GCF_002870075.4 of Lactuca sativa. NCBI lineage: Eukaryota > Viridiplantae > Streptophyta > Magnoliopsida > Asterales > Asteraceae > Lactuca > Lactuca sativa. The sequence goes on from NC_056623.2 coordinate 46,190,214, forward strand.
GATTCATGGAGAAACCGGATCCAGACGAATTAGAATTGCGAGTGGAGGGGCGATGGACATGGAGGGTCATAGTAGTAGAAGCAGATGTAGGTGATGGAGCAGGAATGGACTGTCGAAAGTGGTCTTGCTCTAAGCGGGCTTCTTCCTGAAGTAACATGCCAATAAGATCGTCAACTGAACTTTGGTCATCTTTGACCATATAGGCCGTGATAAATGGCCCATAGGAAGAGTCAAGGCCCATAAGGATATAGTGAATTAGGTCTTCAGTAGAAATAGGTTTGAGGTTCTCAGCTAGTGAATCGGCAATCGCACGTTTCCGTTCAATGTACTCCAACATCGACAAAGACCCCTTGGTCAGAGATTGAAGTTCCCCTTTCATAGCCATCCTTCTTGCCGAAGTCTGAGCCTGGTAGGTTTTCTCAATTCCAACCCATGTCTGGTGCGATGAAGTTGATCTAGCTACAACGGCTAGAGAGCTCTCCGAGAGTGTAGACCTGATCCAAAGGAGCACAAATCTGTCGCGTTTCTTCCACAGAGTAAAATCAGGGTTTGTTTTAGTAGTGGTGACACCCGCTTCATCAGTTGTGGAAACAGTTTCAGTGGGGGGTCAGGCGAAAGAACAAAGGAATCAAGCTCAAAGGTTTCTAGAGCCGATTTGATGGTGGTTCGCCACAGACAGTAATTGTTGCGATCTAATTTAATGCTAATTGGAGGAATCTGAAAGTTTATAGCAGAAGAAGGCCAAGGAGAGAGGGATTCTAAGCCATACGGAAAAAAAATCACTGAAGCTCTGATACCATATAGAATAAGTAAGAATTTGATATGAATTTCTCAATTTTTGTTGTGTTATTGAAGGTTACATAGAGAGTATTTATACAGAGAATTTTACACCTGAATTCCTAATTACATGGCGTGATACTTGCACAACACATAGACTGTGACTACTTCTATTTCACACGTGTGCTAACTTGATTTTTTTTATACCGTTATTACCCATTCTGGATGTCCCAAATGGGGTATAAGAGGCGGGAGTTACATGAAATTTGTTTTGAAAGTGTTTTTGTAAAAGGAATGTTAAATTGGAATTGAAAACTTGTTTAAGCATCTTATATGTATGGATCTTTTAGTATTGGTCGACTTAAGTGTTTCTCGGGAACTTGTGGGATTAATTCTCATTTTTTCCTAAGTGGGCGGTTAAGCTATAATGCTTAATGGTAGACTTTGCAAACTCATTACATGTTTCGTGCAACATGGTCATATATCTCCAAAATGTCAGACTTAATGTTAATGCCTATAAAAGCATTTTGAATGTGATGCTACTGTCTTGTTTATGTCGCTCTACATTGGTAACCCTAGTAAAGGGATTTGTTTGAGTAATATATTTACTTTTAACATTATGTATAGTCTAAAGTTTTCACCAAAACGTCATAATTGTGTTCCAATTCCTAATATGTATTTTTAGTAGAAAGCATGGTGGGTGTGTGTGTGTGTATATATATATATATATATATATATATATATATATATATATATATATATATATATATATATATATAAAGAGAGAGAAAGGGGAGGATTCAAATGAGAAAAAAAAAAGTTAAGAATTAGGGAATGAATCTGATGCATTCATGAACGCTCCAGCGTACCGAACCGACAGAACAAATCATATTCATATATAATATGGATATGTATATTCATATATGAATATCTATGAATAATTGTATTCATATATAAATATGTATATTCATATTAGAATAAATATAAAGGAAGTGATTATTCATATATGAATATGATGGCGATAGTGGTTGGTGGCGAAGGTAGTGGTTGTGAGGGAGGTGACGGTGGTGGTGGTAGTTGGTGGCGGATGGAAGGTGGTGGATTCATATATGAATAAACTTACATTTCTATTCATATATGATTATTATTCATCATCTATCGCGTTGGTACGTTGGAGCGTTCTGCAGCATAAATAAATGATTGGCAAAGAATAATTCCTCAATTGTCAATCTTTTTTAGTTTCTCGATTGAATTTACCTCTCTCTCTCTCTCTCTCACTCTCTCTCTCTCTCTCTCTCTCTATATATATATATATATATATATATATATATATATATATATATATATATATATATATATATATATATACTAGCCGTTTACCCGCACCGGGTGCAAATAGTTTTTTTTTCTTTTCAAAAATAAGCTTCTAGAAGTAAATAATTTTTTTTGCATAAATAGTTACTACATCCACCACCCACCAAAAAATAAATTCGAAGCAAAACTAAAGAAATCTAAACCATGAATTATAACTTGCAACATCACTGTAATCTAACGTTAAACCGTAATCTAAATAATTCAAAAATATCGCTTGTATGAGGAACCAAAAGAATTCACCAATATTTTATGACAATTAATAACCACAAAAACAAAGATGGAGTACATGGGATTAATATATTCTAACCAAGCTTCCTAATATGAGTTTTCCAATGTAGTGATTTTCATACTTCATCTTTAAATCCCAACCATCAACTAAGCTAAAAGAAAGACAGCAAGTCATGTGACATTGACCATTTTAAAACCTGAAAGACATATATAGTTAAACATAAGAACCCACTCAGCAAGATTTGTATTACAAATAAAGGGAAAAATACATGGGAATGTACGGTGTCCTCATAGATTACATTAGTTATTAATATTAAATTGAACATTTGCTTTTAGCTAACGATGATTATAAGTAATAAATTTTAACATTGGTTAATTACTACTAAATGACATAAACTCTTTAATATATTCCGGCCAAGCTTCTTCTAATATTTCCAAGTAATATAATCATTTGTGTCATAAGCTTGGATCCTAAGTAAACCAAAAGAAAGCAAATAAAAATATAGTAATGCGACTGTTCATATGAACAAAATCAAGCAAATAGTTCAAACACAAAAATCTAATGAATTCTTTAGTTTCTTGAAGCAGCATAAACACATATTCTGACTTTCTTTCTTCATTCCCTAAAGACTATGCATCATTCTACAGTAGTAATTAGAACTTGACTAAGTATGACTAAGTAACTGAAGAATTTAGATTTATAGCCATCTCTTAATCAAAAAACCAATTAAACATGAAAATTGCCATTTGTATAATTCATTGATTTTTTGTTTATTCTTGTTACTTAATAGTAAGATAAAAATGAACTTAAAGAAATTACAAATATAAATGAGTAAACAACCTGTTTGGCCCATTTTGGTCCAAAAGAGATTTTTTTTTTGTCATTTTGATACATATGCAAAGGTTCATTGCAATTTTGGTCCCTCTCACTCTAACATTGTGTTTAAATACCTTAAACCTCTGTTTGCAAGGCAAATGTATAGGCTAAACATAATTAAACTCACGGTATGGGTGAGAGGGGCGGAAACTGAAATGAGAAAAAAAATCATTTTGGATCAAAAGTGAAAGGAAATTAATAAGTATTGGGACAAAAACTATAGTTTACTCATATATTTTAAAGCCATGTTGAAACATAAGTTACTTGTGGGAGTTGTTATTCTGGAGTCCAAACATTCCATAAGCTTCACCTAAGCATATCCATGACCATAAAAGATTATCAATATTAGCTGGTAAAAAATAAGAATGTACCAGGGGTAGTGGAAGCACTTTGACCCGCCATTTTCATTTTTTGAATACAAACCATGAATTAGGCAGTAGCCACACATCACTATCAACTTGAACATCATGCAGCTACTGCTATGTGCTATATTTAATCAGTAAATGTGCGTCCAAAGGAGGATTTTTGATGCATTGTGTATCAAACGATCTGTAGGAACTTTATTATGTTCAATCAATAACTTATTGTTATATTGAATCACATTTTCAGTCATGCCATAAGCATTTTCTGTAAATTATTTTAAAACCATATGACAAAGCAAATAAGTTTAAAATAATCATTAAAAAAAGTTTTCATATGCTCAACCAGCTCCCCTGCCTCTTCCTTATAACCCTGAACAGCAAAAAAGACTATTACAATAATCTGGGTTTTGGCAAAAAAAAGTCAATCGAAATCCCACAACAAAGCTACCAGGTGCCTTGAAATCTGAAACTTTCAGATAACTGATTTTGGACACTCATACAAACCAACTCAGTTAAGGAAAATTTCACCAGTAACAATAAAAAATTGTTTTTAAATGTACCTGTTGGAAGGTAGGTAGTGAAGCAATATTTGGTCCTCCAATCTAGACACTGGACTTTATCTCTAGGGGTGCACACATCTTTATGTTCAACAGCTAGGAGTAGTACTAATGATTTCCAAGAACCTACCATATCTGCAAGATAAGTATGATGATAAGAAAAATGAACCTGTAAACCTTCATAAAGCCATATGCATCAGATTAGAATAGAATATTCAATAAAAAAAAAACATAAAATAGGGTCTTTATGTACAATTAAGAGACACAAAGAAAAAGGAAACACAAACCTGATTTTAGCATTATGGATGAAAATCATCTATTAAACACGCACACACAGAGTTAACAGACACAAATAATCAAATACAGATACACAAAGAACACATAGACAAAATAATTTAGGAGGTACTTTGGGTAGTTTCAAGGAAAAAGGAGAAAACAAAAATAAATAATGAAGTAAAAATGATATTCACTAAAAATTTTGAGCAGAAATGAAAAAAAAATGAAATTGATTTTGCAGATTTCAAATTCTATAATCGATTTGAAAGGGAAGAAAGAAGAAAATCATTTTTTTTGCAGAAAATAAAGTTAATTTTGCATGGAAAAAAAACCCAGAAGCAAACCTAAAGCGAGCATATTTTGGCGAGAACAAAATCAGATAATGGGAAGCGTCGGGGGGAGGGCGGCGTTGGATGTGCTGGGTAGGTAGAGGGCAGCGACGTGGCCGGGGTCAATTTCTCAGCGTCCGATGGTCTTCGGGTGGAGCAATGGTGAAGGTCGTCGGTAGAGGTGGTGTAGGTAAGAGTGTTTATGGCAGTGTGCAGATGAGGAGAGTAGATTCTTGTATATTGTTGCCTTCAAAGAAAAGGTGTCTCATATAGGGTCTTTGAGAGATGAGAGGCTATGAAACGTTGGACGAAGGTGAAGGATTACAGGGTCAACTTTAGGTTGAGATATTTAAATGTTGTGTTATCTTTTTTTATAACAGGAAAGATAAGACTCACGTTTTGAATGTTTTAATATTCGAGTTAGAGATTTATTGTGCATTAAACACTTGTATTTTCTGTATTATATTTGGAAAAACATGAATTCATATATTATTTTAATCATGATTTGTTGTACTCTTAGCTTAAATGATTGAACTGTTAAAACTATTTTTAAAAATAGTAAGGTTTGTATAATATATATATATATATATATATATATATATATATATATATATATATATATATATATATATTTCATAGGCTTTGTGCAATTTTCAGATACTTTACTTTTACTTTTCATATACTTGATGAGCACAACTGTACTTTTTCTAAAACTCTATGCGTTGAATTTTTAACTACCGAAATTCCTAAACTGCCAAAACTTGTGGTGTGTGCTTGTGGCTCAATGGCCATGGCCCCATTTACAAAAGGGAGGCTCAAGCCAAGCCCAATGGTTTATGGATCGTAAGATACCGACCCATATACATCATAAACTTGTAAGTCTTATCTTGTAATCTGTAACTATGCATGAACATAGTAACCAATTTAGGGGGTGTTTGGCTAAGCTTTTGAAAGGCAAAAGTCATTTTAGGAAAAGTTGCAAAAAGTCAGGATTCTTTAACTTTTCCAAAAAGTTTATTTTTCTTTATATAAAAAACTAACTTTTACAAGATTACCAAACATCTTTTGTCTTTTTATCTTTTCCTAAAAGCTAAAAGATGTTTTAAAAGATAAAACAAACATCCCCTTAAACTAGTCTTGAATTTAAACTCAGGACTGATCTAGAACCGAACAGCCTAAGTCTAGTCTAGACCGATGGGCTTTTGTGGGTCTTCATTTTCATGTACCTGTTGGTCTTTAAGCAGTCTTAAATCTGTTCAAAATCGGGTTGGTTTAGGTATTGGGTGGTTAAACCAGTTTTTAATCGGTCCAAATCCGGATTCTCTCCGGCGTTTATCTCACTCATTCACTAGTTTTAATTGCAATGGCTATTTTTCAGTCATGGTTTATCTAAACCCATCTTAGATCGGTCTAAACAAGTCTAGACGAATTCCCAACAATTAGTTTTTATTTTTTATCCAAAAAATTACTCTATAATAGGTCATACGTTCCATTTTCTCTTTCAAAATCCCTCATTCTAAATGACCTTCGGTTCTCCCAAGCACTATTTATTTTTTGAAACCACCCACAAAGCCGAAACGAAACTGGACGAAAAAAACTGAATGCCACTAGAAAGACTGCAAACCGAACCAGTCTAGATCGAAAAACAACGCAAGGCCGGTTCACCAAAGACCTAAAAGGACCGAACCATTATTGACCGACATGATTATGAGTTTGTTCACCTCTGACTACCATGCTTCCAATTACTACATATGTTAATGGGACGTGTATTTGTGATCATAATCTTGTACCGATTGTAAAACCATATGTGAAATCCGGTCTTTTACTGTTGGGTACTTAATTGGTATCCTAGTTTATGATCTTAATAAGTTAAAATTTATCACTTGTAATTTTCATTACCTAAAACTCAATCGCAATCTCATTGCTCTGATTCAGTCCGCTAAACATAAAAGGCTGACTGGAAAATGGACGTCTTTTACCCTTACCCATGGCTCACCATCTCCTTCGCTCCAAGCAGCTTTTCCTTCAACGGACATCACTCATCCTCTCCATCACTTCTATCTATCCTCTTCAGCCTCGCTGGAAACCTCCTCTGTCGCCATCCTCTTCACCACCAACTACCTCCTTCAATGTCGAACTCCCAACCCCCTGAAGCATCGTCGTACCTACCTACATCCCCATCGTTCGTTCATCGTCTTCCTCTTCCACCGCCAATAAGGTATTTCCTTTTTCTTTTCATTTTGTTCGTTTTTATGCTTGAAGATGTTTTCCAATTTGTACCGATTATGCTGTGGAACACGATTTGGCATTATGGGTATGTTGATTTGGAAAGAAGATGAGGTTAATCCATCTCAACTAGGTCTATTTCTTTTCAATTGCAATCCATTACTTGTTGATTCCTTCTGATTTCACAAGAAAATGATTTCTTATCATAATGATTTCTTTTTGGCCCAGAAATAGGTAGTTGATGTGATGAAATCAGAAGCTCAATAATTGATTGTGGGTTCTTGAACTCTGGCATCTTATTCGCTTAAGCTTGGTGTTTGAATTACTGTGGAGGTTCTTTGTAGATAGTTCGAGATTGAGTTTTTTTTAAAGCTAGGGGTAGAACGGGCATATACTAATGGATAAAATTCAAGTAATCTAATGATTATGAAAAGTGATCCTTGAGACGTGTTGTTAATTCAGATCAAAATCTGCAAATTTGTCTTTGTATTATGCTATTTTAAACTTGGAGTTATACTGATGATGCCTACTAGATTTGTAGATGACTTGTGTATTTGATTTCTTGATTATGGTTTTGTATTTGGATTGTTTCTTTACCCTGCTACACTAGAGGGTTGTTATCTTGTTATCCTAAACAAACACCAGAGATTTGTTCTCTTGTTATCCTAAACAAATTTTTAAACAGGTGGCTGATCAATGTTTACCGTCAGTTAAAGAAGTGTGACAACCCCTTTCCCTGGGTTCAAGCTTTTTTCTTTTGTAGTTTTATGATTTGTTTTTATAAATTGTAACTAGGATCATTGTATTTCATATTTTATTCATGTGATTGTTAGTAGTAACCACTTATGATAATGGTTCAAACCTAGTACATATGAATGCAAACACAAGTTTTTTTTTTCAATTGGTAAGAAGAAGTGAAGACAATCAAGAGATATGTTAATTTTTTCTTTTGATCTTCATGTTTTTTAGATTATTGTATAAATGGAGTTAATTAATAATATATTATGGTTTGAGAATATTGCATAAATGTATTATTATAAAAAAAAATATTGTTTGAGGGTAATATTGTCATTTTGTTTGGTCAGTCAGACGTAAAATCAAACAACAAGTTTCAATCAGAAGTTAACTCAATCAAAATTTCTAACTCAGTCAGCTTCTAACCCAGTCAGTTCTTACTCAGTCAGCAACTATAAACGACCCCTAAGTTTGAAATCATGTAATTAATAATAAAATTGTATCTATTATAAAAATATAAATTGTTAGGGATTGGGTAAATCGGGTAGTCCGACAAATTTTCCTAGTACTATAACCATTCCATACCCGAGAAATTTTTGTCTCATAACCATTTATCCGACCCAAAAACCAGTCTCATAAGTCATAAGTTTCAGGTTCAGTTTTTCCACTTGGTTTTGGTACTTTTGACATCGCTACTATTTACCATTATTAAATTATCTAAATGTCTAGAAAGAGTAAAGTAAAATTTATTATATACCTGAAATAAAAAAACAAACAAATAGAAAGCGAGTATACACATTAATCAGCAAGATATGTAAACACTATCTATCTTCTGAATTACAGTCAATCATAACCAGATAAATAGCCCTACGCAAAAATATAACTGATCCCCTCAAGCAGGAGTTTTTGCATGTATACCACAGATTCACATAACCATGGAAGAACAATAAAGATTAAGAATTTGGAAAGAAACGGTTCCTTATGGTATACAACATAACTAAATCGATCAAATAAAATTTTGTGAAAAAGAATGGCATACAAGAATTACGCATTTACAATACCTCATCAAATCAATCATCTAATCCTTCAGATCTGTCAATAATCCGACTGCATCTTCCACTCAATTTGACGAATTTGTGCGTTTTCATAAAAAAGATCAACAAATCAACCCAGTATGCAAATCATCTGTTCTGATCCCACAAATCTGTGATTAATCCAACTGCATACTCCCATCAATTTGACGAATTTGTGAGTTTTACTAAAATCAAGAAATCAACTCAGTATCCAAACCATCTATTCTGATTAAAGTCTGTCGTGGGTCTTGATTAAATGCCTCCTCTTGATTACCAAAAAAGTCGCCGCACAAATCTGTAAGATCGCGGCTAAACCCACGAATATGAATCCAAGTTTCTTTCCAAAGTTGAGATTTTTCGACAGCGGCGGCGGAGGAGGAGGGTGTTCTCTGTGTTGTGGTTTTGATCTCCTAGGGCGGATTGAACCTGGAGGGTGTGGTGCCTTTCTTGGAGGTGGTGGAGGCTGTGAAGATCTCGGTGGTGGTGACGGTGGCGGGGGTGGAGATGGAGGTGGGGACGGAGGTGGAGGTGGGGGTGAAGGTGGAGGCGGGGGGGATGGAGTAGGAGGTGGTGGGGGCGGCGGTGGCAGCGGCGATTGTTGTTGGGAATCGACATAAACAGAAAATAACCCAAAGTACAACAAAACGAAGGTCAACAATGGCGATTCCATGATTACATGAATCAAGTCATCAATAGATAATCAACAAGTTTAAGAGCTAGCATCTCGGTTGTGTGGGTATTAAGATCGAATCAAGAAAATTACTCTCTCTTCTCTTCTTCGGTGAATCGAACATATAGGAGGAACTAATTTGCTGCCAAATCTTGAATCCTTCAATCAGTAACCACAGATTTGGTGAAGCTGAAAACAAAAATGGAACCAAGGGTTTATGAAATGGATTTGGTGGTCAACTGTGATTCAAGAATCTTTAGGGTTCGATCAATTTTGGATCTACAGTTGGGGTGAAGGTGTTTGTGATGTTGCCGGAGAGACAGATAGAAAAGAGAGGTGGGTGGGTGGGGGAAGGAGACAGCGAAGATGGTAGAGGGAAGCTAGACATGATAAGGATTTTCTATTCGAAGGTAGGCCCTAATTTTTTAGATTTATTTATTTTAAATATATTAATCGAATTATTTTTAAGAAAAGAAAAACCCAAACTTTTGGTTTACGCGCCGAAACTCTTAAAACCAATGTTTTGGAGATATATAGAGGTGTTTGTGATTGCAAGTGACTTTTTTGATTTTTGATTTTTTAAAAAATGTAAAAGATTCTAAAAGATTTTTGATATTTATAAAAGGTCTTATGAAATTAATTTTTTTTGTAAGAAGACTTTGTGTTTTTCAAAAGTCAAGAAATCGTGATTTTTTATGATTTTTATCTTGGTATAATAACTTAAAAAGGTAATATATTTTGCGATTTGTATATATTTAGTCACTGAGTTTTTTTTCGTCCATATTTACCCTTTCAATTTGTTAAACTGTACACATTCAGTCCTTATGACCGGTTACTGCAGGTTAGCCGGAAAAAATGACTTAATAAGGTAATATATTTATCATTTTGTACACATTTAGTCCTTAATATTTTTTTTGTTTCAAAATAAGTCATTTTTGTTTTTGTACATATTGAGTACTTATGAATGTTTTCTTTAGGTTTTTCTCACGACATCTTACGTGGGACAATCATTGATGAAGTGTGAGGTTGTTGATGTTTATATGTAATCTCTCATTTTCACAATAAAAAAATTTTCATTTTTAAATAAGGCAAAACTCCCTAATTATAAATCCATTATTAAGAAAAAACGTTTATTCCAAAATACATTTATCGAAAATCAGAGTAATATAAAAACACAGAATCCTCAGTATTGTAGATGAGTGTGTACAGTCATGCATTCTCCTTCCTACAACCAACGATAGAACCTGAAAACATAAACAACTGGGTAAGCACAAAGTTTAGTGAGTTTCCACCAAAATACCCGATACAGCAAACGTATCATCATCTATAACACACCTACACTCATCAGACTGGGATACCTTGGCACAATCAGTAATCGGACTGGAATGCCAACATATAACAGGTCCAACCAGTCATCGGACTGGAATACTCAAGGTTTGTTGGCATGACGCATTAACCCAACCGTTCTTCTCGAGTCTCCGTGCCTATAGCTTATAGTCGGCCTGCACCAGGTAACTTGGTCTACTGCATATAACAGGACCAGCTCAACATATCCCACATAAGATGTCGTGAGAAAAACCTAAAGAAATCATTCGTAAGTACTGAATGAATACAAAAATAAAAATGACTTATTTTGCAACAAAAAAATATTAAGGACTAAATGTATACAAAAATATTAAGGACTAAATGTGTACAAAGTGAGAAATATATTACCCTATTAAGTCATTTTTACCGGCTAACTTAGAGTAGCTAGTCATAAGGACTAAATGTGTACAGTTTAACAAGTTGAAGGGGTAAATGTGGACGAAAAAAAAAACTCAGTGACTAAATATGTACAAATCGAAAAATATATTACCTTTTTAAGTCATTATCCATTTTTATCTTCTTAAAAGATAAATTATCTTTAAAAGTTAAGAAATATTAAACACATATTTTTTAAAACGGATTTTTGACTTTTAACCTTTTCAAAAGCTAAAAGTCAAAAAGTTCTTTTACAAAAATAACTTTTATAATCTTAAAAAGCAATCCCAAACATTAAAAAAACAAAAAATAATAAAAAAATCACATTCTTGTCTTACCATGTTTTCAAAATGAGAAATAGACATCAAGGTAATTATATTTTTGTCTTGTTTACATTTCAATATATTTTTTTATATATATAGGTTGTTGGAAGTATTCACATATTGTAACATCCCAAAAATACGGTCTAAAATTTTCATTTTAAAGTAAACAATTACAAAACCATTTGTCTAAAAACAATCAAAGTATCACTCATAACAAAAGTCAATTAATCGATAGTCAAAACATGACATAATAAAACATCATCAGAGTACAAATCCCAAATATCTTTGCTGCGGAAAATATAGTGTGATGCCGACTCATTTCCATTCGAAGAGGAAGTACCTGAAACCAAAACTAAAAACTGTAAACACAAAGCTTAGTGAATTCCCCCATCATACCACATACCATACAATTGTTGGATAAGGTGTCTAAGTCCATAACTATTTTTGGTATGTACTTGACCCGACCCGGCATGGTCCATTTGGGTTGCATGGCACCATGCAATTGGATAGACTAAATGAGAGAAATATTACACTTATGGTTTATTAATATATTATAAGTTCTAATATATTAATAATATTATTTAATTAGTTTAATCAAGAATTAATCTAGAATTAATTAAGTGATCAAATTGTAACTAATTAAATATATGGGTTGATTATGTAAATCATCCATAACTTATATAGTGGGCTAAGAGGCTCCATGGATAATCAAGTTGGGTTAAACCCATTGGATGCTCCATGGAGGCTCCATGGGAGTTACAAACCCATGGGTCATGGAAATGAAGAGTCATGACACATTAGGGTTTACATGGTGTAACCCTAAATATGTCAACACTATATAAAGCTCATGTTTCTCCCAAAATCGGCTACACACTTGCATGCTTGAGGGCTAGAGCCGATTTTTAGAGTGTTATACTTCCTCTCCAAGTTTACTCCATAGCATTTGGTGTTGTGTGAAGCATTTGAGGCATCACACTTGGGGTGCTAAGCTCACAAGGTTTCAAGGATCAAAATCAACAACAAGGTATGTAGTTCTATCTTTCATTCAAGTTAAAATTGTTCCCCATGTATGCTAGATAGGATCATAACATTGGAAATCAAATTTGCATGATAATTAGACAAACATAGATCCAACGTTATTATGGTTGCATGCACACTTAGGAAGTGTTAGAATGCTCAAAACCCATCAGTGGTATCAGAGCCTAGGCTTGTTTGTTTGTTATTTGTGCAAAATTGTTGGAAAAACTCGAAATCTTGCAATCTGCCTGATGAACTCGTCGAGTTCATGTGTATCTTCATCCTACTCGCCAAGTTGGTCCGTGCACTCGACGAGTAGGAGCCTCAGAATGCAGATTTTCGACTTTTGCTGCTGGAAATGGACTAGAAACATTACCCTAAACTGTTTTGGTGTTATAAAACTTGTTTTAGATGGTGTAATGTTTATGCTAATCCATTTACAATGGCTATAATCATTTGTAACCTACTTGGTAGTTTAATTCTTGGTCATAATGTGTTTTAATGGAGTCCATAACTTGTCCTCAAGTTATGGAAAACCAAGAGTCACACTTGAATTAAAACCATTAAAAGAACACTAGAGTTAGAAAAATGAAAAGTCTTCATTTTTAATACTCAATTAACTTCATAAGTTATAAGAAATGAAAAGTTTTGAAAGTTTACAAAACTTGCCCTCAGGTTTTGGAAGAAGTAAAGTCATGACTAAAACTTTAGTTCCAACCCTTAGAATTTTAAAAGTTAAAATTCAACACTTATACTTATAATATTATAAGTTAATAATAATATATATGTATAAGATCAAAGTCGTCTTACCGCTAGTACGCCTCATTCACGAAGTCGGTCTATAAGGGGGGGTATAAGGTTGTTGCCTATAAAATGGCAACTTAATGGGTGTCCACTCTCACCCACCGCTTCCTTGACTGGTGGAGGGTCGTTAGCCGAACGGGTAGGACAATGACTTAAAAATTCTCATTAAAAGTATAATGATTATTATAAAGTAACTAAATGTTTTTCTTAAATTCCCAATCTTAGTTACTTTAGGAAAAATGTGAATAAGGTGTTAATCCATGAAATTACACTTTGCACCTTCTTTAAGTCGTTGGTGGAGCGTGTGTGGTTTACCGGCACACTAACTTGGACTTAACAAGGGAGGCAAAGGACGACTTAAGGTTTTTCATGAGGTCGGAAGGAGCATGTGTGGTTTACCGGCACAACGATTAAGTGAAAAACATTAAGGGTACCAAGTAATTTGCATGGTTTTCACACCTTGTTTTGTGATCCTCGGTATCCCAGTCACAAACATGAAGGGCATACTCGAGATTGAAACATGTCATTGAAAAGTTCAATGAATCTCAAAGAATCTAGGAATTTCTAAAAAACCAAATAAAACCTAATAATTTATATTTCGTTTTCATGGTGGAAATTGGTGAATCGCCAATCACCTACCTTTCAAATATGTTATAACTTGGATTACGGCATCCCTCTTCTAGGTTATAATATATTGTGACTGGATCCTAGCCTTAATATTACATTTGGGTGTTTTATTAAGGACTATCCCTATATCTAAACTAAACTTATTTTCTTCTTTTCAGATGTCTTCCAATAATGCTACTCCTGGCTCAAACCATACTGGATCCTTCTCTCTCAGGAACCTTTGTGGGAGAGTCATCTTTGATGGATCCAACTTTACTGACTGGATCAAAAACATCAGGATGGTCACTCGTTACAAGAACAAGGAATATGCTCTTGACAAGGAGCTCAAGGTGCCTGAGCCAACTGCTACTCCTGATGAGCTTGCTGAATATGAGGTTCATGAAAGAGATGCTACAAATGTGGCATGCATCATGATGGCCACCATGTCAGCCGAGCTCCAAAAGTCCTATGAGAACTACTATCCTTTTGAGACGCACCAGGATTTGATGGACCGCTACCATCAGAGTGCTCGTCAAGAGCGATATGAAATCATCTCCTCAATGATAACAACCCGACTGAAAGATGGTGAACCCATCACAAGCCACATGCAGAAAATGCAAAGGTATGTGAACCGATTGATGAAGTTGAATGTGAACTTTCCTGAGGAGTTAGCAATAGATATTATTTTGCACTCCTTACCTTCGTGTTATGATCAATTCTGCATGACATACAACATGAACAAGGAGGAAGTTACACTTAGCAAACTTCAGGGACTCCTTAAGACCGCAAAATCAGGTCTTAAAGGTAAGTCGGTTGTTACCACTTCTACTCCTACTCCAAACTCCACAACTGTCCTGGCAATCAGGAAAGGGAAAGGGAAGAAGAGGAAGACCCCCTCGAAAGTTACCAAGGGGAAGACCCTTGATGGCTCCTCTTCTAGCAGAACCAAGAAAGGTTTCGTTACATCTTCTTCTGATCCCAAAGAGGCTGAATGCTTCTATTGCCAAGAAAAGTCGCACTGGAAGCGATACTGCCCAAAGTGATGGGTTTTATACAAACAATCCTAAGTGTGCATGCAACCCTAATTTGGATCTATGTTTTCACTATTAGATACACATAGGGATGTGCAAAAAAACCGCAAAACCGAAAAACCAAGCCGAACCGGCCAATCCGAAACCGAAAAAAACCGTAACCGAAAAAAACCGAAACCGAAAAAACCGGATATCAAATGGTCGGTTTTTGGTTTTCATATTAAGTTATCTGCGGATACCCGAACCGAACCGTTTGATTATATATATATATATATATATATATATATATATATATATATATATATAAAGTAAAAAAATATTATTTCATTAGTGTTGTTTTGATTGATCTACCGGTTCAATAACCTAAACAAAAATCCATATCGACAACTCCAATTTTGTAATTCTAAATTCATTTGATTTTCTTGTTATTTTTATTATTGTATTTATTATACAAATTATAAGATATGATATTTAAACTTCATTATGTTTTTTTTTCAACTCTTTGACTTACTAATTTTAAGAAAGAGATAACTAAAATGGAGTTTGTAGTTTCAATTTAATTTAATTTTTTATATTTTACCGGGTACCCATGAACCGAACCGTGGTTACCCGCTTTCATACGGTTCGGTTTTTTTGTCAATACGGTTCGGTTTCGGTTAGTACGCATGAGGTACCCGCCCCGTGGTCACGGTTCACAATTTTATTACTATCCGAACCGAACCGCCCCGTGAACACCCTTAGATACACAACATTATGAACACAAGAATAAAACCCTAATGTGCATTGCTATTTTTGAAATTAACATATAAGGTTGGATTACATACCTCTTGTTGTTATATTGCAATAACAACTTAAATCTTCAAATCCTAAGTCTTGAAAGCAAGCACCACAAGTGTAGTGCCTCTAATGGCTCACAAACACCACAAGCAATTGGAGAGGCTTAAGATAGAGGAGGGAGGAGATGGAATTCGTCCTTGGGACCTCTTAGGAGCATGTACCCGAATTCTAAAGGCCTAGGGGTCTTTATATAGGGTTTAGATTAGGGTTTCAGTCCTTATCCTTATCCAGTTGCTTGCCCACCAAGCAACCACAAGATAAGCCTTGAAAAAACCCTTATCCTCTTATCCTTGGACGATTTTAAGGATATCCTTATCCTTGAATTCGTCCATCCTTTAACAAGGATAAATATTGCCCTATCTTGCAACTATCTTATAATTACAATTCAGCCCCTCTAGTTTAATTAATTACACTTAATCACAAAATTAATTCATAATTAATTATTGACCAATATTAATTAAACAAATATGATTTTTCCTTTAATATATTATTCTTATAACATATTAATAAATCACAATAACCTCTCTCTCTATTTAATTTCTCCAGTCAAGTTGTTTTGGTGAAGGCAACCCAAAAGGACCATGCACAACCGGGTCAAGTACTTACCAAATATGGTTACGGGCTTAGACACTAATCCAACAGTCTCCCACTTGGATAAGTCTAGTAACCACAAATGTAACGTGCAACCCGATTAGCAATCGTAGCTCTCAAAGACGCTGTCAAACTCTGATCTTATTAGTAACATGTCCTCTAGATAAGGGATCGTACAGTCCTCTGTTAGATATCATGCTGACAATTCTATGGAATGATTAGTCAAACATTTAGGTTTCTCGATCTCCAATTTATTTGACATAGAACTCAATCGAACACATCAATTTAATTCTGACCGGGCCCGACACATAAGTCAAATCAAATCATCGAGTGGCCGAGATATCTCTTCTACCCTCTTAGGATAAAATTTACAGATAAACTTCGACTTATATGCATTTACTTATTCAATAATCAACTATACACAACAATGCGTTTTATAACATTGAGTTACCAATGCGTTTTCGCATTATCAATGTACAATCAATTAGCAAATAATAAACCATATATCTAGGTTTTAAGACTATATGATATTATCGTCTTGCGATCACCTCTTATATATCATATTCCATACGGTGATTCCAGCAAGCACGGGTTTATTCCAATGCTCAAAACCAGTTCATAAGCACTCATGAACGTCGCAGCAACCCTTTGCTATGTCTAATACCATTTAGACAATCTACGCACCAATTCATGACAATCTTCATTCATATCTACTTCCAACACATGAACGATTGTGGACAATTTGAATAATTCGATTATTCCTAATAAACTCAATTATTCTGGAAGTCAAAACATGCAAAAGTTGAAACAATAGTTAAACAATTAACATATGACAGTAGTTTTACTTATAAATAAAACTCCTTTATTTAATCATCAAATGTCAATTACATTTATCTATTACACGTTCCTAAAATTATCTAATCTATGCTAGTACCATCCTTCAGTCCAATACTCCTAGCATGGTGCAAGTGCTTAACCCTACTCAGTCCCTTCGTAAGCGGATCTGCTGGGTTATCTTCTAATGATATCCTCTTCACTACAAGTTGTCCTTCTTCTACACGATGTCTGATGAAGTGATATTTTCTGTCGATATGTCGAGATCTACCATGATCCCTCGGTTCCTTGGTCAAGGCAGCCGCTCCTTCATTATCACAGAAAATCTCCATGGGCTCCTTTATGGCGGGTACAACTCCAAGGTCACCAATGAAGTTCTTCAGCCATATTGCCTCCTTCGACGCTTCGCTCGCTGCTATATACTCTGATTCGCACGTTGAATCAGCTACTGTTTCCTGTTTGGAACTCTTCCAAGTCACTGCTCCTCCATTTAGGGTAAAGACCCAGCCCGATTGCGAACGGTAGTTGTCCCTATCGGTTTGGAAGTTGGCGTCACTGTAACCTCGCACCTTCAAGTCATCACTCCCTCCGAGGACTAAAAACCATTCCTTCGTCCTCCGAAGGTACTTAAGGATATTCTTCACAGCAATCCAATGTGCTCTGCCAGGGTTCCCTTGATATCTACTAACCATGCTCAAAGAAAAGGCTACATCAGGGCGAGTACAAGTCATAGCGTACATGATTGAGCCAACTGCGGAAGCGTATGGAACTCGGCTCATTTCAGCTATCTCAGCTTCGGTACTCGGACTTTGAGTCTTACTCAATTTGGCATTACTTTGTATCGGTAATTCTCCCTTCTTTGAGTTTTCCATACTAAAACGTTTTAGTACCTTCTCTAAGTAAGTGTTCTGACTAAGTCCAATTAGTCTCTTACTTCTTTTTCTTACTATCCTTATTCCCAAAATGTAAGAAGCTTCTCCGAGGTCCTTCATAGCGAAGCACTTCCCAAGCCAGGACTTAACCTCCTGCAAATTCGGGATGTCGTTTCCTATGAGTAATATGTCATCGACATATAAAAATAGAAAGCTTACTATACTCCCACTGGCTTTAACATATACACACGACTCATCTTCGCTTCGTACAAATCCAAACTCTTTGACTTTCTCATCGAAGCAGAGATTCCATCTGCGAGATGCTTGCTTAAGTCCATAAATGGACTTCTCAAGCTTACACACTCTATTTGGATGCTTTGGATCCACAAACCCTTCTGGCTGAGCCATGTAAACATCCTCAACCAACTTTCCATTAAGGAAAGCGGTCTTGACATCCATTTGCCAAATCTCATAATCATGAAATGCGGCAATAGCTAGAATTACCCTAATAGACTTTATCTTCGCAACTGGTGAGAAGGTCTCATCATAGTCAACTCCGGGAGTTTGAGTAAAGCCCTTCGCAACCAATCGCGCTTTATATGTGTGTACCTTTCCATCCACGTCGGTCTTCTTCTTGAAAATCCACTTACACCCAACGGTCTTACGTCCGGGCACATGATCAACCAAATTCCAAACTTGGTTATCATACATGGATTGGATCTCGCTATCCATTGCCTCTTTCCATTTCACAGACTCCGGGCCTGCCATGGCTTCCTTATAGCTATTAGGTTCATCAAGATTTATTAGTGTACCATCACTAATATACGTGTCCCCTTCGGTAGTAATATGAAAACCATAAAACTGGGGTTGAACTCTAACTCTATCGGAACGTCTAAGAGGTAAGGACTCGTCAATTGGTTCAACCGGAGTTTCCTCCTCGGGTTGAGTGCCAGCGGTAGAGGTTCCTTCATCTATCGACTCTTGAATCTCTTCAAGCTCGATTTGCCTCCCACTGTCCTCTTGGCCTATGAGTTCTCGCTCTCGGAAAACTCCTCTCATCGCAACAAAGACAACATTGTCCTTCGGTCTATAGAAGAGATATCCAAAGGATTTCTGCGGGTAGCCGATGAAAATACATCGCTCACTTCGAGGTTCCAGTTTGTCGTGAGTGTCTCGTCTTACGAAAGCCTCGCAACCCCAAACCTTGATATGTGCCAACGAAGGAGCTTTCCCCGTCCACATCTCGTGAGGTGTTTTGGCAACCTTCTTAGTAGGGACTCGGTTAAGGATATGGGCGGCAGTCTCTAAGGCATACCCCCAAAAAGAGATTGATAGTGAAGCACGACTCATCATAGAGCGAACCATATCCAATAAGGTTCGATTACGCCTTTCTGCCACACCATTCAATTGTGGTGTCCTAGGTGGCGTTAATTGCGAAACTATTCCACACTCCTTGAGATATTCGTGGAATTCAAGACTTAGGTACTCTCCTCTTCGATCGGATCAAAGCATCTTGATCTTCCTGCCCAATTGATTCTCCACTTCATTCCTAAACTCTTTGAACTTTTCAAAAGTTTCTGACTTTTGCTTGATTAAATAGATATACCCATATCTACTATAGTCATCGGTAAAAGTCATGTAGAAGCGGTTCTCATCCTTCGTGGTTGATCTAAACGGTCCACATACATCGGTATGTATTAGGTCCAATAAACCTTCACCCCTTTCGCACGTACCAGCGAAGGGTGACTTAGTCATCTTTCCAAGCAAACAAGACTCGCACGTGTCATCTTCCCTAAGGTCGAATGACTCCAACACTCCATCCTTTTGGAGTTGGGCTATGCGTTTCTTGTTGACATGTCCAAGACGACTATGCCACAAGGATGCTTTATCCAAACTATTGGAAGAATCTATATTCAAAACATCATTTCCTAAGTTATCAACAATCATAACAGTTTCATAAATTCCATTACATGGTATAGCTTCAAAGTAAAAGACACCATTCAGATAAGTCAAAATAGAACCATTCTCATTATTAAAAGAAAATCTAAAACCTTGTCTATATAAACCATGAAATGATGTTTCTAGCCATTTTTGGCGAATAGCAACAATTGTTCAAATCTAAACATAAATTATTCCTAAGCATTAAAGAATACACTCCAATCTTGGTCACAGACGACGATCTTCTGTTCCCCATGATTAGATTGATTCTTTCTTGCTCCACATCCCTACTTCTTCTTAGTCCCTGCACATTAGAACAAATGTGGTAACCACAACCGGTATCAAGAACCCAAGAAATAGCATGACTAGAATCGTTAGATTTAATTGTGTATATACCTGCGAAAGATGGCTTGATCTTTCCTTCTTTGATGGCTTGCAGGTACTCTGGGCAGCTTCTCTTCCAATGTCCTATCTTGTGGCAGTGGTGGCACTCTGCCTCCTTAGGGTTAGGGCAGGGCTTAGCGGGATCAACTTTGGTCCCACTAGAAGAGGCACCATCTCGGGCTTTAACCTTGCGATAGTTTTTAGATGAAGGCTTCCTCTTCTTTCCCTTTCCTTGACCAATAGCCAAGACAGGAGCAGCGGGTGGATTGGGAGTTGGTGCAACAGACTTGTCCTTGAAGTTGCTCTCAGCGACCCTCAAGAGACCTTGGAGTTTGCTTAGGGTGACCTCTTCTTTGTTCATGTGGTAGGTCATCCTAAATTGATTGTACATCAGAGGCAAAGAGTGAAGCACCATGTCGATCGCCAAGTCTTCCCCAAAGTCAACATTCAACTTGCGAAGACGATCGACATACCTTTGCATCTTTTGCAGGTGCACGGTAAGAGACTCTCCATGACCCATCTTAGCAGAAATCATGTTAGTGAAAATCTCATAACGCTCTTGTCTCGCGTTTTGGTGGTATCTCTCCAATAAGTCTTGGTGCATATCGTATGGATACATGTCCTCATAGGACTTTTGGAATTCGGAGTTCATTGTGGCTATCATGATGCAGTGAACCTTCGTTGCATCACGCTCATGAGTCTCAAAAGCACTCATTTCAGCCGGAGTAGCGATTTCTAGATTGATCTTCTCAAGCTTTTCATCAAGGACATACTCCTTGTCCTCATAGCGAGCAATTGTGCGAATGTATCTTATCCATTCGCTAAAGTTCGTTCCATCGAAAGTAACCTTTTGGCAAAGGCTCATCAATGAGAAGGAACTATCGGCAGCGTTGTTTGATTTCAACATCTACAAAGGAAAAGGAGAAAGATAGATTAGAATATGAATCCCTAATTATCACCCAATAAGAAAAATTAGGGCTAGGATCCAACAACAATATTTACATCTTAGAAAGGGGATGCCGTAATTTAAATGCAAATAATTTGAAGGTAAGTGAATGACGATTCACTAATTCTCCATCATGAAAAACCTAACTCTAAGTTCTAAATGTATTGAGAATTCCTAGGTTTGGATGAGATTCATTGAAACTTTTCAATGGCATGTTTAAATCTCGATATGCCCCTCTCGTTTGTGACTGGGATACCAAGGATCACAAAGCGGGTGTGAATTACCATGCAAATTCACATGGTGCCTTCATTGTATCGATCACCTATTCAATGTGCCAGTAAACCACACACGCTCCATCGAACTATGATAAACAACGAATCACCCTTTGCCACCTTCGCTTAGAACCAATTAGTGTGCCGGTAAACCACGCACACTCCACTAACTTCTTAGCAAGGTGCAAAGTGTAATTTCATGGGACTGCATCAAATTCACTTTTCCTAAAGTAACTAAGATTGGGAAATTTTAGAAAACATGTAGTTACTTTGTATTTCTTATTATACTTTTAATGAGAGAATGAGGTTGCCCTATTCTACCCGTTCGGCTAACGACCCTCCACCGATCAAGCAAGCGGTGGGTGTGAGTGTACACCCATTAAGCACCATTTTATAGGCCGCAACCTTATACCCACCTTATAGACCGGCTTCGTGAATGAGGCCTACTAACGGTAAGACTAGCATTTTAATTATACATATATATATTTATTAAGCTTGTAATAATATAATAGTATAGGGTGTATTTTAAACATTTCAAAAATACTAGGGTTTTAATCTTCAATTAAAATTTTCGAAATTTAATGTCACTTAAATTAAAATTTTAATTATTAAAACTCTTGATTTAATAATTATCTTAAATTAAACTATTAATTTAAATTATCAAATCATAAGGGATTATCTCAATCTAAAAGATAATTACCATTTAAACAATTAAGTTATCCTAATCCCTTAAATCCCTCTATAAATTTCGAAAATAGGGATGGGATAATTCATGATCTTTAATTACCATATTTAACTATTAAAGGATAATTACAAGATATGGGATCATCCAAATCCCTAAAATTTAGGATCTTATCTTGGGGAAGGAGGCAAATCTCGAAATCTAAGGGTTTGCGAACCCTAGATTTCAAAATCTTGGATTGAAAGGAAAGGATTCAAAAACCCTTTCAAGATTTTCGCAAATTAGGGTTAGGAAACCCTAATCTCGAAATCTATGGCCTCCTAGGGTTTATTGGCTATAAACCCTAATTTGTCAATTTCATACAATTGAATAAAACTAATTGAAAACAAGTTAACCAAAGGGTCTGATACCACTGATGGGATTTATACAAACAATCCTAAGTGTGCATGCAACCCTAGTTTGGATCTATGTTTTCACTATTAGATACACAACATTATGAACACAAGAATAAAACCCTAATGTGCATTGCTATTTTCGAAATTAACATATAAGGTTGGATTACATACCTCTTGTTGTTATATTGCAATAACAACTTAAATCTTCAAATCCTAAGTCTTGAAAGCAAGCACCACAAGTGTAGTGCCTCTAATGGCTCACAAACACCACAAGCAATTGGAGAGGCTTAAGATAGAGGAGGGAGGAGATGGAATTCGTCCTTGGGACCTCTTAGGAGCATGTACCCGAATTCTAAAGGCCTAGGGGTCTTTATATAGGGTTTAGATTAGGGTTTCCGTCCTTATCCTTATCCAGTTGCTTGCCCACCAAGCAACCACAAGATAAGCCTTGAAAAAACCCTTATCCTCTTATCCTTGGACGATTTTAAGGATATCCTTATCCTTGAATTCGTCCATCCTTTAACAAGGATAAATATTGCCCTATCTTGCAACTATCTTATAATTACAATTCAGCCCCTCTAGTTTAATTAATTACACTTGATCACAAAATTAATTCCTAATTAATTATTGACCAATATTAATTAAACAAATATGATTTTTCCTTTAATATATTATTCTTATAACATATTAATAAATCATAATAACCTCTCTCTCTATTTAATTTCTCCAGTCAAGTTGCTTTGGTGAAGGCAACCCAAAAGGACCATGCACAACCGGGTCAAGTACTTACCAAATATGGTTACGGGCTTAGACACTAATCCAACACAAAGTACCAGCAAGATTTGAAGGATGGCAAAGTGAAACCCAACCATGCAGGTATTTACACTATATCATCTGATAATTCACTCTATTCTAACTCTTGGGTCCTTGATACCGGCTGCGGTATTCATATTTGTTCTGAATTGTAGGGACTAAGAAGAAGTGAGAATGTGGAGCATGGAAAGATAAACTTGATCATGGGGAATAGGAAAGTTTCACCTGTCACCAAGATTAGAGTTTATACTTTGTTGCTTAGTAGTGGATTTACTTTAGATTTGAATAATTGTTGTTATTCGCCATAAATGGAAAGAAATGTTATTTCCTTTCATGCTTTGTATAAACAAGGTTTTACTTTTTCCTTTGATAATGAAATCGGTGGAATAAATGCTTTCTTTAATAATGTGTTTTATTTTAAAGCATTACCTTGTGATGGTGTGTATGAAGCTGTGTTTGTTGTAGATAATTTAGGAAATAATGTATTGTGTATTGATTCTACTAATGATAATAACTTGGATAAAGCATCATTATGGCATTGTCGTCTTGGACATATAAGCAAGAAACACATAGGCTAACTCCAAAAGGATGGAGTTTTGGAATCATTTGACCTAAAGTCAGATGATAGTTGTGAATCATGCTTACTTGGAAAAATGACAAAGTCACCCTTCACTGGTTCTTGTAAGAGGGGTGAAGGTTTGTTGGATCTTGTACACACGGATGTGTGTGGACCCTTCAAAACTGCCACAGGGGATGCTAATCGTTATTATGTGACTTTTACAGATGATTATAGTAGATATGGATATGTCTACTTAATCAAGTATAAGTTAGAGACTTTTGAAAGGTTTAAAGAGTTTAAACAGGAAGTCGAGAATCAATTGGGCAGGAACATTAAGATGCTTTGATCCAATCGTGGCGGTGTGTATCTTAGTATCGAGTTCCTCGACTATCTTAGGGATTGTGGGATTGTCTCACAATTGACACCTCCCAGGACACCGCACTTGAATGGTGTGGCTGAGAGGCGTAATCGAACCTTGTTGGATATGGTTCGTTCCATGATGAGTCAAGCTTCGCTGCCAATCTCGTTTTGGGGGTATGTCCTAGAGACTGCCGCCCATATCCTTAATCTGGTCCCTACAAAGAAGGTTGCCAAAACACCTCACGATATGTGGACTGGAAAAGTTCCTAGTCTAGCCTACATCAAGGTTTGGGGTTGCGAGGCTTTTGTGATACGTGAGAGTCACGACAAGCTCGAACCTCAAAGTGAGAGGTGTATTTTCATCGGCTACCCATAGAAATATTTTGGTTACCTCTTCTACAGACCTAGTGAGAATGTGGTCTTTGTAGCAAGGAGGGCTGTCTTGAGAGAGAGAGAGAGAGAGAGAGTTCACAAGCCAAGGAGACGGTGGGAGGCTAATTGACCTTGAAGAACTTCAAGAGTCAAGTGGTAAAGGAACCTTAAACCTTAGCAGTCAACTTGAGGAGTAACCTACTGTTGGTCCAATTATACCTCCAATTGTACCTCTAAGGCATTCCACAAGGGTTAGGAATGTACCTGAGCATTACTATGGTTTCCATATTACTGCAGAAGGTGAGACACTTATCAGTGATGAGACACTGGTAAGTCTGGATATGCCTAACAGCTATGCGGAAGCCATGGCAGGTCCCGAGCCTGCTAAATGGAAAGAGGCAATGGATAGCGAGATACAGTCCATGTATGACAATCAGGTCTGGGACTTGGTTGACAATGTACCCGGTCGTAAGACAGTTGGGTGCAAATGGATCTTCAAGAAGAAGACCGACATGGAATGTAATGTACACACCTATAAGGCACGATTGGTTGCAAAGGGCTTTTCTCAAACTCCAGGAGTTGATTATGATGAGACCTTTTCTGCAGTAGCCAATATTAAGTCTATTAGGGTATTGTTATCCATTGCTGCATTTCATGACTATGAAATATGGCAAATGGATGTCAAAACTGCTTTCCTTAATGGAAAGTTGGCTGAAGATGTTTACATGAATCAGCCAGAGGGTTTTGTCAGCATAGAGTACACTAATAGAGTGTGTAAACTTGAGAAATCCATTTATGGATTAAAGCAAGCACCTCGCAGATGGAATATTTGCTTTGATGAGAAAGTCAAAGAGTTTGGCTTTTCGAGAAGTGAAGATGAATCTTGTGTATATGTCAAGGCTAGTGGGAGTATAGTTAGTTTTTTGGTACTATATGTGGATGACATACTACTCATAGGAAATGACATCCCAACTCTACAGGAAGTCAAGTCCTGGCTTGGGAAGTGTTTTTCTATGAAGGACCTAGGAGAAGCTGCCTATATTCTAGGGATAAGGATTCTAAGAGACCGGAGTAAAAGACTAATTGGACTTAGTCAGAGTACATACTTGGATAAGGTGCTGAAGAGATTCAGCATGAAAGATTCCAAGAAAGGAGAGTTACCCATCCAGAGTAACACTAGACTCAGTAAGACTCAGAGCCCGATTACTGAGATTGAGATAGCTGAAATGAGTCGGGTACCTTATGCTTCGGCAGTAGGCTCGATCATGTATGCTATGACCTGTACTCGTCCTGATGTAGCCTTTGAGTTAAGCATGGTTAGTAGGTATCAGGGGAACCCTGGTAAGGCTCACTGGACAACGGTAAAGAACATTCTCAAGTACCTGCGGAGGACTAAGGAATGGGTCCTTACCCTTGGTAGGAGTGATGACTTGAGAGTTGTAGGGTATAGTGATGCTAGCTTCCAGATTGATAGGGATAATTTCCGCTCTCAGTTGGGCTGGGTCTTTACCTTAAATGGAGGAGCAATCTCTTGGAAAAGTTCCAAGCAAGAGAGAGTGGCTGATTCAACTTGCAAATCAGAGTATATAGCGGCAAGCGAGGCGGCAAAAGAGGCTATATGGCTAAAGAACTTCATTGGAGACCTTGGAGTTGTACCAGCTATATCAGAGCCCATAGAGATTTTATGTGATAGCGAAAGTGCAGTTGCCTTAGCAAAGGAACCAAGGGATCATGGGAGATCCAGACACATTTACAGAAAATATCATTTCATCAGACATCGTATAGAAGAAGGACTCCTCGTGGCAAAAAGGGTATCATCAGATGAGAACCCGGTAGATCCCCTCACGAAGGGACTGGGTAGGGTTAAGCATCTTCAGCATGTAAGGAGCATAGGGCTGAAGGATGATATTAGTTTTAGTAGTTAGATAATCCTGAAATATGTAAAATGTAATTGGCATTTGATGATGAATAAAAGTTGTGTTTATTCATGAGTAAAGTGGTGCTATCTTTTGTCAATCGTTTACTATTATTTCTTTTGCATGTTTTGACTTCCCGAATATTTATGTTGTGTTTTTACATATTATTCAAATTATCCACAGTCGGTCATATATCGGGAGTAGATATGAATTAAGACTGTCATGAGTTGGTTGTAGAGGTCTAAGGTGTTGGACATGGCCTCGGCATTCATGAGTGCTCATAAGTTCCGAGTATTGGATTCAACCCACACTCGCTGGTATCACTTCATGGAATTTATCTCGAGTGATCGCGAGACGGTAATATCATATAAGTCTTCAAACCTAGAGATATGACTTGTTAACTATGAGTTAGTTATGCATTGATCGTGCGAAAACACATTGGTAACTCGATGTTATAAAACGTGCATTTGTGTGTAATTTAACAAGTAGTAGAACAAGCATATGAGTCGAAGTTTATCTGTTTCTTCTTGGATTAGAAGCTGATATCTGGGCCCCTCGATGATTTTGTTTTGACCCATGTACCGGGCCCGGTCAGAACTAAGTTGATGTGTTCAATTAAGTTCTATGTCAAACAAATCGGAAATCGGGAAACAAATTGATGGACAATAAGCAAGACCATGTTCCATGTATTTGTCCGGCTGATATCTAGAACAGAGGATTATATGATCCCTTATCTGAAATGGCGTACCATCATCTTCTCAGTTCCGAGAAACCTTGAAAAGAGCTACGATTGTCGATCGGTTCCTGAAGTCATACTTGCAGTTATAGTTATCAGACTCATCCAAGTGGGAGACTGTTGGATAAGGTGTCTAAGTCCATAACTATTTCTGGTATGTACTTGACCCGATCCGGCATGGTCCATTTGGGTTGCATGGCACCATGCAATTGGATAGACTAAATGAGAGAAATATTACACTTATAGTTTATTAATATATTATAAGTTCTAATATATTAATAATATTATTTAATTAGTTTGATCAAGAATTAATCTAGAATTAATTAAGTGACCAAATTGTAACTAATTAAATATATGGGTTGATTATGTAAATCATCCATAACTTATATAGTGGGCTAAAAGGCTCAGTGTATAATCAAGTTGGGTTAAACCCATTGGATGCTCCATGGGAGTTACAAACCCATGGGTCATGGAAATTAAGAGTCATGACACATTAGGGTTTACATGGTGTAACCCTAAATGTGTCAACACTATATAAAGCTCATGTTTCTCCCAAAATCGGCTACACACATGCATGCTTGAGGGCTAGAGCCGATTTTTAGAGTGTTATATTTTCTCTCCAAGTTTACTCCATGGCATTTGGTGTTGTGTGAAGCATTTGAGGCATCACACTTTGGGTGCTAGGCTCAAAAATTTTCAAGGATCAAAATCAAAAACAAGGTATGTAGTTCTATCTTTCATTCAAGTTAAAATTGTTCCCCATGTATGCTAGATAGGATCATAACCTTGGAAATCAACTTTGCATGATAATTAGACAAACATAGATCCAAGGTTATTAGGGTTGCATGCACACTTAGGAAGTGTTGGAATGCTCAAAACCCATCAACAATAACATAATGTCTTGCATATCTTGGTGCTAGCCCCCCTATCGGTATCTTTCAACCGGTAACTGCCTAGCATATATGGGTGTTGGCCTACCCCTTCAGTCTCTTTCAACCGGTAACCGATGACTATTTCACCCCTATCACTACCACATAATACCCTAACATATACATATAAATCACATACTGCCTAGCATATATGGGTGATGGTCTCACATTCGGTCTCTTTCAACCGGTAACAGGGTCTATCTTACCCTTCCTACCACTATCACATAACAACATAACATACTGACACATAAAGCATAAAAAATAGTGGCATACCAGACAATTATCACAAAGACAATCATCTCAACAATAATCAAATACTAGTGGGTCGGCATTGGTGCCTTCGACCCACTCTTACTGGAAGGTAACTCACCTCGATAACTGGGAATAGCTGCAAAAACTCCTGCTCTGAAATCAACCCCTCTCACACTCCTACAATTAAACATTTCCTTTAATTATCCTTCCGTACTCATGACCCCTTAAGGGTCAACTTAGTTCAAAGTAAATATTATGGTCAAAATCAACCTTCCGGGTTGATTCAACTCGCCGAGTTGGCCCATCAACTCGTCGAGTTCCTCCCTATAACAGTGTCGAGACTTTTCAACACAACTCGTCGAGTTCCTCCTTGAACTCGTCGAGTTCTTTAGTCTTCAAAACCCAAAAACTATGGCCAACTCGCTGAGTCATCTCCTATACTCGCCGATTTTGCTCAGTAAAGAGAAAAGGTCGAGGGACCACCTTCCAACTCGCCGAGTTGGATGAACAACTCATCGGGTTCTCTTAGTCTAAATTCATTCAGTCACTTCCAATCGAGTTCAATGCTTCCAAACCATAGATATGGTCCCCTAGGGATGATATATCACGTAAAGTTCCTATCTTTACTTACATGCATGGACTACTTGGCTCAAAAGTCCAAAAGGATGGTCCATAAGTTGCATGGATGGGACCTTCATGGCCATAAAGTTGGCACCTTTATGCCATGAAGTCCCCTAAAGACCCTATATCTGAAGGGTTTTCCCACATTAGACGTCCAAGTCCCAAAGATTTCTTGGATAAGGTGTCTAAGTCCGTAACTATATTTGGTAGGAACTTGGCCTGACCCGACATGGTCCATTTGGGTTGCACTTCACCTAACAATTTGTATGGATATATTTTTGAGAATAAGATGTTTATGATATATTAATATATTATGAGTTATAATATATTAATATGAAATCATATAATTTAATTAGTGTTGATCAAAAATTAATTTAGTGATCAAAAGAGGCTAATTAAATATGGACTCTTACATATATATGGATTGGGCTAAGATTTATTTAGGATGGGCTAAGAGGATATGGAAGTCCATGGATCTTTTAACCCATGGATCCTAGGTAAATGAAGAGTCATGGGTATTAGGATTTAACTGTCACACCCCCGGACCAGACGGCGAAAACGTCCGAGGGCTTGCGTGACTTAAATTGAAATATCATCACAATGTATATACATGAAACATAACATAAACATCACCATGCATCAATATATTACAACTGACATTGTTCACATCGCATCAAGTACATTGTCTAAATATTACATTTCCACAGCAAATTGTTTGAGAGTTTTTCAAAACATAACATCCTAATACACTTTGTATTGTTCTTCAGTTTATCTGTTACCTGAGAATACAAGTTATTTTGAAAACGTCAACATATGGAATGTTGGTGAGTTCATAAGCAGGTTTGATATGAAAATGTTTTGTGTAGTTTATAAAAACCCAGAAAATTCGATATTTTCTGAAACGACAATTGTTTATACAAAAAGTGTGAAGATCCATAGGTTTATGCATGAATGATTTCAAAACGTGTATAAATGAGAAGTTTTGCTTTATAGTTATTGAGAGTACAAGTGACTAATGTTGATTTCCCCCGAAAAAACCCGATGTTTTCCGATAAATAGTATGTCGTTTTGTAATATTATATCATCACAACGACTAAATATGATTTCCTTTGATTACTTAGATGGTATTGGATTTTTATGTGAGTCGTTATAACCATGCATGATAATGACTAGTTCGTCTGTCTTGGCATTCTAGTGAACGCCGAAATTGATCTTAAGATTTTGTCACCCTAGACTGGCCGAGTCTAATTGTAGCGAACAGCTGAGGTGTGGGGGAGTCACCCTATATAGATCTATACACAAACTCTCGCTCTCCCTCCAGGAGACTTTGAATATAACTACAAACTATGACCGACACTTAAAGGTGTTGCCCGTTATTAATCACTTAATCCAAATGAATTTGATTACCCTTGATTAACGACCTGATTTTTGTTTACTTAAATAGAAGGTAAGCCTAACATACGAGGAGAATAGGACTGCGAGGTTCCACTAATCGTGTGTGTTATCCAAGGATGTCGAGTATACGAAGGGCGCGTTGGCCTACTTCGCAATACGATTTATTTGGACCTTACTAGCAATGCTAGTGGGCCACTAAGGCCCAACAACATGTAGTTGCCATTGAGGGTCCCTTAAGCGTGTAATTGGGTCACAGGAGGTCCAATAAAACATATATTATTATTGTTACGCCCAAAAGTCATGTTAATGGGTCACGGAGGCCCAATAAGCATGATTAGAATCTTTCAAGCCCAACAGTTTGAATAGTTACTTGTTTTAAGTATGGTATAATTGTCGGAAGGTCTGATTTGTCAATTGTTAAATCGCAAAGGCACGAAGTTTGTCAATTGTTTTATAACGATATTTAAATTAATGAAAATATATGCACATTTTTCCATTCTAAATTCCTAGTTAGGATTTTGGTATTTTTGACCAAATATCTTAATAATAAAATAATCAACTCAAAAATATTGGTTTGACCTATTCAGCCAGTCTTTAAGAAAAACGACACTTTTAGTCCATTTTTATTAAAAAAATGACATTTTAGGTCCTTCAACTATTTTTCTTGATATTTTGGCCCAAAGACTTCTTTAAAAGACGTTTTCAGCCCAAAGTTTACTTTTTGGCAATTACTGTCCCTTTAATAAAAGATTTTCATTTATAATCCCAACTTTTCGCAACTTTTTCAAATTTGACCCAAAATCCAAAAACTTTACATTTTTAATCCTTTTTGGCAAATAAGGTCATTTTAACCCCTGAAATAGGTTTATTTACTTTTCTACCCACTGTTTTGAGAAATTTACCATTTCATCCCCTTAAAACCCATTTTTTTCGCAAATTTTGGGCCTGTTGGCCGAAAAGCCCAAATTTTGGCCCAATAGGTTACAATTTACATTTTTAGTCCTTTGAAGAGCATAATATTCAGAAAACTTCTATTTTAACTGTTTTTGACCCTTTTGATCCTTATAAAAACTATGAATGACAACCTTTTTCCCAACTTTTGTTTATTTGACAAAAATAGCCCAAAATGAGTTTTATGTTGTAACATGCTTATTATAACCTTAGATGATAATTTTTCTTGACTTGTTAAGTGTAATACCTTCTAGATCATGTGTTTTTCCTCCTTGAACTATAGATCTCGAGATTTCTTTCATTTTTGGCACATATTTACCACATAAACACATGAAATCACACATAACCTACAAATACACATAGATCTACACATTTTACTTGTATTCTCCCCCATAAAACTTGTGAAAACCAAAAATAGAGGGGTATGAACTCACCTTGCTTTGTTGCTCACGGTTTTGAAGAAAGAAATGAAGAAAATTTGGTCCTAGCAAGCTCCTTGAAGAGACCTCGAATTTGAAGAGTTCTATGGAGTATGATCAATAATTTAAGGTTGTAAGAAGAGTGATTAAGTGTAGAAGGAAAACATGTTTGCAAGATCTTACCACTAGTATGTAGTTGGAAGTGATTTTTGAATGAGATTCTTCTTGAAGCCCTTATGGTTCTCGAAAATTTGGAGGAAGGATGAAGGTATTCTAGAGAGAGTTTGAAGTAATTTGCAATGGTGATGTGTGTGTGTGTGGTCAGCTTCGGCCGAGAGGAAGAAAAAGAGAGAGGGAAAGAGACCTTGATGCATGTTGGATCATACAAGCTTGAATGGAAGTATGGGATGCAATTACTTTATTATTTGTTGTGTAATATGGAGGTGGCACCTCCAAAGTCAACCTCTATTTCCCTTATATATATATATATATATATATATATATATATGTGTGTGTGTGTTAGGCCGAGAGAAGGAAATGGGAGAGGTGGTTTGCGCCTTTAGTGCTTGAGTCAGAAAATATGAGGCCTAATTTGATGATTTTCGGCCCATTGGGACTTTAGAGTAGTTCACGGCCCAATATACATCAAAGAATGAGTTTTATGGCCCTTTAGGGCTAATTAGATTTGTTATGGCCCAATAAGGCCCATTAAAGATAAACTAGACCATTTTAGGCTTATAAGGCCCAAAATGTTAATTTTCATGCAAATGGGTCCAATTAGGGCCCATTAAAAAGTTCTAAGCCCAAAATAGTCAAGTTGGAAGTTATTGGTCCATTAGTCCCAATAAGGAAATCGTAGTCCAAAATGGACTTAAACCGGGATTTTTAGGGTTTCCAACCTTTTGTTGACTATTTGAATATTTTTATAGAGTGTTTGATGGAATTTTGTTGTCATTGAATAAGCACCATACATGCTTTCAAGTTTTAGTTACAATGTTATCTTTGTTAAGTGTTTACAAAGCATCAGAATTCCTAGTTGTGACATCATCCCCCCATTAGAGGGAATTTCATCCCGAAATTCTTTTTAAAGCTAGATTTGAGAATGCGATAATAGGTGAGGGTACTTCTGCTTCATCTGGTCTTCGCGTTCCCATGTGAATTCTGGTCCACGTTTCGCGTTCCACCGAACTTTCACAATCGGAATGCGACTTTGCTTAGTACGCTTCACTTCCCTGTCCATAATTTCATCTGGTTCCTCGAAGAACAGGAGATTCTCGTTGATTTTGATTTCTTCTAATGGAATGACGAGAGTTTCGTCGGATAAGCACTTCTTTAAATTGGAAACATGGAACACGAGGTGTACACTGTGGAGCTCAGGGGGTAGCTGCAGTCTATAAGCCACTGGACCGATTCGGGAAAGAATCTCGAAGGGGCCAATGTATTATGGGTTTAGTTTTCCCCGTTTCCCAAAACGAATCACCCCTTTCCAGGGAGAGACCTTTAACAACACCCGATCCCCCCCTTGAAATTCCAAGGGCTTTTGCCATTTATCAGCATAACTCTTCTGTCTGTCTCGTGATGCTTGCATTCGAGCTCTGATTTGAATTATCTTCTCAGTCGTTTCGCATATGATTTCTGGTCCCGTTAATGCCTTGCTTGGTTTTTGTCCTCTTGCTAGCTGAGTGTCACCTACCTCAGCCCAACACAACGGTGATCTACATTTACGCCCATACAATGCCTCGAAAGGAGCAACTTTGATGCTTGAGTGATAACTGTTGTTATACGAGAATTCGATTTAAAGGAAAGTGGGTATCCCACGACCTTCCAAAGTCTATAACACATGCACGAAGCATATCTTCGAGCGTTTGAATGGTTCACTCGCTTTGACCATCCGTTTGTGGGTGGTAGGCAGTGCTCATGTCAAGTTGTGTTACCATAGCTTTCTGAAGAGATTGCCAAAAGCATGAAGTAAACCTACTATCTCTATCTGAGATGATAGATATTGGCACTCCATGGAGTCTCACGATTTACTTGATATAAATTCTTGTCAGTCGTTCCATCTTGTATGACTCTTTTATTGGCAGGAAATGAGCATATTTCGTCAACCTGTCGACTATTACCCATATGGTATCCAAACCATCTGTTGTCTTGGGTAGTTTGGTCACAAAGTCCATAGCAATCCTTTCCCATTTCCACTAAGGTATTACTGGTTGTTGTAATAATCTCGAGGGCTTCTGATATTCTACCTTTACTTTAGCACAAGTGAGGCACTTGCTAACATAAGTGGCAATTTCTGCCTTCATGTTAGGCCACCAATAATTTTGCCTGATATCCAAGTACATTTTATCTGAACCCGGATGGATGGAGTATCGTGTCTTATGGGCTTCATTCATGACTACCTCTCTGAATCCTCCAAGTTTATGGATCCAAATTCGGTTCATGAAATAATGTGCTCTGTCCTCTTTGACTTCGAAGTTCTTTTCCATTCCGCGTAACGCTTTGCTCGTTTTGTTTTCTGCCTTCATGGCATCGAACTGGGCTGCTCTGATTTGCAAGGTCAGGTGTGATTGAATGGTTATTGAGAGAGTCTTCACATGATGATTCGAGTATTCTTTTCGACTCAAGGCATCAACTACCACATTAGCCTTGCCTAGGTGATACTTGATTTCGCACTCATAATCGTTCAATAGCTCAACCCATCTTTGTTGCCTCATGTTTAACTCCTTTTGATTTAA
Organism: Lactuca sativa; assembly: GCF_002870075.4. NCBI lineage: Eukaryota > Viridiplantae > Streptophyta > Magnoliopsida > Asterales > Asteraceae > Lactuca > Lactuca sativa. The sequence goes on from NC_056623.2 coordinate 46,225,028, forward strand.
AATGTGTTGGAGACTCTTGTGGTCAGTGAAAATGGTGCACTTGGTACCATAAAGGTAGTGCCTCCAAATCTTTTAGGCAAAAACCACAACTCCTAATTTAAGATCATTAGCGGTATAATTCACCTCATGTGTCTTTAGTTTTTGGGACGCATAAGCTATCACCTTTCCACGTTGCATGAGTACATAACCTAAACCCTGATTCGATGCATCGCAGTAAACTACGAAGTCCTCTGTTCCCTCTAGTAGTGATAGTATCGTTGCACTGCAGAGAGCTAATTTCAGAGTTCGGAATGCAACTTCTTGCTTATCTGTCCATTCAAAGGGTACGCCCTTTTGTGTAGGCATGGTAAGTTGTAACGACCCAATTTTCAAGACCAAAAATTTCTTTTTAATTAACTGACTCATAAAAACATTCATAAGAAAATAATGTGAAATCACATCATCTCATAAAACAATGTATTGTGTCTGAAACCCAAGTCATAAAATAAGAACATGTCAGAGTACAATCCCAGAATATCCATAGAGCGGAAACGATGAGTGTGTGTATGATGTGCCGCTACCGTGCCAGCTCCTTCCCTATCGCTGAAGAGGTACCTGAAACCAAAACTGTAAACTGTAAGCACGAAGCTTAGTGAGCTCCCCCATCGTACCACATACCATACAATCACATAACATATACATACTGTCAGGCATATCAGGGTGCCCGACCTGCCCCTATGTACTACACTATGTACTCACCAGGTTTTCGAACCTGACCCACTCAGTTTATTTTTATCACAGGTGTCGATATAAAGTTGCACTACACTGAGAGATTAAAGAGATGTAGATCACTAGTGTAAATGAATGTAAGTTCTGTTTATGCTTATGTTTCTGTATAAACGTTGACATCCCAAAGTTTTAAAATGAATAAAATACATTTCTTCGGAAATGATTTGATAACATATTTATCATGTTTTTCTGGGAACAAAATTCCGCAACACTTTTCTATAAAAGTATACGCTGATTTTGAAAATGAAGCATAAACAAATCGGCTTTTACTGGCCGTGAAAATGAGGATGTCATAGCTGCAGCGGCAGCCGTCTCAGCAAGAGCTGCGTAGCGCTCATCAAAGTACTCCACCATAGTGGTCTTGTGTAACACCCGAGTTTCAGGGTTAAGCATTTTTAGACAATGTAATAGTCTAGGTCAACTATTGTAACTCTTTTTGAAGTAATAAAGATGAAATATTTGAGTATTATGTGAATTATGTGTATTTGTGTGTTTATTACTCATTTATAAATGTATAATAAATAAAGGATAAAAATAAGCCTCAAAATTAAAGTGTGATATAAGCCCCCATATCTTTACATAAAGTTGTAGTGGTCGAAACAAGGATTCTGGGGATATAAAGAACGTCGAAATCCGAGTTATAACGAAGAAGTTATGACCCGTCGAAGTTTCGCGACGAAACCGGCACGATACCGGGAAGCATAAATAGTGAATTTACGATAGAGCGAGATTTAGCCTTAGCGATCGAAACGAAAGTCATAGAATACGTTAAACCGAGAGCGTCCATAAAAAGAACGCCCAAATCTGACTTCGTAAGAAGAAGTTATGATTTTTTGAAATTTCGGCTTAGCATTGTACATCTCGAAGTTCAAATACTAGATCGAACGGTTTTTACCGACATGACCTAAACGAGAATCGAAGATCTCGTTGTTTGTAGCAAAACGATAAAAAGACAGACGAAAACGGACGTCGGATGAAGAAGTTACGAATTTTTAACGGACCAATCCTATCATGGCCTGTTAATAATATAACTTTTAAAATAAAGTCAAAATTAGCCGACGGATTCTAAACGAAAGTTGTAGAGTACGTTTCCGCATACGCGTGGATATAAAGAACGTCAAAAATGGATCCTGTATGTGAAAGTTATGATTTTTAGAAGTCGGAAAGTAAATTTGTGAGATCTGGTGCGAAAACGATGACGTGGCACAATCACAACCGTCGCTTGCGGCCCACGGTCTCGCTTCAGATAAAGCACACGTCTCCCCTTCGCTACGCCCCGCGTCCGAGGCCGGGTACGCCCAACGTACTTCGGTTCTTATCCGGATCCGAGGCTGACCACCAGGAGCATGACACGTGCGAGACAGCTGGTCTTCTTATACAAAGTTACGCCCCACGTAACATGCTAAACGCCCAGCGTAGTGCGAAGCCTCGCACCTATAAATAGGGGTGCGAGGGCAGCCGGTTTCTCACACCAAAAATCAATTCTTTCTCCCACTACTTTCTCTCTCTAAGTGCCCTAAACCCTAGGGAACCCCCTAGCACCCGAAGGAAGCCCCGAGGCTCCCGTAGTCCCGAGAAAAAGGGTCTTTCGGTTTCGAAACGCTGCTCCGAGCAAAGCCCATTTTTCTTTAAAATTCGTTGTAAGTGAGCTACGCTTATGCAATTTTTAATATAGCTTTCAAATAATTATAGTAATGTTATTTAGTCCTTAAAATAACTATTTGGGCTATTGTTATGAGTTATATACGTATCGTTTAACCTTTATATAATAGTAATAATAGTCAGACTATTAATTAGTCGCGATTATCGTTAGACTAAACCCTAGTGGTATTGATACTAGGTTTTATCGAAGGAAAATTGTTTTGAGAGTATCACTAGCAGGCTCACAACCTGTAGGTGTTTATTTGAATTGTGTGCTCACCAGGTGTACTCCATCCCCCACATGGTTGCCTTAAGGACATTTATTGCTAACGAATCCACTCAACAGTAGTGTCCACCCCGATGAAAGTCCTTAGACTAGGTCCCTTGTGTTAGATGTTTTAGGGACGTAAAGTGAGGATAACAGGAACGGATAATCGGGTTTGTTTGGTTTGATAAAGTTAATAAACTTATTTATTGTGGGTTGAAAACCCTATGTGCTCACCAGTCTCCCAAGCCTGACCCACTCAGTTTCTTGTATTACAAGTAGTGGCGCATAAGCATAGATGTGATGTCTTGGGATGAGAGATTAAGGGATTTTAGGCCTGTAAATACGGAATAATGTAGTAACTAGTAAGGACTATGTTGTATTGTCTATGCTTATGATCTGTATCGAACATGACATCCCGAGTCTTTTTAATGAAATACATTTCTATGGGAATGCTTTTGATAAATCTTTATCATATTTTGTTTTGGGACAAATTCCGCAACACTTTTATTTAAAATGTTACACTGATTTTTAAACAAAGCATAAACAAAATCGGTCTTTTATGGCCATGAAAATGGGGATGTCACATCTTGATAGACCCAAACATCTCCGCAAACTATGCCTGGAACAGATTAGCAACCTCATCATGCAGGATCTCTCGAATCCTGGCGTCCAACATATCCGACCTTATCTAACCAATGGGCTTGGGCACTATTGGTCCATCCTGACCACCATCTCCTGATCCTGGCCCGGATCTAGTCATAAATCGTCTCTTAACCACCATGTTGAAATTATACCAGGAAGATATCATACATTCCATATAATAACGGGGAACCAACTCCCAACCAAACCCTAGTGGTTGTGACTCCCTTGCTATGCGTATGAGTCTTGTGCTTTCAGTAGTACGGGCCCATACTACCTTCCACACCTACCCGTATTTGTCTCAAGTATCATCACAACGCCCTAACAATATACATAAGCATGGCGAGTGCTCAATCCTCACTCCAAGAGGAAGGATAAATATCTCATAACTAGATGAGTGACCTCACACAACTCACCCATGAAACTTCCACCAACCCTGCAACACTCGTGTAGGCTAGTCATACATAACGCTGGACCCTACATTTGAATATATGATCATACCCTAAGCCCTTAATCAGACAAGAACATGAAATAAGGCCAAACCAAATATTCTCAAGCAATAAGATCTTAATTATGTACAACTATGATGCATACACTAAGGAACTACGGTAATGATGTCAATTTCATATAAAGAAATCCTAGGCTATCAGGCATCATATAATCAGGCCATTCTATCATGCAATTCCTGAATATCCATAGCCTATCACTAGCATGTTGTTATAACATATCATAATATCAAATATCTATATGGTATTTTCGGGTCTACTTACTGGCTTCGGCCGATCGTACACTCTACATCCTCCTTTAGTATTTTGAAAACCATTTTGAAAACCATTTTCCTTAGTTTGAGACTGGATTCATAAGGGCGTTCCTTTAATTCACTCAAACTAAGGCTCTAATACCAACTTGTAGCATCCATAAAATTCATGAAAAATTAAATTTTTTTCAAGAATTCAAAAACCATTATTTATTACAAAATGTTTTCCAAATAGTTTATATCAGAGCATCCCAGAAATCAAATCATAAAAATGCGAGGAGGTGCACGATCACGCCTTCGCCTTCCTGAGATCATCCGAAGTACCTAAAACAAAATCCAAAACTGTAAGTCCGAAGCTTAGTGAGTTCCCCCAAAATACAAATGTAACAACGCAAATTTTCAAACAAATTTTTCATTTTAAAAAAATAAAGTATTTCCATCCAAAACAAGGCATAAATAATTTAAGTATTATGTCAATACAAATAGTCTAAATCCCAATATCATAAAAACATTCTTCAGTGTGTATCGATCACGCCGGCGCCTTCCCACGGTCCTCGCTAGTACCTGAAACACATGCATAACAACTGTAAGCATAAATGCTTAGTGAGTTCCCCAATATACAACTTACGCACATACGCCTTTCCAGGCCCTGACCTTCCGGTCCATGTGTCTCAGGGGACTTCCGTCCCTGCTGGGTAAACCTTCCGGTCCTACCCACGCCGACCTTCCGGTCCATCACACAACATATCGCCTTCCGGCCCATAATATAATCGCCTTCCGGCCCATGACATACATAGCACACATATAACAAATAACTTACCACATATAGCATACGTATCACATATCATATCCGACCTTCCGGTCACACAGTCAAACCCTTATGGGTACAGTATAGTGAGAAGACTCACCTCGTGAATGCTGAAAGCTAGCAAATCCTGAAATCACTCGTGCACAATCCGACGAGCTACAACCTCCCTATAACATCACATATCCCTCATTAACACTTATATCTTCTAAATGTGACTATCCCTAAGAAGTCAGACTTAGGTCAACTCTGGTCAACGGTCAACGGTCAACTCGACCGGACTCGGCGAGTGCCATGGCGACTCGGCGAGTCTAGACGTCCTCCCCAACTTCCCCTGATGTTCCCTTTCTACTCGTCGAGTATCCCTCTTGGCACGACGAGATCCTCGTGGAAGAATCGCGGGGCCACCCCGACTCCACTCGCCGAGTCTGAAGAACAGCTCGACGAGTTCCAGTCAATCTCCAAGCTACTCGCCGAGTCTGTTCATCGGACTCGGCGAGTCCATGCCATGCAGTCGATCAAACTGCCTCCTGAGATAAGTTTTGTCCCGAAATACACAAGCATGGGACCTTCTGGACCTCTAAAGGTCCTAATACAAGGTTATAGTTGTTTGGGTAACAAGGTAATAATCCATCTAATCACCAAATGGGTTCCATAAACCCTAGATCCATGCACACATCAAAATAACAGAAATGATCCGAATGTTACCTGAATAACGCACCCTCTGTGTCCCCAAACCTCAGAACTCGAATCCCTTGCAGTTCCTTTAGCCAAACTCTTCTCCTCCTTGCACCACAACTTCTTCAAGTCACCAATGGCCTTCAATCTTGCTCTAGATGCTCACAGCCGCTTAGGGTTCTTCTCAATCGACTAAAAGACGAACAATGACGGCATATAATGCGTTATATACGACCCAAACCTGAACGGTTAGGGTTTTCGCTAAACAGCGTAGACTCGCCGAGTCCATATCCGGACTCGTCGAGTCCAGTCGCGAACCCGCGACCAAGTCTGCGGTCCTACTCGGCGAGTCTAGGCTCCAACTCGCCGAGTCCCCTCTTAACTCACCCCAAAAACATAATTTAACAATACCTGAGATTCCGGGCCGTTACAACTCTCCCCCACTTGGATTAGACTTCGCCCTCGAAGTCTCACTCTGAAAATAGTTCCGGATGCTGCTCCCGCATCTCACGTTCCGGCTCCCAAGTCATTTCCGACCCCTTACGGTGTTGCCACTGAACCAACACCAGAGGTACTTCCTTGTTCCTCAGAACCTTGATCTTCCGATCCCTGATGGCCACTGGTCTCTCGGCATAATTCAGGCTCGCATCCACCTGAATATCCTCCAATGGAACCACTGCCGACTCATCGGCTATGCACTTCCTCAATTGCGACACATGAAAGGTGTCGTGGATCTGACCCAACTCCGCTGGCAACTCCAACCGATAGGCTACCCGGCCTATCCTTGCAATCACACGAAATGGTCCAATATACCGGGGCCCCAACTTGCCCCTCTTCCTGAATCGAATCACTCCTTTCCAAGGAGAGACCTTCAGGAGAACGAAGTCGCCGACCTGAAATTCAAGCTCGGATCGGCGCCTGTCTGCATAACTCTTCTGTCGGCTCTGGGCGGTCAATAACCTCTGTCTAACTTGCTGAATCTGCTCTGTCGTCTGAAGTACAATCTCTGTGCTGCCCATCACTCTTTGTCCCACCTCTCCCCAGCAAATGGGGGTCCGACACCTCCTACCATACAACAGCTCAAAAGGTGGCATACCAATGCTCGAATGATGGCTGTTGTTGTAGGAAAACTCTGCTAAGGGTAAATATGCATCCCAGCTACCCCCGAAGTCTAACACACACGCTCGAAGCATGTCCTCCAGCGTCTAAATCGTCCGCTCGCTCTGACCGTCTGTCTGGGGATGGTATGCGGTACTAAAATGCAATTTAGTACCCAGCTCCTCATGGAATTTCTTCCAGAACCTGGAAGTGAAGCGCACATCACGGTCTGAAACAATCGAGATCGGCACTCCATGCCGAGATACCACTTCTCTCACATATATCTCCGCCAACTTCTCCGCTGAAGAACTCTCGCCGATGGCAAGGAAGTGTGCACTCTTCGTCAACCTATCCACAATCACCCAAATTGCATCAACTCCCCTGGCTGTCCTCGGCAATTTGGTGATGAAATCCATAGTGATTTGTTCCCACTTCCACTCGGGGATCTCCAATGGCTGTAACTTGCCATGCGGTCTCTGGTGCTCGGCCTTAACCCTACGGTAGGTCAAGCACCTCTCAACGAACCATCCAACGTCCCTCTTCATACAGGGCCACCAATACTCTTTCCTCAAGTCCAAATACATCTTCGTAGCACCGGGATGGATCGAGAATTTCGATCTATGAGCCTCTTCCATCAAAGTAATACGTGTACCGCCCACGAACGGTACCCAAATCCGGCCCTGAAACGTCATAAGCCCTCGACCATCCTTAACGAACTTTGAAATTAACCCCACAACCCGCTCTTTCTTCTGCATTTCTGGTCGCACCGCTTCGGCCTGTGCCCCACAAATAGCATCCAATACAGGAGTCATCACAGTCAGTCTCAAGCATACATCTCGCAATGGAGTGCTCTCCGCCTTGCGGCTCAACGCGTCGGCTACCACATTAGCCTTACCTGGGTGGTACAGGATCTCACAATCATAATCCTTGACCACATCCAGCCACCTCCTCTGACGCATATTTAGGTTGGGCTGATCCATCAAATACTTCAAGCTCTTATGGTCCGTATATATCGTACATCGAACCCCATACAGGTAGTGACGCCAAATCTTGAGAGCGAACACTATTGCTACCAACTCTAAATCATGCGTGGGGTATCTCGCCTCATGAGGCTTCAGCTGCCTCGACGCATAAGCTATCACATGACCCCTCTGCATCAACACTGCACCCAGTCCCGAAATCGATGCGTCGCAATATACCACAAAATCTTCCATCCCTTCTGGGAGAGCTAATACCGGGGCTTCGCACAACCTCTGGCGAAGTGTCTCAAAGGAGGTCTGCTGCTCGGGCCCCCATGAGAATGCAACACCCTTCCGGGTCAATCTGGTGAGCGGCACTGCGATCTTGGAGAAATCCTTAATGAACCTCCGATAATACCCTGCCAACCCAAGGAAGCTCCTGATCTCAGAGGGTGACTTCGGCACCTCCCAACTCATCACCGCCTCAACCTTGGCCGGATCGACCAATATCCCTTTCTGATTAACAACATGTCCTAGAAATTGGACCTCCCGCAACCAGAAGTCACATTTGGAGAACTTTGCATAAAGCTTCTCCGACCTCAATACCTCAAGGACCTCCCTCAAATGCTCCTCATGCTGCTCTCTAGATCTCGAATACACCAGAATGTCGTCGATAAATACAATCACTGACCGATCCAACATCGGTCTGCATACCCTGTTCATGAGATCCATGAACACAGCCGGGGCATTGGTGAGCCCAAAAGGCATCACCACAAACTCATAATGCCCATATCGCGTTCTAAACGCTATCTTCTGGACATCCTCGTCCCGCACTCTCACCTGATGGTACCCTGACCTCAGATCGATCTTGGAAAACCAAGACGCTCCCTGCAACTGATCGAATAAATCATCGATCCTCGGTAACGGGTAATGGTTCTTGACCGTCAACTTGTTCAACTCCCGGTAATCAATGCACATCCGGTGTGAACCATCCTTCTTCTTGACGAACAGAATAGGTGCTCCCCACGGCGAGCTGCTCGGCCGAATGAATCCCTTCCCCAGCAACTCCTGGAGCTGCGAGGACAACTCTTGCATCTCTGGAGGTGCAAGACGATAAGGCACCTTAGCAATAGGCGCGGCCCCCGGAACCAGATCGATACCAAACTCTACTTGCCTCACAGGAGGTACTCCCGACAGCTCCTCGGGGAAAACATCTGGAAACTCGCGCACCACAGGGACCTCCTCAACTGATTTCAGTCTCTCGGAAACCTCCCGCGTATCCATCACATACGCCACAAAACCCTTACAGCCCTGCTGTAGACACTGCCTCGCCCTAGCGGCCGAACAAAAAGCTGATCCCGAACGGGTACCCTCGCCGTACACCGAAAGAACTCCCCCACTATGGTCTCGTATAGTCACCAACTGACACTCACAGTCGATGACAGCGCCGAATCGGCTCAACCAGTCCATGCCCACGATGACACAGACATCACCCATCGCAATAGGAATCAGGTCAATCGGGAATTCAACCCCGAAAATCTCTAGTACACATCCCCGAAGAACCTCCGTGGCACAAATCACTTTCTCGTCAGCTATAGAAACTCTCAAAGGTCGACTCAACGACTCACGACTAACGCTGATATGCTGACTAAAGGCTAAGGACACAAAGGACCTACTCGCACCCGAGTCAAATAACACTAAGGCAGGCACAGAGTTCACAAGGAAAGTACATACGCATATAATAACATAAGCATAACATCTCGACATTAAAATAAATACGTGAATTACAACATACCTGCCACGACATCGGGCGCAGCACGGACCTCCTCCGCAGTCAGCTGAAAGGCTCTTCCCCGAGCCCTCGGGGCCTCGGCCTTCACCGGTCGAGTCGCAGTAGCTCCGGCAGCAGGTGCAGATCCCTGAAGAAGCTGAGGGCACTCGGCCTTCCTATGGCCTGTCTGGTTGCAATGAAAGCAAACCGTAAATCCCTTGGGACACTCCCTAGCAATGTGCCCCTCCTTGCCACACTTGTAGCAAGCACCAGATCGACACGCCCCCTCATGACCCTTGCCACACTTTCCGCAAGTGCTGCCCTTCGAACCTCCTTTTCTCGCATCGGAGGACTTTATCCGCTTGGCTGCCGGCTGGAACTGAGCCGGTCGCCGGTCCACCCGCTGAGACTCGGCCTCCTCCCTGGCCTGTGTCTCCAACTCGATCTCGCGCTTCCTGGCATTCGCCTGAAGCTCAGAAAAAGTATGGTAGGTGGAGTTTGACACAAACTCCCGGATATCCCTCCTCAACACACCCAAGTACCGGCTCATCCGAGCATGATCAGTGGATACCAGCTCGGGGCAGAACATCGCCCTCTCATGAAACTTCCGCATGATCACCGCAACAGAATCAGTACCCTGCTTGAAGGTTAAGAAATCCTGTACCAATCGTTCCCTCTCCACCGGGGGAACGTACTCATCCCTGAACATGGCAGTAAACCCCTCCCATGTCACTGCTGTAGTCTCTGCCAAAGTGAAGTTCGCCGTCACGAACTTCCACCAGTCCTTCGCTCCCAGACGGAGCTGGTTCAATGCGAACTGTACCCTCAGGTGCTCCGGGCATGAACAAGTGTAGAAGCACCCCTCTATATCCGCGATCCACCTCATCGCAGCAATCGGATCCTGCGTCCCATCGAACTCCGGTGGCTTCGTGTTGCTGAACTCTCGGAACAGCAACGAGTCCCCCCCCTGTGGCCTAGCAGCGGCCACAGCTGCGGTAGCTGCAGCGGTTGCAGCCTCAGTCAATGCGGCGTACCGCTCATCGAATGTCTCCATCATGGTGGTCTTAATAGACCCAAACATCTCCGGGATCTCAGCCCGGATCGCCGCCGCTACCTCCTCGTGAATCATCTGACGAATCTCCTCGTCACTCACACCGCTCGAACTCGCTCCGTGGCGCGGTCTAACCATGATGTCTCTGAAATACAACATAAAACTATCAGAGACTCCACCGAGTATAATCGCACTTGATAACGCAACCCTACTCAGTCTCCGATGTCCAGGGATTCTTACTTGAGCCTCCCACTGACCCGGTGTCTTCGGTAGTACGGGCCCAATACTACCGACCACACCGCATCAGCATTCATCCCAAGTCTTCCTCCCCAAACCCCGGATAGTGAGTACTCTACTTCTGATATGCACTATCTATCCGCACACTAGCAAGCATCTCATATCGGCAACCTTCCCTAGACTAAGGCATCACAAATTAGGCCACTCTAGTCCTATCATGAATACCTAGTCTTCTAGCATGCATAACAATTTATATCATATAATATTGTAAGGTATTTTGGGGATCTTTACCGTTCGGGCGCTGACTGATCGTACACACTGCTTCTTTCTTGCTTACCACAAAACCATTTACAAAAGTTTATGCCTTTATTTAAAAAGTTTCCTCAAATCCTCGGTTTGAGTTCAGTTACCCCCGAAGGTGCACCCGAATCCCTCAAACCTAGGCTCTGATACCAATTGTAACAACGCAAATTTTCAAACAAATTTTTCATTTTAAAAAAAATAAAGTATTTCCATCCAAAACAAGGCATAAATAGTTTAAGTATTATGTCAATACAAATAGTCTAAATCCCAAGATCATAAAAACATTCTTCAGTGTGTATCGATCACGCCGGCGCCTTCCCACGGTCCTCGCTAGTACCTGAAACACATGCATAACAACTGTAAGCATAAATGCTTAGTGAGTTCCCCAATATACAACTTACGCACATACGCCTTTCCAGGCCCTGACCTTCCGGTCCATGTGTCTCAGGGGACTTCCGTCCCTGCTGGGTAAACCTTCCGGTCCTACCCACGCCGACCTTCCGGTCCATCACACAACATATCGCCTTCCGGCCCATAATATAATCGCCTTCCGACCCATAATATAATCGCCTTCCGGCCCATGACATACATAGCACACATATAACAAATAACTTACCACATATAGCATACGTATCACATATCATATCCGACCTTCCGGTCACACAGTCAAACCCTTCTGGGTACAGTATAGTGAGAAGACTCACCTCGTGAATGCTGAAAGCTAGCAAATCCTGAAATCACTCGTGCACAATCCGACGAGCTACAACCTCCCTATAACATCACATATCCCTCATTAACACTTATATCTTCTAAATGTGACTATCCCTAAGAAGTCAGACTTAGGTCAACTCTGGTCAACGGTCAACGGTCAACTCGACCGGACTCGGCGAGTGCCATGGCGACTCGGCGAGTCTAGACGTCCTCCCCAACTTCCCCTGATGTTCCCTTTCTACTCGTCGAGTATCCCTCTTGGCACGACGAGATCCTCGTGGAAGAATCGCGGGGCCACCCCGACTCCACTCGCCGAGTCTGAAGAACAGCTCGATGAGTTCCAGTCAATCTCCAAGCTACTCGCCGAGTCTGTTCATCGGACTCGGCGAGTCCATGCCATGCAGTCGATCAAACTGCCTCCTGAGATAAGTTTTGTCCCGAAATACACAAACATGGGACCTTCTGGACCTCTAAAGGTCCTAATACAAGGTTATAGTCATTTGGGTAACAAGGTAATAATCCATCTAATCACCAAATGGGTTCCATAAACCCTAGATCCATGCACACATCAAAATAACAAAAATGATCTGAATGTTACCTGAATAACGCACCCTCTGTGTCCCCAAACCTCAGAACTCGAATCCCTTGCAGTTCCTTTAGCCAAACTCTTCTCCTCCTTGCACCACAACTTCTTCAAGTCACCAATGGCCTTCAATCTTGCTCTAGATGCTCACAGCCGCTTAGGGTTCTTCTCAATCGACTAAAAGACGAACAATGACGGCATATAATGCGTTATATACGACCCAAACCTGAACGGTTAGGGTTTTCGCTAAACAGCGTAGACTCGCCGAGTCCATATCCGGACTCGTCGAGTCCAGTCGCGAACCTGCGACCAAGTCTGCGGTCCTACTCGGCGAGTCTAGGCTCCAACTCGCTGAGTCCCCTCTTAACTCACCCCAAAAACATAATTTAACAATACCTGAGATTCCGGGCCGTTACAACAAACGCCATATAAACCATAACCATATCATAACAAACAACATGCATATAGAGTCTACAGTATGACTGGACCGCCCTCACTGGGCCTTCAGTCTGTCTGGCCCACTCTCAGAACCTTCAGCATGTCTGGTCCGCCTCGCTGAGCCTTCAGCTTGTCTGGACCGTTCACCGGGCCTTTAGCCTGACTGATATGCCCCCATGGCCTGCAGTCTATCCGGGCTGCCCTGGGTATGTTGGCCTATGGCACAAAGCATGTCCGCCTCAACCCACCCCCAATCATACAATCAACACATAGATAACAAATGCTAGCATATACAAACAGTCAAACCAATCTAACATATCACTAATCATAGCATCATCCTATATACCAGGATACCGACCTAACCGGTCACTAACATAGCATCATCCTATATACCAGGATACCGACCTAATAGGTTACTAAGCATATCATCATGTAATAACCAGGATAACAATCCAAAAAGAAGGGCCAGCATTGGTGTCTTCGACCCTGTTAGTATAGTGAGGACAACTCACCTCTCAACGACGAACTGAATTGAAAAGATCAAACTCCCGAAACACGGCTCCGAAATCAAACACCTCCAACCACCATTGATCCAATCCCATAAATTACAAATTACCAAATACCCTTAGAAGTCAAACTGGTCAACTCTTAGTCAAAGTCAAAGTCAATAGTCCATGTTGACCCAACTCGTCGAGTGCAGCTTACAGACTCGTCGAGTTCCTTCAGAACTCAAAAAGTCGTGAAAACCCTAATCAACTTGTCGAGTTACCAAGTAACTCTTCAAGTCCATGCAACATCCAGAATATCGGGAAAACCCTAACCAACTCGTCGAGTCATCTCGCTAACTCGTCGAGTTCATGAAGAACCCAGAAAGCGGGAAACCCTCATCCAACTCGTCGACTTGCCCATGCAACTCGTCAACTTCCTTCGGTCCTTTTCTCATCTAGACATTTCTAAGCGAAACCAAGGCTCCAAACTGTAGATCTAAACTCCTAGGGTGTAGTTATCACGTAAAGTTGCTAACTTTATGTGCATGCAAGGCCTCAAGAAGCTAAAACACTCTAAACTAGCCTTGGGAAGAGGTTTATGATATGGAAAAGGGCTAGGGCTAGATAAAGTCGAGAACTTTATGTTCATGAGGTCCTAGGGGAGTCCAAATCTAAGACCACGTTCTCATGACAAGCTCAAACCCGAGCATGACCCCCTTTTTGCACCAAAAATTCCCATATACTAACATATGAAGAGATATAAGAAATGGAAAGCCATGGTAAAGACTTCCCCTTCAACTGGATGCCAACACGATGTAGATACTAGATCTACAAGCTTCTTCTCGTTCCAAGCCTCTAAATCTTCAAGCCTCTTCAAGAAATGCACCAAACACACACTTTTAGCCTCACACACACTCAAAATAGGGTTAGATTGATTAGGGTTTGCTTCTAGACGTTAAAAGTGGAAAGGGTGGCTGGGGGAAAGGACTTAAGGTCCTTTAAATAGGGTGCAAACCCTAAAAATTAGGGTTTTCATGCACAACCTCTACTTGTCGAGTAGGTTCCATAAACCACGCAACCATATCCATCTCTACACGACGAGTTGGGGTAGCCAACTCGTCGAGTAGGTATATAATAATGAATATAAAACTTTAAAATTGATACCTGGGAGTCAGGGTGTTACATTTTTTTACATAAAATGATAACTAGGGTTAGTGTTCCTCACTAAACCCATTAAGGACTTGATCCATTAAGTCCAATATTGAATCGAGTTAATTGTGGAGAATTATTAAGTATTATTTTAGGTTTAATTAATAGTTTTAATGCGGGTCCCGACAAACTCCAAAATTAGGGTTTCTTGATATTAAGGTTCTCTAAACCCTAATTAGGGTTTCCAACTCCAAAAGTTGAATGATTATCTAATTAAATATTAAATAAATATATAATTAATAAATTGGGAACCACCCACTACCACCGTGGGCAGTGGTGGTCGGCGGCAGCCACCCGCAGACGACGACGGTTTGAATAATAATTCCAACAATCCAATACACACACTACATCACACACATCCACCTCACACGGTGGCTGGTGGTGGCAGAAGGGCAACACACGGCGACAACCACCATGGTTGGCTGCCATGGTGGTTCTAAACATTTTCGGTCCACCCCAAAAAGCACACACACACGCCACATGAACTTGAAGCAGGAGCAGCACACACGTACTCACGTGAAACACTGACATGAAAACCTTTTGGGGTGGTAAACGATGACCGGAGCAGCCGATAAGATAGAGGAGTCGCATGGGGGATGGCAGCGAACGTCGGTTGCCTTCAACGGATCGGACACATCGTAACAGAATCGGGGAGGAGAGGATAGGCGATCCTTCACCGAGAGCAGTAACAACGAAGGACACCAACGTTTTTATTTCATCCCGACAGTGGCCAACAACGACGAAGCTTGGTGGCGACGCAACCCAACAGTGATAACTACCACGAGTCGGATGAGGACTCATATGAATGAACAGGCGACGATGGTGCAGATAGAAACAGCAGCCACAGATACGACTCTCTTCTCTGGTCTCCGACTGATGTGGCGTCGGCAGAGGTTGCAGCGGCTTGGTGGTTTCCGACCTTAACAATGGAGGTTGGGAGGTATAAGGTGGTGGCTGCAATAGTGATTAGGTTTAAGGTTTGAGAAGGTTAGGTTTTAAATGAGGGAATAAGAGGGGGAAAGGAGTCGGGTTCAAGTCCCGTGTTCCAAATGAAACTCTGATTCATTATTACAAGTTTGACCCCTGACTCCACAAATTAGTTCAGATGAGGTCCAATATTTACACTACAACCCCTGCTCTACAATATTCTTTTCATTTCAAGTCCGCATGTTACAATTATGATCCCCTAAACTATAAAATATAACTTCTAACACCCCAAGGTGTACACCTTGCCAATTAATATGCCTTAGGGATAAAATAAAATAAAATATAAAGTATATCTCGGGGTTTTGGGGCTTATTTATTTATTTATTATTGTTTATTTATTTACTTATTTTATTTTATTTATGTATTTTTAACGGAATGTTACACTCTCAAAACATGAACTCATTCTTTGAAGTTGTATTTATTGAATGTTATTGTTTCATTAAGGCATTAAAGAAAAATGACAAATCATGGTAATGTGAATGTATTATTTGTCTACAAAATCTTAACAAAATTCATTTAATATTTTCAAATTTTAATCTCTTCAATAATTATTAATACCCTTTTAGTTTCCAAAAACATTAATTATCAAAGTTTAGGATCCAAGTTGCAAACAAATAAATTGTTGAGTAAATTACACGAATGGTCCCTATGGTTTGGGGTTATTTGCACGTTTGATCCATAACTTATTTTTTTAACTCGGAAGGTCCCTACAGTTTGTTTTTATTGCGCGCTTGGTCTTTGTCTTACCTAAAAAGTCTATTTTGCCATTGATTTTTTTAATTTATTTAAATAAAGTAGGGTAGGTGATGTAAGGTAATGTGAGGTGGAAGTAGGGTTAAGGGTGTGTTTATTTAAATAAATTAAAAAATCAAGCGAAAAATAGTCTTTTAAGGTAAGACAGGGACCAATCGTGCAACAAAAACAAACAGTAGGGACCTTCCGAGTTAAAAAAATAAGTTAGAGACCAAACATGCAAATTACCCCAAACCATAAGGACCATTCGTGTAATTTACTCTTAATGGTTAGGTATCTTTTATCTCATCCATTTGAATGCAACCTTGTTAGATATCGACTATCAGTTATATCTTACTATATAATTCCTAGATTCATGGGATCTCTAATAACAAATTTAATTAGACATGTTTGATCCCATATATGTCTCGAAGCTCTTTTGCTTAGGTATCCTTTATCACAAAAGATTTCCGATCAAATCATCCAATTTGATAAACTTGTGTAATTGACCTATAACTTGGTTATAGAAATCGCAAATACACCACGACCATCAAAAGATAACACTAAGCGACTAGGTATCCTTTATCCCACTAGTTCATACAAAAGATATATGAGTTCTCTTCAAAATGGATTGCATATATTTGAGGTTTGTAAAGGGTCTTTTATATGTTTTATAATTCTAGTTTTAAAAACATATGATATCATGTTTATTACAGACATATAATAAGTCATGGTATCAATTTTCAAAAGAAAATCACTTTTAAAGGTTCTATATAAAAACCTAGTTTTTATATAATTTAACACGATTCAGTTTTAATAACCGGTATTAACTTTGAGCTTGAGCGCATTTGAACCTATTATATCTTTAATAAAACTTCCTTTTATTAAGTATATATTTTAAGTTTGCATAAGTTACAAAAATCACAATTTTAAAACTTATAATTGAGTATTTCAAAATTTGCAGTTATTAACGTTTTTTATAAAATTGGTTTTTATTTTAAGACAATAACTTGTTACAACTTATGTTCAAATTATAATTTTTAAAAACCAAACTCCATGTGTAGTTTATTTTGTTCAAAGTTATTTTATCATGTGAAAAACAAATTTATCAATAACACATAAATTGCATAAAATAAACAATACAAACATGCATAAAAATATATGTGCATAAACATAACCAACTAATGACAATTTTGTGAGCCAACACAAAAGATACCAAGTCCATTCCTAAAGAGACATTTAAAGGGCCCACAAATATTCTTGTAATGTTGTCGTAGAAGCTCAAACTTGAGAAAATGTCAATTGTCTGCAAAAGACTGGAAAATACTTCTTTAAAGGTAATATTTGATCAACTGTCGCTAAAAGTCCAACAATATTTAAGAAAAAAACTTTCATGACACTATTCAGAAATTGTCACTAACTTCATAACATGCTATTAACTTTGAAATTTGCCTTTTTTTCTTAAAAAAATGGCTCCAACTTCATTTCTTGTTATATTTTTGTATAATTTTTTTTTTTCTGAAAACTAATCTATTACTTACAAAAATAAACCAAGAAAACTAATTTATTACATACCATATGAATAAATAAATTATTACAACTATTTTTATAACAAAAACAACAAACACAACAACACAATGATCATTGACTAATTTATACACATCATACATATCAACATACACATTAAACAACCTTTGTTTTTCTAAGACAACTTTAAATGACAAAAGATGCATGAAACTTTTGTCACATAAAATAGCAATTATAAAGTTGTCATAGAAAATATGTATGAACTCATTTTCTTACAAAAACAAGTTATCCATATTTTCCCAAAACTAAGATTTCCAAAAAAATCATAAAATCCAACCAAACTTGCAAGGTGCTCTTGATACCAATTGTTGTGTTTTTATTCAAAATTAGTTTCAAAAACTTGAGATTTTCACAATGGGAGACTTTAAAATTAGAATAAATATAAAACTAGTTTATAACTACCATAGATCTTCTTGGAAAGCTTGGAAAGAAAACAAGCACCAAAGAAGAAGAAGAGTTTAACAACCTTTGTAGACTTTGAATCCTATACGGGAGGCTTGGAAGTTGATGGTGAAGGTTAAAATTTTGAGACACCAACAATAACCCAACATGATTTAAGATGCTCGTCTTATAAAACTCTTAAACTCTTAACCTTAAAGTTCATAATCAGAGTATGAACTTCAAGAGAGCATATTCAAGTAAACTCTAACACTTTAAAGTGAGAAAAATGAGAGAAAAGGAGCATGTTTCACTCAAAAGAAGTGAGGAAAGGAAGAGTCCATGAAAGCCTTTAACCTGCATTCTTTACCCATCAGATCTTCACCTTTTTGCCTTCCATGCACCTAGCTCCCATGCTTAATCATTTTGTATAAGCATGCAACAAAGAGAAGTGTTACTTTGATTATAAAAATCAAAACACCATACTCTTTTACATCTATTCTAATTTTCCAAAATCCAATAGAAATACTAAACTTTATAAAAGCTTTCAAACTATTTTAATCTGAGTTATTGTTACTATCATCGACAATATTAAGATTCATTGATGGCTTCTTTTTTATTTTAGGGATAATATGACAAAAATCATTTATCAAGTCCATCATTTATGTTTATATCTTCGTTTTTTTGTTGATTTTGATATGCCTTCTTCGGTTTACCACCATCTTTTTTTTTTCAAGCTCCTTTTTTTTTATGAAATAATATTTTTTTTTTGTGAAATTCTTTCTATGGTTTTGAGTATGTGCAGGTATGTTAATTTTTTTTTCAAGTAAAGAAAGTAGGGTTTTTCTTCGATGTTGGTTTCTAGGTTTGGTTCTTATTTTTTGTGATTTCTCGTAATCCATTGTGTTTTATTTTCCATCTTTATCTACAATCTTTATGTATAGAACACTTTATCCATATAGTCATTCAGTATAGAGTTTAATGAAGGAAAAAAGAAACACCCCTTTAGTTTTATTTACTTTGCAAATTATCGAGCCTCCATGCAAAACTTACAACATAATGAAAAAAACAAAAAACCCTTATGAGGTAAATGTCAATTATGATTCTACCCCTTTTCCTCTTGTAACAATTATCTCACTTCAAAACATCTACTTTTGTGTTTCAGCATATTATTGATAGCATGAAAGATCCAAGCATTGTTGCATTTTGGTTAATCACAATGCCTCAAATTATGGGAGGATTTAAATATGGTGATGAGGTCAAACATAAAATATGGTGGTAATACAAGGTTCTTCTATTTCTTATTTATTTATTTACTTATTTTGTAATTCAACTTTATTACGAAATAAAATAGCTTCTTTTGTTGATATTAGTGTTTCTTATTTAGAAAAATATGCGATATGATCAACTTCGTGATGCTATAGCAATGAGAAAACTTGGATGAGCAGGAAGTGAGATAAATTTATAATTTATTAACTTCAATGAAAAGTTAATTAATTATAATTTTGTTATTGAATTTGAAATACAACAGGGTTTATATCAATGGATCCTGAACGTGCAATAAATGATCCAATGTAATAAAAAACATTCCTTACTATAAAGCAAAGAGCAAATTAGGGGCAAAAGTGATGAAGCTCGATCTACCACCATGACGTCAAAATGGGGGGGGGGGGGGGGTGGGGGGTGGGGGGTCAGTATAAACAAATTTTTTTTTCATTTATTTTTAGTGATTTACATATTTGGTCCATGTGTTTAGTTGATGTTTTTGGTTTTGGTCCCTAAAAGAATCAGGTTGTAGTTTTTGGACCTTGTTTCACTGTTTCATAAAACTTTTATGATTGCCTAAGTTAATAGCCTAACTATTAGTTTTTTTTTAAATCACCATTTTGCCTTTGAACCAAAACTAAAAAACATATAGCATAACAACAAAATTTATGTTTTTCTTTTTTTTTTCTTTTTATTTAGAGTAGATTACATTTTTGGTCGTTGAGTATACCTGATTTTTTTTTCAGAAGGTTCTGAGGGGTGTTTTTGTTATTTCAGGGTCAAATGCTGACTCTAGTTGAGTGCACACTTCTATTATACCGTGCATTCTTACCTGTCCATGTATGGTACCGATTCTTTTTGAAAAAAGAATACGGGAGCCTATTTTCATCTTTCACAACATGCTTATATTTAACTTTAAAGCTCACATCAATTGTTGAGAAGGTATATTTCTTATGCTTATTCTGTTACTACCGGAGACATAAAAAAACTTTCTAATGATGGCGTTCATGTCTTTTGTACAACCCGTCTATTATATTATGTCATGTCATCTCTTGTCTTGTTTATTGATTTTTTACAAAGGTATACACACATGTAACATCATAATTTCATTATATATAACATCCAATTTTAACATTGAGATTATTGTTTTCGAAAATAGGATCATAGTTATCGATTAAAAAGATGGAACCAAGAACCGAACACAACATCAAAAAAAAAATTCAAAAACAACATTATACATCCAAATTATAAGTATTCAACAAAGAACCATACGAATGAGTAAAAACATATAATTTCGAAAAAAATATCAAACTTACAGATTAAAATGATTTAAGGAAGAAATACATACATTTATTCGACTAATCAGACTGATGGGAAGGTTGAAGTTTTTTTTGCATTTGTTTTCTACGTGAGAATTATGACATAATGTTTGTGTAAATCGATTATTAAAAAGGTTTGAGATATATATACAAGTCAATATGATGAAAATTAGTAGGTAATCAATTGAAATCTCATTTAAACTTAAAATAGAAGATATAATGCGTGAAAGTGTATTGGTTCATAAAAATATCCGAAACTTTTGAAATTTGAAATCAATAGTTTCTGAGATTTCAACATATAATGTATTTGGAAAGCAATTTTGAATGGAAATAGAGCCTAAATTTAAGGTTTACATTAATAAGGAACCAATTGTGTAGTTGTAAGTTTGGAAAGAATTCAAGTATCATTTTCATTCAATTCCTACATTTAATTTCCTAATATAATGAATTGACTTCTTGTTTGATCAAGGTGACGTAAGCAAATTGATCTAAGGGTGTAAAACCTATAAAGAAAACACAATCAACGGTCCAGATTGTTTTAGATGATGTCATAAGGTTTCTCTTTTAATAATATTTAGAGATTAGATATAAGATATGGCTACTTTGATACCCTAAATATGCAAATGGACATATGGGTTAAATTTCATATTTTTACTTCAAAATTACGGTCTGCTAGGGACCTGTTTTGCCCTCCTTAAACCATATATTTTGAAAAATGTATCATTTCCATCTTTCGAGAAAAACTATAGAAATAGAGAAGACTCAAATATGCAACTTTGGGCACTGGTCCCGATTGAAAATGATGACCCATGATTTTTTTATGATTTTTACAACATTGACAGATTGGTCAATTTCCCAATAATTCCAGCTTTGGTTATTTAGGGTTAATTAGTTTCTTAACCCATTAAGACCTACCCAATAAGACTTATAATATGCAACATGAGTACCTAACATTAGTAAGAAGTCATCGAATTAAAAGAACAAATCCAACTTCAAGCCATGATTCAAAGTAGGTTGTTTAATGAGAAATCTAAAGTTCAATGCCTTAGTAGTATAAATAATAAACTAGGGTTTGGTTTCTCTACAAACTCCGGCCTTCAAATTCTGAAATTCCACTACTAATTTCCACCCTAGCATGGTGGCCACTAGTAGATAACCATGGCAACCATTGATCATGGCCATAACGGGTTTTATTCAGTGGAATCAAGGTCGAACAAGAGATAAAGAAAGAAAAGAAGATGAGACTCATTACCTTGCAAGACAACGCCTCCAACCACACTTCAATGGATCGATCCCACTTCCACCTTAATCCTCCCTTCTTGCTCTCATTCTTCGGTCTTCACAGCCTCACAAAGAAAATCTCATTTGTTCCCCTTTTTTCTTTCTCTCGACCTCCACACATTACACACACACACACACACACTCTCCATTAGGTCACGTTACGGCTTAAGGAGTATAAAATCTAATAAAAGTCACATGAAATTGGGATTATGGGTTGCTCATAGAGAAGTCCCGATCACAAGAGTCTACAATTTTGAAAGTTGCATAATGTCTGATCAAGAAGTATTCTTATTAATATTACAAACATTCATAAAGATAAAAGTTTTATATAGATGTAGCGAGTAAACGAACAACAAGTTGTAACACAATCCATTTTTGGATGACAAAGATAATTCCTTTAAAAACAATATTTATGGATCTTGGGGTCATAACATTATTATGCATGACCCGTTGGACTCTATTGAGGAACTCTGCAACATTTGGCACAAGGAAACCGAAAGTATCAAATGCAAAAGGTATAAATGTGTGTTGATTGTCCATGCATGCTTTCTCATTTTTTGCCACTTTGCATGATGCAACTTTTAAAACAGCTTGCCCCACAAAGAAAACTCATATGAGGGGAAACCCCTGTTAGATCCATACATGCATAATGGCCCCCACGTTCGCCATAATGACTTAAATAGTACTAAAACAAATATCTTTGCATCAAAGGTTATTAAGTTACCAAATTCAACCCCAAATTCATATACTTATGCAACTTAAGTGATTAAATCACTTTATTATTATTATTATTATTATTATTATTATTATTATTATTATTATTATTATTAAATGGTCCATATGGTTTAGGATAATATACGTGTTTGGTCCCTAACTTATTTTGTTAACTCGGAAGATACCTACTGTTTGTTTTTGTTACGCTATTGGTCCATCTCTTACCTAAAAAGACTATTTTGCCCTTGATTTTTTAATTTATTTAAATAAATACACCATCAACCCCATCCTCATCACCTTATCTTATTTATCCCATAATTTTTTCCTATTTAAATAATAGTCATTTTAGGTAAGACAGGGACCAAGTGCATAACAAAAACAAACAGTGGGGACCAAGCCCGTAACAAAAACAAACAGTAGAGACTTTCCGAGTTAAAAAAATAAGTTAGGGACTAAACACGCAAATTACCCCAAACCATAGGGACCATTCGTGTAATTTACTCTTATTATTATTATTATTGCTACTGCTGCTGCTACTACTACTACCACTATTATTAATATTATTATTTGTTATTAGTTATTTACAAGAAAGACGAATACCAAAAAACATGGTATCACACCATATCAACGAGGGAAACCTAGATGAAGAAAAATATCGAGATGGGTTTTCCGATGATCCATCGTGGTGCTTCTCGTGGTTGTTTTTTCGGCGATAGTACAAAGAGGAAGGCGGTGATTGGTGATTGTGAGGCTTCATTAACCGGGGCTTTAAAGTGAAATTTTTTGTGGTGGATGTTCTTCAAAATAAATGCAGGTTTGTTTTATGTGTGTGTGTGAGAGAGAGAGAGAGATCCCTTTTTATCTTTTTTTAGCATTCATATTTAATTAAAAGAATTTTTTTAAGAAAATAAAAAAAAAACAAATTAAAATGAGAGATTAATTCCTTTTAAGTTTAACATGACCAATTTCACAACCAAACTAAATGAAAAGAAACACTAATAAAAAAAATCATAGTTTAAACTAAAATCTTAAAAAAATCATAAACATACCATTTTTATGTTTTTTTTTTTTTTTAAACCGATAAATATATTAAAAACCCAATGAGCAAGATGCTAGAAGGCTAAAAAGTAATGCATACAAGAAGGGAAATGAGAAGGAAATAGAATGTCCAAGATTACATACAAACACCAAAAGAAACATAAATACGGCATTGTTTACTACTCTATGTCTTGATCGCCGATTACCAAACGGAAATATGTTCCAATTAGCCCATTTGATTGCAACGTTAGCACTCCTGTGTTTTATCTATAGGTAGACCATGGATTGAATGTTATCCACAACCTTGGTGAAATACACAGCTTCTTCAATATTCGTTCGTTACCACAACGTTCCGTAGCAAATGCATATCATCAGTTTCCATTTCTTCGGGCAATGCCCCCATGTATCTATTAATATTTTTTGAACATAATAATTTTTTTTAATTATTATTCCCATTATAATATAATTAAATGACCAAATAATCAAGTACTCCATAAAAGATACGGTACCTTACCGTTTCAAGTCTATACCCCTAAATCAACGTAGAAGCAAGTTCTATCATGAAGAAAAAAAAATGAAAAAAAGATTTAATTTGAAATCTGTTCGAAAAAAATAAAAATAATTGACGGTGTGTGTCAGACAGACGAAAGAATTGAAAGAGGATGGAACGAGAATCGAGGAGAAAAAGAAATAGAAAAGAAAATACCCTCCAAATGATTCACAAATTAGATTCTGCAACCAAAATTTTCACTTGTTTCCATCTACCATGAGCGATTGGTTGGGCTTTTCCCTTTCCCCTCATCTTAAATTCCAGCATCAGGAAGATGGCGGCGGCGGCGACTACGGTGGTGATCGGTGTTACTCGGAACAGTGTGATTCTTCTTCCATGGCGGTTATGACTATCGATCCTTTCCATTCTTCTCCTACTCAAGGTATCTGTTGTTTATTTTCCTAGCCCTGGTTTGATTTTAGCTATTGAGTACTGTTTTACAATTTAGTTTCGTTAGTAGGATGGAGATTTGAAAATGGCGAAGATGGCGGCGGCGGCGACGGTGGTCCTAAGTTAGAAGATTTTTTGGGCGGTGGTTGTTATCCCATTCCTGCAAAAGAAGACGAAGGCGTTGGCGGTGGCGGTATTAACGTTAATATATCTCCAAACTCTACCTATCACGAATACCATCATACGGATGGTGATATTGTTGAGTCTAGAGACACCGGTGATTGCTATTTCTCAAACCCACCGCCACCTGCACCGCATCCGCCATCGTCACCGCCATGTTTGTTCTACTACGGTTACCCTTTTTACACCACAAACCAAAACCCACAGCAAAATGACTTGATCCCAACGACCGTTGTTCCATACGACGGTGCAATTACTCCGATATCGGAGTTCAAATCGTGGTTACGTCAACCTTCAATTCCACCGCCGCCGCCGCCACAACCACCACCATTATCACCCGATTGTGATGATCAACCTGTGAACAACGATTATCAGGAGTGTTTGTCACTAGCGGTAACACCACCAAACGCCATCATCCCCATGCCACCGAACTCATCAGCGACTGATAACCGGAAGCGAGGGGTGTTACAGACGAAATCATCAACTAAAGGAGATGCAGCCCCTCGGAAATCAATCGACAGCTTCGGCCAACGAACTTCCCGGTATCGTGGCGTGACGAGGCACCGGTGGACGGGAAGATACGAAGCTCATTTATGGGATAATAGTTGTCGGAAAGAAGGTCAGACCAGAAAAGGTCGCCAAGGTAAACCTACGTTCATTCCTCCATCCACCATACATATATAACGAACCACGTCTGATCATTCCTTCCGTTTCATGTGATATTCTGGGAATGCTTTCTCCGGCGATCGTCACCTTCATCGACATCAGTTTATCTTGGTAAGTCGACTTTCGTCCCCAACATGTCACCGGAGACATTACTTCCGGCTGCTACTTCATTCTTCCAAATTGTTATATATTTGGGTGTATGATGGTTTATTTGCGACAAAAGATTGTTTTGTTGCTAATTACGTGATCTTCAGGGGGATATGATAAAGAAGAGAAAGCAGCAAGAGCTTATGATTTGGCTGCTCTCAAGTATTGGGGTACTACCACCCACATCAATTTCCCTGTGAGTTTTTCTTTTAAAAAAAAAAAATCATATATTAACGTCTTTTTTGGTATAAATTCGAATTACTCACAAAATAATCGGTTATGTGAGGGTAATTTATTAGCTAGCAACCTATGAGGAAGATCTGGAGATGATGAAGGACATGAGCAGACAAGAATTTGTGGCCAACTTACGAAGGTGATTCAGCATATCAAAATTCAAACATATTCACGTTGCATTTTCTTATAAAGTAATTGGACTCAGAGCTTTGTGTCTTTGACTAAAGTCAATGAAACAAAAATAACCTGGAAAGCTTATTTTGTTCACAGTCATGTCATGTGTTACAAACGCAACCAAGAACAAAAAAAACCCGACATCAAAATACTACTTTTAGAACTGATTTTCGTTGGCGTGGAAATTGTATGCATTGAGAATTATTGACATGTTAATGTAAAAATGGATACAGGAAAAGCAGTGGGTTTTCAAGAGGAGCATCTATGTATAGAGGAGTCACAAGGTAAAAGTCACTTTAAAGGAAACCGATTATTGGGTCAATTTTTCGACTTAAAACAAACGGGCAAATCCGGAGCAACAAAGATGCACAATGTACAAGTCATTAAAGCACGGTTGCTTCAGAATGGACCGTTTTGGCTTTGTAGGGCAAAGCATGGGAAATATTGGATTGAAACTTTTTCTTGATGACAAAAGAAGCATTATATGATTTTTTGCAGTTACTTTTTGTGCCACAAACATGTGACTAGTCACATCACGTGACCAATTTCAATCCTTTTAGGTGAAACATGCTCAATTTTTTGTTACTTTGGTCAAATTATTTACTAATACTTTTAAATATTTATAATCATATTTAGTAAAATAATTATTATGATTTATGAAATATGAAATTCGGAAAACATGGCAAATGGGATAAAAATGGTATAATAGTTTTTACGGTTTATTATTCATACTTTATTTGTGGGGTCCATTCCATGTTTCTACTTTGAACATTTTCATTTATTACAAGTCAAAGCAGATGGTCAAATATTGAAAAAATATTAAAAACCAAAATGAATGCTGTCAAAATGTGTTGTGGTGATAATAAATTGGTTAAAATATTTGCAGACACCATCAACATGGAAGGTGGCAAGCTAGAATTGGAAGGGTTGCAGGCAATAAGGACTTGTACCTTGGTACTTTCAGTAAGTTCATTCATTGTACTACACACAGTCATATACATACACTTCCACATGTATATACATACACATTACTAAATATCACTTACTTTTTTATTGTTTCACTTTATAATTATAACAAAAAAAATATTATTAACCGAATTTTTATATTTTATATAAACTTATAAGGTACACAAGAGGAAGCAGCCGAAGCTTATGATATAGCAGCCATTAAATTCAGGGGGACAAGTGCTGTAACAAATTTTGACATTAGCAGATACGATGTTACAAGAATATGTTCGAGTTCAACCTTAATTGCTGGTGAGCTGGCGAAGCGTTCCCTGAGGGAAACCGGGCCTACAATGGTCGAGGGTTGCAGTGAGCCTGAGCCTATACTTGCTATAACAAATGGAGAGACTTGTGATGATTTTGTGGACATGGTATGGGATGGAAATCAGGGGCGTGAAGGTGCAAATAATACTGATAACTATTCACCTGGGCCACAAAATATGGGCCTAGGTGAGTTGACTTGACTGAGGGAACAATTTCGTTCCCTCAGTCAATGAGATGAAAATGAAAATGGAGTGGATGGGGACCAATTTGGTAAACAAGGTGACTATGTTGTGTAGGAATTAGGAAAGTAGCTATTGATGTTATCATCAAAACTCAAAAATGTGTAGTTCAGGAAGTTGGTTTTAGGGCAACATGTTTGGGATTTGGGATAAAACTGTAGTTGGAAAGGTCTTGAAAAGATGTATTTTGATCCTTTGATCCAAAATTCACGATTGTTGTAAAACAAAATGGATGGGTGGATTGGAGTTGTATTTTATTACTTTAGTGGGTGAAAAATGTAAAATTTGAAAACCTAGTTGGAGGACGAAACTAGATATTATTTTGGGTGAAAAGTGTGTAGTTGAACCGGTTTTGTTTATTTATGGGTTCTTATTGGGTTCAGACCTTTGTGTAATGCATTGTATTTGTATGAGAACAAAAGTTGCAATTAATTAGAGGAGGTCAGAGGCAGACATGCTGCTGCTGCTGTTGCTATGACTGAATCAAGTGGGTAGTGGGGAGCATTTCGCCTTTTGTGAGAGACTGAGAAATATTAGAATTTAGATTTTAGATTGGCAATAATTGTGATAAGACACTACAATGCCATCATCTGGCATCGATAACCAATCTAATTCAAACAAAATTAACTCAACTTTTGTATGTTGTGTAATGTCCAAAGCTCAAAAGGTCGGATCTTTTTACTTTTTAGCATGTGACGATTTTGACAAATTAAATTTGAGTGTTGCTAAAAAAAGGTTATATTTGGGATTTTTATTATTTGTTTTTTTTCTAATTATATACATATATTAAAGTGCATCGCATGTAACAACAGGAAACTTTAGAACTTTAGGTTTTTGACACCATTTTATGCCTCATACTTTTGGTCCCTTCAACTTTTATCCATGCAATCTCCACCCAGAAGTATATCCAATTGTGCAATCTACACCCAGAAGTATATCCAGTTGTCAATTAGGTCCCTGCCTTTTCATTCTATTTCAATACTTTTTCGCGTTATCACAAATTTGGTCCTTCCTTGGCCAATGAGTAGTGAACCTTATTGTACACTCTTAAAGTTTGTCATCGCTCTTACATGTTTTTGT
This sequence comes from Lactuca sativa, assembly GCF_002870075.4. Classification (NCBI taxonomy): domain Eukaryota; kingdom Viridiplantae; phylum Streptophyta; class Magnoliopsida; order Asterales; family Asteraceae; genus Lactuca; species Lactuca sativa. Next base: position 46,253,663 of record NC_056623.2, read on the forward strand.
AAACTGTCGATTTTTGGCCATTTTTTTTTCTTCAGAAAACACTAAATTATTTCTAACCCATATGACGCATGGGCTCAAGGTTTTAGATATTAGCAAGATTTAATCCCTAAGCACATTCGTCTTTCAGACTTTAGGACAAAGCTTTTGAATATTGCCAAATTGAGTCACTAAGTATTTTTGCATTTCAGCTTTTTGGCACAAGGATTTTGAATATTAGCAAATTTAGTCCTTACAATTTCGTAATTATAGAAAACGTCCATTTAAAGGTTTTTTACAGAAACAATCCATACGTCTAACTTTTTTGTATGTTGTCATTTTTGTCTTCTGTGTAAAAATTTAATTACAAAAAGTGTCTCCATAATTTATAGAAAAAGTTCTTATGTAGTTTTTTGCATAAACAATTTTTGTGTTCAAAAAAATTACGAAAATAGTCTATATCTAATAGAAAATTTGCAGATTAGGCCTCTTGCGTGTCCTCCCCTCCCCCCCTTCCCCCCCCCCCCCCCCCCCCCCCACACACACACACAATATATTGTCATGTTTCAGAAACGAAAATTGAAATCATTCAATTCGTCCTTAGAGAACTGTATGTGCATTGAAGAACAAAATCTGTTTGAATCAAGGATTATATCTAAAAACACACTCAGATCAATGCAATCAACTCTCCTCAAATGGACTAGGTGTTGATCTCAAGTACAGTTTACCATTGGTGAAATTATCAATAACTCTATCGCCTCTACGACCACACCATCACATAACTTCCATTCTTCCCCTTTTCCTTCTAACAAAGATTTATAAGTGTCTAACTAAATTTTTTCCATCTAATTAGGAGCTAATACTTGAAAGAACCTCATTCCATTCAACATTAATCTCAGAACTCCTTGTTCTTGTTGAATGTTGTAACACCCAAAAACTTCAACCAATTTAAACTTTCAAAAACAACCCAAGTTCCATTAGTTATTACAAAAAGGTTTCCACATAGTTTATTATCAGAGTATCCCAGAAACAAAGTCATAAAAAGTGAGGAGCGGTACGATCACGCCTTTGCCTTGCCACGATCTCCTGATGTACCTGAAACAATAATCGATAAATATAAGCTCGAAGGCTTAGTGAGTTACCCCCAAGATACCCATACACATACAAAAATGAACAACATACTATAGGTTCAGTCAACCCTCGGGTTGGAATATGTGACAACCGTCAATTCCGGTCAAGTCAAAGTCAACTGAAGTCAACAAGTCAAACCATTCGACTCATTTTGCCCGTGGGTACTAGAGTTTACGTTATGTAATTTCTAAACAACTCGCTATTCTAATGAGAGATCATAAATCATAAAGTGCGTACATCTAGATCTCCTTAACCTAAAACTGTGGTAAGTGGCGAGCCAAACCGATAAAACAATGTTGCATACTCATCGGGAGTGTGTAAGATCCTTAAACAAGGCTTAACAGGGTTTACGGACCTTGCATTGCGAAGCCGGACACTCAAAAAGGTCACAAATGAAACCTCTCTCAATCGTTTTCACTCTATCTCTCTCTATTTTGAAATCTCTCCCAAATCTCTCTAAGTATATGAAATCTCTCCCAAATATCTCTTTGTATGAGAAATCTCTCCAAGAATGTCAAATCTCTCCCAAATCTCTCTAAGTATGTCAAATCTCTCCCAAATCTCTCCAAGTATGTGAAATCTCTCCCAAATCTCTCTTTGTATGAGAAATCTCTCCAAGTATGTGAAATCTCTCCCAAATCTCTTTTTGTATGAGAAATCTCTCCAAGTATGTGAAATCTCTCCCAAATCTCTCTTTGTATGAGAAATCTCTCCAAGTATGTGAAATCTCTCCCAAATCCCTCTTTGTATGAGAAATCTCTCCAAGAATGTGAAATCTCTCCCAAATCTCTCTCAAAAGTTCCCGTAACTTTCTGAAGTCATTCAGGTCATTCCGACCCTTGACCGGGTCGAAAACGGCTTAAAACGGGGCAAGAACGGACAAAAAGGGCTTAAGGACCCGAAACCCTCTTAATAGGGCCGAAGCCTCTTAGGACCCGAAAGTCCTCTTAGGGACCGAAACCAAGAGGACCGAACCCGAAGGGGTGCTCTCGGGCCCGAACCTCGCTCAAAGAACCGAACCCGAAGGGTCCTCTCGCGACCGAACCTCGCACACACCCGAACCCGAAGTTACTGTTCACTTCGGTCTCATTTGCTTCTGACGCCTTCGGACCGAGCATGCCTTTGCTTCTTGCTGCTTTCGCTTCCTTCGCTTCGCGCCTAGCATCAGGAGGACTGAACCTCGGCCTAGGACCGAGAGGCCTCGCTGGAAGTCCATTTCTTTCCGGTTTTCGACTAGTTTTGCGTTTTAGGCTCGTCTTTAATTATTTTAACGCATGATTTTCACCCAAAACTTTATTTTAACATATAAGACCCCTTAATTATTATTTAATCACGTTTTTAAGGATAAAACCTTATCCAAGAAGAGTGGGTGAAGTACAAGAGGTGGAGTGTTGACTTTCCTTTATTCTATGACACAAGCAACCACTCCCATACCCACTCCATGTCACTATTCACCATCAGCCCATCCCTAGTCACTTCATAGTCCTTTCTCATTATTTCCAGCCATTTCCCACGTTCTTAGAGCTGGAACATCCACCCTCTCTCCTCACACTTCATTCATTCTCTCATTTTTCCACCAAGAATCACACTCCAAAGTCTCTCACCTTTTTCTCTCAAATTCGAGAACTTCAAGGCATACTCCAAGACTTTTCTCCTTCATTTAGTAAGTATCATCATATTTCTTATGATTATTACACATCCTCCTACTCAAAATTATAGATTGCTTACACAAACATCATCACATTCTTGTTAGATCTTCGAATCTTCAAGTGATTCTTCAAGTGTTCTTGAGTTGGACACTTCTCTTCTTCAACACTCATCTACTGAAACTACTCAAGGTGAGTTCATACCACTACATTTTCATGTTTTATCAAGTTTTTAGGGGGGGGGGGGGGGGGGAATACAAGTTAAAACACCAAGAACATAACTAAAATTTTCTAACAGCTTTCATCAGAAAAGTTGGACTCCATTCACGGACTATTTTGGACAACTTAAAAATTTTTGTTTGAAAAACTCTTTTAGGTGTAAGTATTTATAGTTCTTAGCTTTAAAATGACAACTTGCACATCTCCATACGATTTTTCTACAAATTATGGTGATTTTTACAAAACTGCCTATCATTTCAAACACCAATCCGGACCAGTCTGTGATTATGGACTATTTCACCAAAGTTGGAGGTAATTAAAAATCATAATAAAAATTATGAGTAAACTAGACACATTTTGCGAACTCTCAGAATTTACGGATTTAGTTTTTGACTTCGTATGATTTTTCTATGACTTTTCTAAAACAACACAGAAAGGTTAAATTTAGTTAACAACATATAAATTTCATAACACTTTGTATTATGTTGAGAAAAGTGTATAACAATAAGTTCTAAATGTTGAATGTGTTTCTTTGTTAGTTTATCATCATAAACTGAAACTTAGTCATTCATTTAGAACACGTATATTAAGCTATAATAAGCATAGTTTATGGATTCATAACACTAATGCATTTTTATAAAAGAGTTCTTATACATTACAAACGTTTTGGATAAACTATAATAGGTATAGTTTATGATTCTTCACATAACACACTCGTAAAAAAAGGGTACATCCATACAAAAAGGTTCTACACTTACGCATACTACACGTAAACTTGTTAACTCAGATTGTGAGACTTTCTCTCCCCGTACGTCCGAGTACGGGATCCAAATTCCTGTAAGTTATAACCAAAATATCTTGTAGGGAAAGCGTGATAATTGTGTATAGATCTATATTGGGGTTGACATCCCACACCTTGTTGCTAGCTACAGCCGGACCGGCAGGTCTACGGGTGACAAGAGTCATAGGATCAGGGCGTCTAAAAGACGTTGTGCAGGTTACCTCTAGTCATAGTATGGTTATAGCGACTCACATAGGGAGCTAACAATACATAAAGTTTACAGGATTTTTATAAAACAAAAGGGGTTTTATGTCGATTTAAAATCACTTTTTATATCAATAATTACAAATATTGTTGTGTATTTTCAGTCTTGGTATTTAAGACTACACACCATTCATTACGGGAGTTTTCTCAAATCACAAAGGGTTTTACGCCAATTTGAAACCACTTTTATAACTTTAAGCATGGCAAATACTTGTTATCTCTCGGTCTTGGGATTTAGGACTACATATACATAATAAAGAAATTATTGGATTTTCTGGATACATACTCTATCGCTTTTACAAGGAAAACGGTTTACTTCTCTAACAAAATCTCTTATGAACTCACCAACCTTTGTGTTGACACTTTTTAAAAACTACTTGTATTCTCAGGAATTCAGTGAATCAGGAAATCAAGTGCATTTTGAGGATGGGACGATAAATCGTCAAACAGTTCATTTTGTATCATAATGTAATTGATTCGAATCATGTAAACATATAATTTGGTGTAACTTTTTTCAATTATATTTATGATGGTTGTATTTACTTTGAGCACTATTATACTCGTTGTTGTGATACTCTACATGAAGTCCTCCACCCCTGGACGTTTCCGCCATCCTTGGTTTGGGGGTGTGACAGAATACCCCTGGCCCTCAACCATCGGGTTGGAATGCCAACATACTACAAGTCCAATCATCCTCGGGATGGAATACTCTTGGCCCACAACCATCGGGTTGGAATGCCCACACTTTTACACATACAAGTCCAATCATCCGTCGGGATGGAATACCCCAGGCCCTCAGCCATTGGGTTGGAATGCCCACATACTATAAGTCCAATCATCATTGGGATGGAATACTCCCGGCCCACAACCATCGGGTTGGATTTACCCCCACACTATGAGTCCAATCATCCTCGGGATGGAATACTCGCGGCCCACAACCATCGGGTTGGATTGCCCACATAATCAATCAAACATGTGCACCTATATCAGATAATCATATAACAGTCTTCCAGACAACATACTAGGGCCCTATCATCCTCGGGATGGAGTACCCTCAACTACCATAACAAGCATGTGCACATATAACAGGTAATCTCCTACCATCATACAGACAGTCAGACCTAACTATAGGTCACTAAACACAACCACATCTGATCTACCAGGATACTGATCCAACCGATCATACTAGCATATAATCATCCTATCTACCAGAATACCGTACTAACATATCATAACAAAAACCATTCCAAATAACAGAGCAAAGGGCCGGCCTTAGTGCCTTAGACCCTTGGGTACCGTGAGCTGGAAGATCAAGTCCTCTACTCACGGCCACGAACTCCACCACCTAGCACTTGATGAAACCATATCTATAAGTGCCCAAATTACCAGAATACCCTTGGAAGTCAAACTGGTCAACTCTTAGTCAAAGTCAAAGTCCTGGTCAAAGTCAGCCTTCCTGATTGACCCTACTCGCCGAGTCAGCCCATTGACTCGTCGAGTTCCTATACTCCGAACATCCTCATATCACCATCAACTCGCCGAATCACCCCATGATTCGTCGAGTTCATCAATCCCCGAGTCCTAGCCTGTCCAACTGACTGAGTCACCACTCAACTCACTGATCCTTATCATAACCAGATGGGTTAGGGTTTGCGACCCGACTCGTCGAGTCCAAGAACAGACTCGCCGAGTTCACTTAGGTCATCCTTATTCAGACGATTTCAGTCCATCCCACTGCTTCCAACTCATAGATCTGGACTCCTAGGGCTAGTTTTACACGTAAACTTTCCAACTTTACGTGCATGCAAAGTGATTTTGGCTCAATACAAGTTAGAGAGAAGGTTCAAGACAAGAATGCTTACAGACAAGCAAAAAGATGATACTTTATGCCTCAATGGACCAAGATAAATCTAGATCTGAAGTTGCAACCCCATATCTAGTCCCAAAACCCGAAATGGATCCCAAACATGCTTAATAGCCCCCAAATCATCATCCAAGAATAGATCTAGATGGAAAGAGCTCAAGGCAACAACTTGTTACCTCCAAAATGTGCCCAAGATGAAGTAGATTCTGGATCTACACGAATTCCTTGATGCTAGCTTCTTGATCTAACAGTTTCCTTCACTAGAATCACCTTCCAAAGCTCAAAAATTCTCACCAATGGCTCACACACGATTTTAGGGTTCACTGACTCTCAAGGGGTAACAAAGAGGCTGAGGTGAGAACATAAGATCCTTTAAATAAAGTGCAAACCCTAAATTTTAGGCTTTTCTCTTTCCAGCACCAACTCGTCGAGTCACGCCGCCGACTCGGCGAGTTGGTCACTTAACACGTGGCCAAAAACCCGTTCTGACTCGACGAGTCAAGATACCTAGTCGCCGAGTCAACTCCTTTATTTTCACATAAGACCCCGAACTTATATTCCTGAACTCGGGATGTTATAAATGTGACCTTTTCCACTTAATTAGGAGCTAATAATGATAATTTTGAATCTTTTACCCGTCATGGTGTTAAGTGCAGATTTTGCAGCCTTGGAAGAACAAAAAGTGACAAATCTAAAACCTCAAGATTCCTCTGATTTTTACTCGTAGATCACATTGCGCTCAAAAAACTAGTTTGTTCATCAAAAGTATCTTTGAGTCTCTCAAAAGTTATGATCCAACTAAGGTTACATGCATAGATCTTGTGAGGAAGTTTATCTTCATTGTTTCCCCTGATTTGTTATAAATTATTATCAAAATTAGTAGTCGTAATCATGTTCCTGAATTCAACCAATTTTTGGAGATGAAAATGGATTCAAACACATTTGTAAGAATGGAAGAGAGCGCTTACATATACGTTATACATTCTAATGGCTTGTTTAACTTCTTGTACACTTGCCATTATAATAAATGAGAATCCCCTACTCATGTTTGTAACTCTATCATAAACAATTTGATCCAATGGAAATTAAGGCTACGAGAAACTGAAAATCCCCAAAATCATACAAAAGTTCTAGTAGACACACACATTATCTCCACATAAATTATATTGCCAGCTTCTCTGAATATTTATGACAATTTTGTAGAAGTAATCGCGTATGGCAAGTTTCCAATGTAAAGCTTATGGCGATGGGGTATTATGGTGGGGTGAGGTGAGGTGAGGTAGAAGGTAGGTGGGAGTGAGGCCTATTTCCTTTTTAAAATTATAAATAACAATAATTTTGTTGAACGATAAATCTAACATACTTCTAAACTACTCCTAATACCACTTATGTCTTACACGAGACTTGAACCTTCGACCTCAAGGAGTGGATAAGTGTTAGTTGGATGACGACATCTAATACCACTGGGCTAGAAGTGGGTGAGTGTTAGTTGGATGATCTTCGGGGATGTCTACCCTAAATGTGCATGAGTAGTGTTTGGTTTGTAATGGCCAGTTGGATGTCTGCTTGTGCAACAACTTTTGCGCGTTCTTATCTCTTCAGTTGGGTTACACGACAATTTTGTCTTGAACATAAGTGGGTTTGTGTGTTGCATACCGAATCGATGGCATTGTGTTGTTTGAACAAAGTTCTCTTTCATTAAGCGTTGCTTGCGGCGCCAACAAACCTCATAGCAGTTTTTGTGGTCCATCTTGCCGTTGCGGATGCATTAATGGCATGACCCTATGATTCTTGTAATTTATTCAATAAAATATAAGCAATTATTTAATTAAATAATGAATTTTTGATAAGTTAATCACTCATTACTTATTTGAAACTCCTTATTAAAGATCATTGGTAGATCTACTATGGTCTAAGAAGCCTCATATAGACCATGTTACCTCTCAAATTTTTAGGTTTAGTTAGATTTTTTTTCGGTGTATTGTACCTTTTCCGATGTATTACCTTTAAAATTTATGTATGCTAACCCATGATATTTTATTCTGGCTCCGCTGTTGTTAAGAATTACGATTTTAGCCTTATTTTACTTTTAAAATAGATATATAGCTACATCTTTTTTCTTTACGATGTTATCGATTCACTATGTTCCATTATCTCATATTTTAACAGAAAGGAAGTTATGAAGTGTAAAGACAAACTGATATGGCTAATCCAACATTATCATGTTTAAAGCTAATCATCAAAAGTCAAAACCATCTTGTTTATAGAGAATGTTGACATGTATTTTTTAATTTTTTAATAAAAAAGTTAAAACAAAATCTTCAAGTATGTTATTAAAGTTACATTATTTGAATTTGTCACTGATATATTATTTTATAATAATATATATTATATAAATTACTACTAAGAGTTATACAATATTTTTTTAATGTTATTGTTATGGAAAAAAATTGTCATATATTAAACAAATAAATCAATAACATGAAAGGAATAAAGGATACCCATTTTTATCATTTTACATGTATAAACAGAAATTGTCAAATACTAAAAATAATTTATAAGATTATCTCGTTTTGATATTGTATAAAGTAATCCAAATACCTTTTTAAAACTTAGTTTCGATACCAAATAAATAAATAAACATTTTTATAAAAAAAACACATTATTTTTTAATAAGCAATCCCAAACACCCCTAAATAGGTATAAGAATGTAATAGGAGGATAAATATACTTGAGATCGAATCGTTAAAAGCTCGAATCGAAACTGATTTTAAACGAGCCCGAGCCGAGCTTGAGCTTAATATTAAGCTCATTTATTAAACGAGCTTGAGCTCGAGCCTATGTCACTAAGCTCGATTAGGCTCGCGAGCCTAAACGAGCCTTTATATAAAATGATTTATTATTATTTTTATATATTAAAATAAAAACATATTTGGGGATTAGGGATTTCGGGTATTAGTAAACGAGCTTCTTAACGAGCTCGAGCTGAGCTTAAACTTATTTAGGCACGTTAGACAAAAAACGAGCCGAGTCCGAGCCCGAGTCGAGCTTGTATAATTATTTACGAGCTCGTGCCGGGCTTAATACAAGAAACTCGAATCGAGCCGAGCTCGAGCCTCGTATAATTTAAACAAGCTCGAGCTGAGCCTGACCAGACTCGGGCTCGGCCCGACTCGTTTGCACCCCTATGTACCTCTAAATTTCTTTGTGTATCTATTTTTATGAGTCAAATAATATACTTGTCTCAAATGATTTTGACTATTTATGAGGAAAAGATACGTATAATAACATCTTAAAATATAAAGGATTTTATTTTCATTTTAATTACTTAATATCTATAGTTTTATTTTTATTTATTAAATGATTTTAATATTATTTGTTATTACAACTATTATTAATTTTTATTTTTATACATTTCATTTTTTATTATTATTTTGTCCTTGATTTTAAAGTTATTTTTTGGTCATTTTTTCTTTGTTTTAAATGTAATATTATTTACTTTTAAGTTATTTGTATTTTAATTTTTATAATATCTCAATTTTATTTATAATTTTTCTTATATTAACATAGTACCAAATTTTGAAAAGTTGGTTACCGTAAATTACTTTGATTTGTTTGGTAAATAACAATATGTATTTGAAGAACCGTAGTTATAGTCGCAATTAGTTTTTATATTAATTATTATATTTCAGATAAAATTCGTTTTAAGAAACAAGCATAATTTCTTTCTTTAAACTGAATAAACGAAGGAACATGAACGTATAATTAAATGATGTAAATGAGAAAAACATAAAAAAACAACACTAAATAATTGTATTGAATGATTGATATTTATCTATATTTTATCTTTATTTATGTGTGCGAACAAGACATTAAAAACATTATAAAATGTAAATGAACAAAACGTAAAAGAAAATACTAAAGTATATATAAACAATTATCCACGATACCCCCATGATTCTCAGTCGTTGAGTGAGTCAAAACACACCCTCTCATCGGGTACCCTTGGAGGCTGGGTTCAATAGAGCTGGTTAGGGTTTTCAACATCATTCTTTTGCATTAAAAATACGTTTTAGCAAAATGTAAAAAATAATAATAATATAAATATAAATAACTAAAAACAATAATAAATAATATTATGGGTTCATAAAATTTAGATAATTGATATTAAAAATAAAACAAAATTTTATGAATGATTTAAATTAATTCTATTAAAATAAAAGAAACTATAATTAAAAGATTTGATGCCAATGAAATGATGAGTGGACAACATTTATTTATTTATTTATTCTAAGCTTCTACCCATTTGGTATTTGATTTGCCAAACTAAACACACACATTTATACTTTTCATAAAATAGAAACAAAATTATCTATTTCTGAAACGGAAACTAAAATAGTAGATCTTTTTAACCCCTTGAAAATAAGACTATCTATAATTAGAGGTGCAAACGAGAAGAGTCGAACCTGTGTCTGATCAGACTCGGCTCGGGCTCGTTTAAGTTATACGAGATTCAAGCTTGTAGAGAATTATACAAGCTCGAATTGGGATCGGGGCAAACTTGTTTTTTTGTCGAACATGCCTAAATAAGCTTAAACTCGGTTTGAGCTCGTTAAGAAGCTCATTTAGCAATACCCTATATCCCTAATTACCCAAATATGTTTTATTTTAATATATAAAAATAAGGGAAAGCTGCAAAAAATTCCTTAAATATTTGCCTCATAGTCGATTTAGTCCGTATATTTTTTTTATTCAATTAAGTCTCAAAAACTGATAATTGTATTCAGTTTAACCTTTTACCCGGTCAACAGGTCATCAAACTTTCAAAAATTATACTTTTGACCCATAAAGTCAATGAGAGACATAACTTTTAAATAAAATCTACTAAATAAACTAAAGTTCTACTTCTTTTTCCCATTAATTGTTGTCTTAATAAGGGATGCATAAAGAATATTTGAGAAAATGACAACACACTCGAGAAAAAAAACAAAACAAGGAAAAGTTTATAAAAATTTAAATGATTTAATGGGAAAAGTCTTGTCTTATTGACTTTATGTCTCTCTTTCTACATTAGGTAAACCCCTAAAAATGAAATCTAATTTGGTTTGGAAGATGATAATTTATAATTTGAAAATGAACCCATTTTGCTAAATTATTTTGGGCTTAAAACGAAAATATAACGTTGTGTCATTTGAAAAAAAAGTTGTATGACAATAAATTTTTGTTTTTTAATTTGAAGACACACTGTAACGCGCGGTTCATGGTATGTATTTTAAATTAAAAATTTTCATTTTTTCAAAGGGACTCGATGAGCCGGAGGCTCCAGACTCGTCAAGTAGGAACGAAGGATTGGACGTGGAATTAAAGCCTGCTCGACGAGTCGAGAGGCCTCGACTCGACGAGTACTGCCAGAGTGAAACCCTAATTTTCAGGGTTTGCACCCTATTTAAACGCCTTAATTGGCCTCAACTACAACCTCCATCACCTCCAAGCCTTATTCACGAAACCCTAATCCATTTTGAGTGTTCTTGAGCCTTTGTTGTGTGTTCTTGGTGATTAAAGCTTGAGAAGGAAGATGAAAGCTTGAGGATTCAAAAGGAGGCAAGTAGATCCAGAGTTTGTGTTGCTGCATTTCCAGCTCATTTGAGGTATAAAGTCTATACCTTTTCGATTCCTCTATTAGACCCCTTCATGGAGTAGTTTAGGGCTTTAAGGAACCATTTTTGGAACCATTCATGGATGCAAGCAAGTTTGGGGTCAAGACTTCGGATCCAAAATCATTGAGGGACTCCATGGCATAAAGGTGCTAACTTTATGACCATGGGAGTCCCATGCATCATAAGAACCACTTTTAGGGCTATTTGAGCTAAATAGCCCATGCATGAACATAAAGTTTGTAACTTTACATGTTATATCGACCCTAGGAGGCCAGATCTATGTTTTGGATGCATTAAGCTCGACTAAAATCGGTTGTATGGAATTAGACTTTGGGAGAACTCGACGAGTCGTTTTTAGGACTCGTTGAGTTGGGTCATGGTTCCCTAACCTTTTCTGTTACTGAACAAACTTGTTGAGTCTAGAAGATGACTCAACGGGTTGGACGTGTTTATGGACTTGAAGATCAAAGAACTCAACGAGTCCAAGGATAAACTCGGCGAGTTGATAGCAAAATGTCCCGATTTTTATGAAGAGGAACTCGACGAGTTCAAGGATGAACTCGACGAGTTGATGAGCAAAATGCCTCAACATACATGAAGAGGAACTCGACGAGTTCAAGGATGAACTCGGCAAGTTGTGAGTGAAATACCCCGACTCTGTATGAAGGAGAACTCGACGAGTCCAAGGAAGGACTCGATGAGTTCAAACAGAAAGTCCCAATTCTGTCATGAGGAGAAACTCGACGAGTTAGAGGGTAACTGTAACGCCCGTAGACCCGGGCTAGTCAATTTAGAGATAATAGGGGTCAAAAATGAATTTTCGACAAAAGATTATTTAGAATAAATAATCTTAACCAAATTGTAGAATATGCCTCAAGGGTTTCGTACATATAAAGAACGCCGAAATCTGAGTTATAACGAAGAAGTTATGGTCCGTCGAAGTTTTACAGCAAAACCGGCACGACACCGGGAGACATAAATAGTGAATTTACGATGGAGGGCATTTTGGCCTTAGTAATCTAAACCAAAGTTGTAGTATACGTTAAACCGAGAGTGTCCATAAAAAGAACGTCCAAATCTGACTTTGTATAAGGAACTTATGAATTTTCTAAGATTTGACATAGTAGTGCACGACCCAAAACTCGAATTTTAGTTCAAGCAGTTTTTGGCCTACGCGACCTAAATGAGAATTGAAGATCTCATTAATAGAAACTCAAAGGTAAAAGGACAGACGAAAACAGAGTTTGTATGTAGAAGTTATGAATTTTACGCGGACGTTTAACAGTATAATCTCCTCGTACTATTAAATTTAAGATCGGTCAAGAACTAGCCGACAGAGTCAAAATAAAAGTTGTAGATCTTATTTTTACCTACGCGTGGATATAAAAAACTTCAAAAACGGAGGTCATATGTGAGAGTTACGGATTTTAGAAGTCGGAAGTGTGCTGTGCGAAAATGGATGATGTGGCACAATCTTGGCCATTGCTTTCTCCCCAAGTCTTGCCACTAGATGGTGACATGTGGCACCAAGTTCATCCATTTTTCACCCTATAAATAGAACCTCTCTCACCCTCATTTTCTTCACACATTTCCCATTCTTTCTTCTCTTTACTCTCTCTCTAGAACCTCTTTCTAGCCCCGAAATCCCCCGAAAAGCCTAGGGAACCTCCCTAGCACGAGGCAAAAGCCCCGGAGTGCTCGACGGCTCTGAGAAGAAGAGATTTTTGGCTCGGGAACGCTGCTCCAAGCAAAGCCCGGTTTTCTATAAAACCCGCTGTAAGTGAGCTACGCCTACGTTATTTTTAATATATCGTTTATTTAATTATAGTACGTTATTAGGAACTTATAATAAGTACTTGGGCTATTATTATGAGTTATATAAGTATTGTTTAACGATTATATAATAGTAATAATAGCTAGACTATTAATTAGTCTCGGCGAATAATAGACTAAGCTCTAGTGGTAATAATACTAGGTTTCGTCGAAGGAAATTATTTATTTTTAAGAAGCGAAGCGCTGTCTGAGTTTGGAATCACCACCTTTTTCAAGTGAGTGCATGGTCCCTTTCATCTTACACACACACACACACACACATATATATATATATATATATATATATATATATATATATATATATATATATATGAAGTATTTTATATAAATTACGTGTTATGTGTGCATATTATCGGAATACTTGCTGTCTATGATGGATGAATGATTTTATACATGTTTTAAATGATTTAAATATATATTTATTTTATATCTACAAATATGTTGGGATAAAGCATGGGTAGATGAAATAGTTGGTGTGTGATGAAATAAAATGATGAGAGATAGGTGATGATAGGAAGGTGATGATAATTAGGTGATGGATAGGTGATGATGAATCGGTGATGTAGGATGAAAGATACTATAACCTTGTCCGGCAATTTGGAGATGTAGCCATCTACTATAGTATAGATGGCGACCACAGACTATTTTAGACAACCCGTGGAAACACCAGCAGACTTATAACATGTATGTGATGAATTACGAGTCCAGGTGATGTTGTGACTGTATATTCACGTGATGATACTCTAACCCTTACTATGAATTACGAGTTCAGGCGACGTTGTAACTACGTATTCATGCCTTAGGAACGAGCATATATGGAAATGTGAGGTAAAAAGATGAGAGGTAAATATGATATAGGAGATGACCCTTAAGATAATTCTTTAAGGAATATCAAAGAAGATAACGAGGATGGGTAATCGGGTTGATTGTTTGATGTTTAAATATAATAATTATATTATTGTGGGTTGAAAACCCTATGTACTCACCAGGTTTCCCAACCAGACCCACTCCAGTTTATTTGTATCACAGGTGTCAATACGAAGCTACTTTGCACTGAGAGATTTAAAAGAGATGTAGATCACTAGTGTAAATGAATGTAAGTTCTGTTTATGCTTATGTTTTTGTATTGACGATGACATCCCAAATGTTTTAAATGAATAAAAATACATTTATTCGAAAATGCTTTGATAATGTATTTATCATGTTTTTCTGAGAACAAATTCTGCAACATTTTTTTATTAAAAGAAGTACTCTGATTTTTATAAAGCATAAACAAAATCGGTCTTTTCTGGCCGTGAAAATGGGGATGTTACAGTAACTCGATGAGTTAGACCGCGAGTTCGAGATTCTCTAAATCAAGGAACTCGACGAGTTGATGGACTAACTCGGCGAGTTGAGTCAACCAGAATGTTGACTTGGACCAGAAGGTTGAATTTGACCAGAGTGTTGACCTTTAACTTGACCATTGACTAGAGTTGACCTTAAAGGGGTTATAAGTTTGAAAGAGTAATTAAAGAGATGTTATGTGTAGGAGTTTGAGGAGAGTTGATCCCAACACCGAGGATAGTTCAGCTACTTCACGACATTGAGGCGAGTTACCTTCTAGTAGAAGTGGGTCTAAGGCATCAATGCCGACCCAATAGTAAGAGTTATAGTAGGGATAATCGTCTTTGTGATAATTATCTGGTATGTAGCTATCTGTTATGTTTATGTGCACCAATATGCTATGATGTTATGTGATATGTGTAAGGAGGGGTAGGATAGACCCTAATACCGGTTGATAGGGCCGAAGGGGTATGCCAACACACATATAAGCTAGGCAGTATATGATTATATGTTTATGCACTAGGATGCTATGTGGTAGAATAGGGGGTGAAATAGTCCCCGGTACCGGTCGAAAGGACCGAAGGGGTAGGCCTGCACCTTGATATGCTAGGCAAGGTACCGGTCGAAATGACCGAAGGGGTATGCCAGCACCCTGATATGTTAGGCCAGGTACCGGTCGATAGGACCGAAGGGGTAGGCTAGCACCCTGATATGCTAGGCAGTTACCGGTTGAAACAGACCAAAGGGGTAGTCCAGTACCCGAATATGTTAGACAGTATGTATGTTATATGGTATGTGGTATGATGGGGGAACTCACTAAGCTGTGTGCTTACGTTTTTCATTTTTTGTTTCAGGTCCTTCTTTGAAGGGAAAGGAGCAGGTACGGTAGCAGCGCATCACACACATGATTTCCGCACAAGAGATTCTTGAGATTTGTACTATTTCATGACATGGTTTTGAGACATGTGATCTATGGTTTTAATGAAATGAATTAACTTGATGATGTTTTCTTATAAATTGTTTTATGAATCGTTATATCAAAAATGAAATTTTTTGGTCTTAAATTTTGGGATGTTACACACACATTTTTTATCTGTGATATAATTCATTTTGAATTTTGAATACGAGTTATTATTTTATGGAATTAATTCTTATATAACTATTATTTAGAGTATACATTTAAAATGATAATTTGATTGTCGATAATTACTTCTCAAATAGTGTTTTTTTATCAAAGACATGTTTGTATATATATATATATATATATATATATATATATATATATATATATATTATAAAATCATATTTTCATATATTTCTTTATAAAACATGTTTGGATATATTTTTATAAAATACATGTTTGTATAAATTTTATATATAAATGTGTATGAATACAAATGCGTTTATTATAAAATAGGTGCTTATAATTAATTAATATATATATATATATATATATATATATATATATATATATATATATATATATATCCTCCTTAATAAATAAAGGTTTTTTTGTCACATGTCAATCTTTCGTGAGTTTTGACACTTGTCATTTTGTGGTATTTTTGAAATAAATATTATCCACTTGTCAATTTTTGGTTTGTTTCAATTTTTAAAATTAAAATCATATACTTATATATGTAAAGTATTAAATATCATATATATATATATATATATATATATATATATATATATATATATATATATGATATTAAATTGTAATAAATATGTTTTTTCCTTATTTTAAAGTTCTACGTTCAAAAATATTTTTTGTTTACACTTTAATGTTTAATCTTTTTTAAATCAACCCGTGTAATACACGAGTTTCACCCCTAGTGTGTGTGTGTGTGTGTGTATATATATATATATATATATATATATGTTGGATTAGTGTCTAAGTCCATAACTATTTTGGTATGTACTTGACCCGATTATGAGCATGGTCTTTTTGGGTTGCCTTTACCATAACAATATGTAGGATGATTTAAGGAGAGAAAGGTTTAAATATGATTTATTAATATATTATGAGAATAATATATTAAAAGAGAAATCATATTGTTTAATTAATATTAGTCAAGAATTAATTAAGAATTAATTTTGTGGCTAAAAGAGATTAATTAAACTTAGGGGACTGAAGTTGTAATTATAAGATAATTATAATTGGGCTATGGATCACGTAATAATATATAGGTTGGACGAATTCTATGGGAAGCCCATTAGAAATCGTCTAAGGGATATGTTAAAGGAGTCCATGGGCTGCTTAGGGCTTAAGCAGCCAGATTAGGGTTTCCTAGTTGTAAACCCTAATAGCCTACATGTATATAAAGGGTCCCTATGCCCCAAAAATGTAAAAAAGTCTTCCTCTAGGGTTTCTAGACGTTTTGGGCAGCCTCCTCTCTTATCCTCTTCATCCAAGTTGCTTAGTGGTGTTTGTGACTCCATTAGTGGTGCAACACTTGAGGCACTAAGCTTTCTGAAGCCAATCAAAGCATGGAATTGATTGTTATTACAATATAACAATTAAATGTAATTACTAAACCCTTATTTCAGTTCTTATATGATAGATCTAGGGTTTATAGCTTTGGATATTCAATTGCATGTTCATTAGACAAACTAGATCCAAAAGCTATTAGGGTTTGCATGTACACCATATGATTGATGTTTTGCTTAAAACCCATCAGTGGTATCAGAGCCTAGGACTGTTTGTTTGATGTTTTTGATGCCTTGGTTGATTATTCATGCTTAAAATCAAAATTTTTTTGGTTCTGGTGGCTGGACTCGCCGAGTCCATAGTGAACTCGACGAGTCGAAGTCGCAGATGGAGCAAATTTTGGGATTTTGACCTGTTTTGGCTATAGATAATTACCTAAAACGTTTTATATTAATAAAATCCGATTTTTATCAATATTTGGAGTTTATCCTTGCCAAAATTGAAGATAATTGTCAAATTTAGATAATCTCTTGTTTTATTAGATAAATATTGATTATTTGTAATTTAGATTTGAATAATCTTGTGAAAAAGTTTCAAATTGCACCCTTTAGGTTTTATAGTTTAAATTTGAGCTTAAAAGTTTTGTTTTTTGAAATTTAAATAGTTAAACCTTAATGTTTTGAAAAGTCTCAAAACTTGCCCTCAAGTTTTGGAATTTAAATTTTGATTAAAAGTTTAATTTTGAAATGTTTAAATTCTAAACCCTAATGTTTTGAAATGTTTCAAAACTTGCCCTCAAGTTTTGGAATTTAAAAGTTGATTAAAAGTTTAATTTTGAAATGTTAAATTCTAAAACCCTAGTATTTTGAAAAGTTCAAATCACACCCATATGGTTTTATTAATTAATTAAGGTGTATAATTAAAAGAGATTTAATAAACCCATAAAGGTTTGATTTACATTTAATTAAATTAAAAGTATAATTTATTAAATTAGACCACCAAGTATTTTAAAGGTGTAAAATATACCCTATACTATATATAATATTAAAAGTCTAATATTATATATATGTATGAGTAAATAGTCAGTCTTACCATTAGTAGGCCTCATTCATGAAACTGGTCTATAAGGGGTGTTTAAGGAAATTGCCTATAAAATGGCGATTGAATGGGTATCTACTCTTACCCACCCCACTCTTGACTAGTGGAGGCTCGTTAGCCGAACGGGTAGGATAGGACAGAAACCTTCCATTATAAGTATAATGAAGTACAAAGTAACTACATGCTTTTACAAATTCCCAAATTCTAGTTACTTTAGGCAAAATGTGAAATTGTATGCTAATCCATGGAATTACACTTCGTACACTTGTCAAACATTAGTGGAGCGTGTGTGGTTAACCGACACACTAATTTGGGGATGACATTGGTAGCGAAGGGTGGCTCGATGCTTATCATAGATCAATGGAGCGTGTGTGGCTAACCGACACATTGATTAGGTGATAGTGGCATTGGGTGCACCACGTGATTCGTATGGTTATTCACACCTTATTTGTGATCCTCGGCATCCCAGTCACAAATAGAAGGGCATAATCGATCTTAAACATGCCATTGAAAAGTTCAATGAATCTAAAAAAAAAATCTAGGAGTTTTAACTCAATTAAAACTTAAACTTCCTTTTCGTTTTTCATGGTGGAAATTGGTAAATCGTCATTTACCTACCGTCAAATATTCTGCGACTAGATTACGACATCCCTCTTCTAGGTTGTAGAGTATTGTGTTGGATCCTAGCTTGATGTTTCATTTGGGTGTTACATCAAGAATTCTAATCAACTTAACTTGAATTTTCTCCCGTTTTGTAGATGTCTAGTACTGACAATCATGGTCTTCCCAAATCCCATGGAACAAGCTTTCCAAATGAAGATGATGTTCTGAGATACGATGAAGGAAATGAGAGTCATGCTTCACTCCCTCCACCTCCTCCAATTTTTCTCCATGACCCACAAGTTCAAAGGCTTGAAAAGTTCAAGCTCACTCAAGCCCTTTTGGTAAGTAAACACGAGGATGGGAAATCTGTGTGTGCACACGTCTTAGAGATGATGTCACACATTGATAGGTTAAGCATG
This sequence comes from Lactuca sativa, assembly GCF_002870075.4. Taxonomy (NCBI): domain Eukaryota; kingdom Viridiplantae; phylum Streptophyta; class Magnoliopsida; order Asterales; family Asteraceae; genus Lactuca; species Lactuca sativa. The sequence goes on from NC_056623.2 coordinate 46,272,911, forward strand.
TTAGGTGTCGAGATTTCAAGTGAGTTGGCTGTTGATTGGGTTCTCCAATCACTTCTTGAATCATATAGTGAGTTCGTTAAAGGGTACTATATGATGGATCACGAAGTGACCCTCATTGATATCACCTATTTGCTTATAGCTGCTGAATCAACAATGATTTGGCGTGCTGGTCAAACAATTTTTTCTGGTGAATCAAACTCCCAAAATTCAATGGACACTGGCAACATTGGAAGTCCAGAAAGAACTAAGTCTGTGATTGTCCGATGTGCTGTGCCAAAGGAGTCCATTTGCTTTTATTGCCAAGAGAAGGGCATTGGAGACGAAGCTGCCCAAACTACCTTAAAGATATAAGAGATGGGAGAGTCAAGACGTATGGCTCTGCTTCAGGTAAAATCCATTAACTAACTATTTTAGGTTCCTATTCTAGATTCTTAATACATGATGTGATAAGATTACATTTTGATGTTTTGTAGGATCGAAGAAAAGAGAGGAAGCTTAAGGGAAGAAGTGAGCTGAATCTAATCGTGAAGAAATGGATTTCGATCGCATTACTTGAAGATTGGATTCTTGAGCTACTACTTGGAGTTAGAATAGATTGCTGAGAAATATGTAATAATACAGTGTAACGACCCAATTTTCACGTCCAAAAATTTCGTTTTTAAAACATTACTTAGAAAACATTAATAATTAAAACATTGTTTAATTAAACCATTTCACATCGAAAACCAAATTTGAAATCCACAACATTTGAACAACCAAAATATCATAGTATCAATCCCAGAAAAAACTCATAACTGCGGAAACAAGAGTGTGTGTGATAGGCCGCTACCGTGCCGACTCCTTACCCTTTGAAGCAGAGGTACCTGAAAACCAAAACTGAAAACCGTAAGCACGAAGCTTAGTGAGTTCCCCCACTGTACCACATACCATAAAATCACATAACATACATATATTGTCAGGCATATCTGGGTGCCCGACCTACCCCTTCGGTCCTCTCGACCAGACGTTGCCTAGCATGCCTGGGTGCTGGCCTCCCCTTCGGTCCTCTTGACCGGATACTGCCTAGCATATTTGGGTGCTAGCCTCCCCTTTGGTCCTCTCGACCGGATACTGCCTAGCATATTTGGGTGCTGGCCTCCCCTTTGGTCCTCTCGACCGGATACTGCCTAGCATATCTGGGTGATGGCCTCCCCTTTAGTCCTCTCGACCGGATACTGGGGAACTATGTCTCCCCTTTACTACTACCACATAACATGTATCACAATATCATAATCTATCTAACATGGCTGAGTATGACTACCCCTTCGGCCCTACCGACCGGATACCTCGGGGACTATCTCCCCCTACTGTAACTAGCACATAGCATCATATCATACTAGCACATAAACATAAAATAGGTAGTAGTAATCCCTAGATGAATATCACAGAGACAATCGTCTACATACAACTCCTACTGGTGGGCCGGCATTGTGGCCGTATACTGTAACGCCCGTAGATCCGGGCTAGTCAATTTAGAGGCAATAGGGGTCGAAAACGACTTTTCGACAAAAGATTATTTAGAATAAATAATCTTAACCAAGTTGTAAAATATGTCAGAAGGTTTCCGTACATATAAAGAACGCCGAAATCCGAGTTATAACGAAGAAGTTATGACCCGCCGAAGTTTTACGGCAAAACCGGCACGACACCGGGAGACGTAAAAAGTGAATTTACGATAGAAGACTTTTTAGCCTTAGTGATCTAAACGAAGGTCGTAGAATATGTTAAACCGAGAAAATCCATAAAAAGAACGCCCAAATCTGACTTCGTATGAGGAAGTTATGATTTTTCTAAGATTCGGCTTAGCAATGCACGACCCGAAACTCGAATTTTAGTTCGAGCGGTTTTTGGCTTACACGACCTAAATGAGAGTTGAAGATCTCATTAATAGGAACTCAACGGTAAAAAGATAGACGAAAACGGAGTCCGTATGAAGGAGTTACGAATTCTTCGCGGTCATTTAACAGTGTAAACGCCTCCTACTATTAAATTTGAGATTGGTCGAGAGTTAGCCGACGGAGTATAAACAAAAGTTGTAGATTTTGATTTTACCTACGCGTGGATATAAAGAACGTCGAAAACGGAGCTCGTATGCGAGAGTTATGATTTTTCTAAGTTTGAAGGCTGACACGCGATAGGGGGTGACGTGGCACCACCAGAATTGGACACGTGGCACCACTAGAAGGTTGCCACATGCACCAACTCGGCGAGTAGTTCCTCCTACTCGGCGAGTAGGTCAGTCAGCACCCTTATAAATAGAGGTGCCGGGCATTCCAACTTCCTCACTCCTCAACCCTCTTCTTTCTCTCTCTAAACTCTCTCTCTGAGCCTCCCTAACCCCCTAAAGCCTAGGGTAAACCCCCTAGCACCCGAAGGAAGCCCCGAGGCTCCCGGAGCCTCGAGAAAAGAGCCTTTTGGCTCTGGAACGCTGGTCCAGCGAAGCCCGGTTTTCGAGAAAACCCGCTGTAAGTGGGCTACGCCTAACCTATCTTTAGTATAACTTATGTTTTAATATAGTAATTTATTAGGACCTTATAATAAGTATTTGGGCTATTATTATGAGTTATATTGAGTGTTATTTAACGCTTATATAATAATAATAATAGCTTGACCATTAATTAATCGCGGTTATCGTTATACTAAACGCTAGTGGTATTGATACTAGGTTTTATCGAAGGAAATTGTTTTTAGAGTATCGAAGCGCTGTCCGAGTGCTGAGTCACCACCTTTCAAGTGAGTGCATAGTCCCTTTCATCTTACACATAGATATGAAGTATTTTATATAAACTACGTGCTATGTGTGCATATTATCTGAATACTTGCTGTCTATGCTGGATGAACGTCTTATACATGTTTTAAAGAATTTAAACTGTATACATATTTTATATATACGAATATGTTGGGTATGAGATGGGTAGATGAATGATGAGAGATAGAAGATGATGTGAATATACATTGGCAGCTATAGACTTAGTTCCTATGGGACAAACGCCGGTAGTTATGGACTTAGTACCTGTTAGACGTTGGTAGCTATGGATTTAGTACCTGTTATGAATTGGTAGCTATGGACTTAGTACCTATTGAACACTGGTAGCTATGGATTTAGTACCCGATGAGTAGGATATAGCAGCTATGGACTTAGTGCTTTACGAACAAATGTCGGCAACTATGGATTTAGTGCCAGTCCTATAACCCTGGAAGTAAGGGACTTCGGAATAAACGAATGCAGGATAGATGACTCTTAGGTTAAATTCTTAAGAGTAAAGAAGATGATAGGGATGGGTAATTGGGTTAATTGTTTGATGATTGAACATAATAATTATATTATTGTGGGTTGAAAACCCTATGTACTCACTAGGTTTCCCAACCTGACCCACTCAGTTTATTTATATCACAGGTGACGATACGAAGTGACATTACACTGAGAGATTTAAAGAGATGTAGATCACTGGTGTAAATAATTGTAAGTTTTGTTTATGCTTATGTTGATGTATTAACGATGACATCCCAAACATTTTAAAATGAAATAACTAAGTTCCTTCGAAAATGTTTTAATAACGTACTTACCATGTTTTTCTGGGAACAAATTCCGCAACCTTTTTATGAAATGAAGTACTCTGATTTTTATAAAGCATAAACAAAATCGGTCTTTTCTGGCCGTGAAAATTGGGGATGTCACAGTTGGTATCAGAGTATTAGTTTAAGCGAACTAGGAATATGGATTTATTTCTAGACTTAAACTTAGAATGCTAAGCGATGATTGTGAGGTGTGAGCAATAGCTTATTTTAGGAATGATGCCTAAATTGTTTTTATGTGCTAAATGCTTTGTGCATGATATGTTGTTATTTGTTCGGATCTATGGTCTGTTGCCGACCGGATCTGGAAACCTTATGTGTTTAGGATTCTAAGCGTTTAACTACGATATTAGAACTAGCATATAAACATTTCGGGGTGATAAGGATGATTTAAGACGCCAATCCTAAATTAAGATCTAGATTCACCTTATTCGGTGTATAGATCAAGATGGCAAGAACCTGTAGCGGAAACGTAAACGCAAATGGGAACAGAAACCAACCCCCAGTGGTTCAGCAAATACCTGTTGTAGAAGAAGTTGCGCTTGAGCTAGTCACCATGGCTGGAGTTCAAGCTATGATTCGGGCTATGTTGGCTGAACAAAGGGAAGAAATGAGACGGATGTTGAATAGGGACGAACCTACCGTACATGTTGAAGCGACGGAGCCAGTTCCCGAGCAATCTGAGGAAGGGAACTACAGCCGCCAAGTGAGTCAAGTAGGGACTCAAGGTGAGCAAGGGGATGGCCCAGAAGGGAGAAACAACAAGGATGGGCGGATGTACAAGAATTTCTTGGGCGCGAAACCACCAAGTCTCTCAGGAAGCCCAAAGCCAGTTGAGATTATGGATTGGATCTCCGAGATGGAAATGGTGTTTGAGAGTTGCGACTGTAGCGAGAAACTGAGGACCGTCTTCACCGTAAGACAACTGAAAACTAGAGTCTTGAACTGGTGGAAGCTATTGGCAGATACGATGCCACGAGGAGAAGCCATACGGATGTCATGGGAGGAGTTCCTGGAATAGTTGAAAATGCAGTACTGCTCGGAGATAGATCTGATAGACCTAAACAACGAGTTTCAAAACCTGAAGAAAGGGAAGATGAGTGTTGATGAGTATGCCACCACATTCACCGAGAGGATGAAGCTATTCCCCTACTTGGTGCCTACTGAACTCTCCAAGATCGATAGGTTTGCTAACGGACTGCCCACTAACTTTGGCCCAATGGTCAAAATGGCAACTACCTTGAAAACAGCTGTTAGGGCAGCTAAGAACGTAGAGGCCCAGATAAGAGAAAAGGGTCTAGAAAAAGATAAGGCAGGAGAGAAGCGGAAGTTTGAAGGATCTTCAAGGTCCAACAAGGAAAGCAAATTCTCAAAGCTTGGAGGAGGAGATGGAGGTGAAGCGAGATGGTGTGATAAATGCAAGAAGAAGCATGGTGGGAAGTGCAACGAAGAAGTGACTTGTTACAAGTGTGGGAGGACTGGTCACTATTCCAAGTACTACACACATAATGATAAAGTATGCTACGGATGTGGAGGCAAGGGGCACATGTCCAGAGACTGCCCAAGGAAAAATAAAGCAGCAAGACCAGAAACGCAACCAAGGCCAAGGGCATTTCACATGATCCTTGACGAAGCAGAGAACCATGCGAGGAATCAAGAATGAGGACTTCTTACCCGAAGATCGGATTATGCAGTAGCCATAGTTTCGTATGATGTAGCCTAGTAGAGGCATAGTCTAGGGTGAACTTGAACACCTATGTAATCGTTTCAAGAATTAATATAAAACCTTCGTTTTGTTATCTGATGTGTTGAATGATTGTGTGATTTGCTGCATGGTGACTTGGGAAACTGCGAAACAATACTTGGAACAAGTATGAGTAGGTGTGAATGGTAGTAGAGGCCTATACTACCGGAAGCACAGGACTCACACTTGGATCAGGGAAAGTCACGAGGGTACCAAGAAGCTAGTAATTGATTTCGTTTTATTCAAGTATGTCGTTACCATTGTTTCGGTAATGACTAAGAAGATTGTTGTTATCCCGACCCTAGTGGTCATATCACATTAAGTCCGACTACGATGAGTAGGTTACGCGGTTCAGAGAACCAAGTTTGATGTAGCGTCCGACTTAAACCAAACGATTGAAATCAAAGCGATCAATAGAAATATCGCGCTCGTTGTTAAAGAAGTTGGTAGCTAGAAATGCCTAATGTTAAAGTGTGATTATATCACATTAGAACATGAAGGAAGGCATAGTCTGTTTTAGAATTTAACTCTAAGAGACCTAAGTCTAAGTGTTGCAACATACGATGATAGGTCATTAGAATATGACACATCGATCCATAGTAGTAATAAAAGAAGTCATCTCAATTTCGTATCCAGTAAGGATCGAGATTGTGACTTGAAGGTCATAATTTGGAGTCTAACCTTAGGTAGAGAGTAGGTGTACGATCGAGTACTGCTTGCAGTCAATGAGTCTAAAGAGATAGACTTGAAGGAATATAGAAGTTATAAATTATTACCTAGGATGAAGATATGACGTATGGAGTCAATATACGAGCCCTGTTTCGTTGATGATTCCGGGACGTAATCATCCTAAGGGGGAGATAATTGTAACGCCCGTAGATCCGGGCTAGTCAATTTAGAGGCAATAGGGGTCGAAAACGAATTTTCGACAAAAGATTATTTAGAATAAATAATCTAAACCAAGTTTTATAATATGTCACAAGGTTTCCGTACATATAAAGAACGCCGAAATCCGAGTTATAACGAAGAAGTTATGACCCGCCGAAGTTTTACGGCAAAACCGGCACGGCACCGGGAGACGTAAAAAGTGAATTTACGATAGAAGCCTTTTTAGCCTTAGTGATCTAAACGAAAGTCGTAGAATATGTTAAACCGATAAAATCCATAAAAAGAACGCCCAAATCTGACTTCGTATGAGGAAGTTATGATTTTTCTAAGATTCGGCTTAGCAGTGCACGACTCGAAACTCGAATTTTAGTTCGAGCGGTTTTTGGCTTACGCGACCTAAATGAGAGTTGAAGATATCATTAATAGGAACTCAACAGTAAAAAGATAGACGAAAACGGAGTCCGTATGAAGGAGTTACGAATTCTTCGCGGTCATTTAACAGTCTAAACGCCTCCTACTGTTAAATTTGAGATCGGTCGAGAGTTAGCCGACGGAGTCTAAACGAAAGTTGTAGATTTTGATTTTACCTATGCGTGGATATAAAGAACGTCGATAACGAAGCTCGTATGCGAGAGTTATGATTTTTCTAAGTTTGAAGGTTGACACGCGATAGGGGGTGCGTGGCATCACCAGAATTGGACACGTGCCACCACCAGAAGGTTGGCACATGCACCAACTCGGCGAGTAGGTCCTCCTACTCGGCGAGTATGTCAGTCAGCACCCCTATAAATAAAGGTGTCGGGCATTCCAACTTCCTCACCCCTCAACCCTCTTCTTTCTCTCTCTAAACTCTCTCTCTAAGCCTCCCTAACCCCCTAAAGCCTAGGGTAAACCCCCTAGCACCCGAAGGAAGCCCCGAGGCACCTGGAGCCTCGAGAAAAGAGCCTTTCGGCTCTGAAACGCTGGTCCAGCGAAGCCCGGTTTTCGAGAAACCCGTTGTAAGTGTGCTACGCCTAACCTATCTTTAGTATAGCTTATGTTTTAATATAGTAATGTTATTAGGACCTTATAATAAGTATTTGGGCTATTATTATGAGTTATATTGAGTGTTATTTAACGCTTATATAATAATAATAATAGCTTGACCATTAATTAATCGCGATTATCGTTAGACTAAACCCTAGTGGTATTGATACTAGGTTTTATCGAAGGAAATTGTTTTGAGAGTATCGAAGCGCTGTCCGAGTGCTGAGTCACCACCTTTCAAGTGAGTGCATAGTACCTTTCATCTTACACATAGATATGAAGTATTTTATATAAACTACGTGCTATGTGTGCATATTATCTGAATACTTGTGACATCCTCATTTTCACGGCCAGAAAAGACCGATTTTGTTTATGCTTTATAAAAATCAGAGTACTTCATTTCATAAAAATGTTGCGGAATTTGTTCCCAGAAAAACATGGTAATTACGTTATTAAAACATTTTCGAAGAAACGTATTTATTTCATTTTAAAACGTTTGGGATGTCATCGTTAATACAGAAACATAAGCATAAACAAAACTTACAATTATTTACACTAGTGATCTACATCTCTTTAAATCTCTCAGTGTAATGTCACTTTATATCAACACCTGTGATATAAATAAACTGAGTGGGTCAGGTTGGGAAACCTGGTGAGCACATAGGGTTTTCAACCCAAAATAATATAATTATTATTTTTAAACATCAAACAATCAACCCAATTACCCATTCCCGTTATCCTCACATTACGTCCCTAAAACATCTAACACAAGGGACCTAGTCAAATGACTATCATTGGGATGGAGTATACCTGGTGAGCACACAGTTCACACAGTTCGAATAAACACCTACATGTTGCAAGCCTGCTAGTGTTCCACTGGACTGTCTAGAATAGTCCGTGGTCGTCATCTATACTCCGCTAGATGACTAGATCATCAAGAACAGCTATAACGAGGCCTCTCATTATTTTATTTTGTCACACAGCAACTATTACATCTACCCATGTTTTACCCAACACATTTTGTAGATATAAAATACATACACAGTTTAAATCATTGAAAACATGTATAAAACGTTCATCCAGCATAGATAGCAAGTATACAGATAATATACACACACAACACGTAGTTTATATAAAATACTTCATATCTATGTGTAAGATGAAAATGACTATGCACTCACCTGAAAGGTGGTGACTCAGCACTCGGACAACGCTTCGATACTCTCAAAACGATTTTCCTTCGATAAAACCTAGTACCAATACCACTAAGGTTTAGTCTAACGATAACCACGACAAATTAATTAGTCTGACTATTAATAAGCGTTAATAACACTCAATAATAGCCCAAATAATTATTTTAAGGACCTAATAACATTCTTATAATTATTTGAAAGCTATATAAAAAATTGCGTAAGCGTAGCACACTTACAGCGAATTTTATCGAAAACCGGAACTTAATTGGAGCAGCGTTTCGAAACCGAAAAACTCCTTTTTCTCGGGACTCCGGGAGCCTCGGGGCTTCCCTAGGGTGCTAGGGGTTTTATCTAGGGCTTAGGGGTGGTTTGGGGTTGTAGAGAGAGAAAGTAGTGAGAGAAAGAAGTGAAAAAGGTGTGAAAATGAGGGCTGCCTTCGTTGCCTTTTATAGCCTGCGAGGCCTCGGTACGCTGGGCGTACCTCAGACCTACGCGGGGCGTAAGGGCTCGGATAAGGCTGCCAGATCGACTCCAGCTGTCTCGCATTCGGAAGGGATAAGACCGAGGTTACGCGGGGCGTTCCGGATCTCGTACGCGGGGCGTAGGGCGAGGCTTCGTGGCATGATCCGAAGCGAGATCTGTGACCATCATCGGACGGCCCACAACGCGCCACATCATCAGTCTCGCACCAGGTTTCGTATTTTCATACTTCAACTTTAAAAATTCGTAACTTTCGCATACGAACTCCGTTTTCGACGTTCTTTATATCCACGCGATGGCGGGAACGTACTCTACAACTTTCGTTTAGACTCTGTCGGCTAATTTTGGCTCAATTTTAAATTTTATATTATTAACGGGCCGGGACATGATTGGTCCGTTAAATCCTCATAACTTCTTCATCCGACATCCGTTTTCGCCCATCTTTTTTCGTTACGCTAATTTTAACGAGATCTTCGATTCTCGTTTAGGTCGTGTCGGCCAAAAACCGCTCGATCTAATATTCGAATTTCGGGTTGTACACTACTATTCCGAAACTTCGAAAAATCATAACTTCTTCATACGAAGTCAGATTTGGGCGTTCTTTTTATCGATGTTCTTAGTTTAACATATTCTACGACTTTCGTTTAGATCGCTAAGGCTAAATCTCGCTCTATCGTAAATTCACTATTCACGCTTTCCGGTATCGTGCAGGTTCTGTCGCGAAACTTCGACGGGTCATAACTTCTTCGTTATAACTCGGATTTAGGCGTTCTTTATATGTACGGAAACCCTGTGATGTATACTAAAACTTGGTTAAGATTATTTATTCTAAATAATCTTTTGTCAAAAAGTCATTTTCGACCCCTATTGCCTCTAAATTAACTAGCCCATATCTACAGGCGTTACAATACTTGCTGTCTATGCTGGATGAACGTCTTATACATGTTTTAAAGAATTTAAACGGTATACGTATTTTATATATACGAATATGTTGGATATGATATGGGTAGATGAATGATGAGAGATAGAAGATGATGTGAGTATACATTGGCAGCTATAGACTTAGTGCCTATGGGACAAACGCCGGTAGCTATGGACTTAGTACCTGTTAGATGTTGGTAGCTATGGATTTAGTACCTGTTAGGAATTGGTAGCTATGGACTTAGTACCTATTGAACACTGGTAGCTATGGATTTAGTACCTGATGAGTAGGATATAGCAGCTATGGACTTAGTGCTTTACGAACAAACATCGGCAGCTATGGATTTAGTGCCAGTCCTATAACCCTGGAAGTAAGGGACTTCAGAAAAAACGAATGCATGATAGATGACTCTTAGGTTAAATCCTTAAGAGTAAAGAAGATAATAGGGATGGGTAATTGAGTTAATTGTTTGATGATTGAACATAATAATTATATTATTGTGGGTTGAAAACCCTATGTACTCACCAGGTTTCCCAACCTGACCCACTCAGTTTATTTATATCACAGGTGACGATACGAAGTGACATTACACTGAGAGATTTAAAGAGATGTAGATCACTGGTGTAAATAATTGTAAGTTTTGTTTATGCTTATGTTGATGTATTAACGATGACATCCCAAACATTTTAAAATGAAATAACTAAGTTCCTTCGAAAATGTTTTAATAACGTACTTACCATGTTTTTCTGGGAACAAATTCCGCAACCTTTTTATGAAATGAAGTACTCTGATTTTTATAAAGCATAAACAAAATCGGTCTTTTCTGGCCGTGAAAATTGGGGATGTCACAGTTGGTATCAGAAAAGGGATTTAATGGAGCCACAAGTATGAAAACATGGGGGAAACGAGCCATACCTTAGTGAACACTCTGAGATTGCTCAAAGGTGCTTGACCTCCTCTTCTTCTTCTTGATCTCCTCTCCTTCTCAATCCAAAGCTTCAAAAGAACACACCAAAGGCTTCAATTCCACAAGAAACAAGGCTTGAACGAGGTATAGGGCTCTGAGGGTGAATAGGGGCTGGATTGGGGCGGAAATGAGTGCTTAAATAGGGTGCAAACCCCTAAAACTTAGGGTTTCATCCAACAGCGGTGACTCGCCGAGTCCAGGATATGGACTCGCCGAGTCGCCTACTTAAACATGTCCCGGGTCCCGTCTCTACTCAACGATTCGGACCTATGACTCGCCGAGTCCAAGGCTAAAAATGGAAAACACTCAAATAAGATTAACGTACCAGGAACCAGGTGCTACAAATCTCCCCGACTTATTTTAGACTTCGTCCCCGAAGTCTACCGCTTGATCCTAAAACAGCTCGGGGTAATGCTCCATCATTTCTTCTTCCGGATCCCAAGTCCATTCTGAACCCTTGCGGTGCTGCCATTGCACCTTTACTAGCTCCACCCTCTTGTTCCTCAAATCCTTCGACTTCCTGTCGAGGATTGCGACTGGGCGCTCAATGTAATTCAGGCTGTCATCAACCTGTATATCCTCTAACGGCACTACTGCTGAATCGTCCACTAGGCACTTTCGCAGTTGAGAAACATGGAAAGTGCTGTGGATTTGGCTGAGCTCGACTGGCTGATCCAGCCTATACTCCACCTCGCCCACCCGGGCTACAACTCTGAACGGTCCGATGAATCTCGGGCCCAACTTGCCCCGCTTCATTAATCAAATGACGCCTTTCCAAGGCGACACCTTCAGGAGAACCATATCCTCGACTTGGAACTCCAAGTCGGATCGACGCTTGTTGGCGTAACTTTTCTGCCGACTCTGCGCGGTCTGAAGCCTGCTCCGAACCTGCCGAATCCTCTCGGTAGTCTGGAGCACTACTTCGGTGCTCCCCATGACCTTCTGACCAACTTCACCCCAGCATATCGGGGTCCTGCACCTCCGACCGTACAACAACTTGAATGAAGGACGGTCAATACTCGCGTGGTAGTTGTTGTTGTAAGAGAACTCAGCCAATGGAAGATAGGTATCCCAGCTACCACCGAAATCTAGCACGCATGCCTGCAACATATCCTCCAAAGTCTGGATGGTCCGCTCGCTCTGACCATCCGTCTGCGGGTGCTAAGCGGTGCTAAAGTGCAGACGAGTGCCCAACTCCTCATGAAACCTCTTCCAAAACCTGGAAGTAAAACGCACATCCCTGTCCGAGATAACTGATACTGGCACCCCGTGCCGCGCCACAATCTCCCTAATATAGATGTCGGCCATTTTCTCGGCCGATATGCTCTCCTGAATCGGAATAAAATGAGCACTCTTGGTCAACCGATCCACGATGACCCAAATCGAATCTACTCCACGCGCGGTCCTGGGAAGCTTCATGATAAAATTCATCGTGATATCTTCCCATTTCCACAACGGGATGTCTAACGGCTGCATCTTTCCATGCGGTCTCTGATGTTCGGCCTTGACCTTCCTGCAGGTCAAGCATCGCTCGACGTACCAAGCCACATCCCGCTTCATGCAGGGCCACCAATAATCTAGACGAAGATCCCTATACATCTTCGTCGCCCCTGGATGAATAGAGAATCGGGATTTATGCGCCTCCTCAATCAAGATCTGACGCACGCCCCCGTGATACGGCACCTACACCCTACGGTGTAGTGTCAATAGTCCTCGGCTATCATAATCGAAGGAGGAAACCTGACCCACCACACGCTCGCTCTTTCGATGCTCCTCCTTGATAGCCTCCAGTTGAGCCTCCCGAATTTGCTCCAACAGGGGAGTCACTACGGTCATCCTCATGCAAATATTCCTGATCGGCGCTGCCTTGCGGCTAATCGCATCGGCCACCATGTTGGCCTTCCCCGGGTAGTAGAGGATCTCGCAATCATAATCCTTTACCACGTCCAACCACCGACGCTGCCTCATGTTTAGATTCGGCTGATCCATGAGGTACCTCAAACTCTTGTGGTCCGTGTAGATGGTACATCGAACCCCGTAGAGGTAATGCCGCCAAATCTTGAGAGCAAAAACCACCGCCCCCAACTCCAAATCATGCGTCGAGTAGTTCGCCTCGTGAGGCTTGAGCTGCCTCGAAGCGTAGGCAATGACATGCCCCCTCTGCATCAGTACCGCGCCTAACCCTGAAATGGACGTGTCACAATAAACCACAAAATCCTCTACGCCCTCTGGCAGGGCTAAGATTGGCGCCTTGCACAATCTCTGTCTCAGCGTCTCAAGCGCAGCCTACTGCTCGGGTCCCCACCGAAAGACTACGGCTTTCTTCGTCAGCCGTGTCAGGGGTACGGCTATCTTGGAGAAATCCTGAATGAATCTCCGATAGTAGCCTGCTAATCCCAGGAAGCTCCGAATCTCGGATGGAGACTTAGGAACCTCCCATCTCATCACGGCCTCCACCTTAGCCGGGTCTACTGAAATCCCGTTCTGGTTGACGAGATGTCCAAGGAACTGCACCTCGCGCAACCATAACTCACATTTAGAGAACTTGGCGTACAAGCTCTCCCTCCTCAGGGTTTCCAAAACCTCTCTCAGATGCTCCTCGTGCTCTTCCTGTGTCTTGGAATAAACCAAGATGTCGTCAATGAAAACTATCACAGACCGATCCAACATCGGCCTGCATACGCGGTTCATGAGGTCCATGAACGCGGCAGGAGCATTAGTGAGCCCAAACGGCATCACCACGAACTCATAATGGCCATAACGTGTCCGAAACGCTGTCTTCTGTATGTCCTCCTCTCTAACCCTCATCTGGTGATAGCCTGAACGCAAATCGATCTTGGAGAACCAAGATGCTCCGTGCAACTGATCAAAGAGATCATTAATCCTCGGGAGTGGGTAACGGTTCTTCATCGTTACCTTGTTCAGCTCCCGATAATCTATACACATCTGATGCGACCCGTCCTTCTTCTTCACAAACAGAATCGGGGCTCCCCAGGGTGAACTGCTCGGTCTAATGAATCCCTTGTCTAGCAGCTCCTGCAGCTGCGTAGACAACTCCTGCATCACAGGAGGAGCCAACCGATACGGTGCCTTGGCTATCGGAGCTGCACCAGGAACGAGGTCAATCCTGAACTCCACCTGTCGCTCTGGAGGTATCCCAGGAAGCTCCTCTGGGAAGACATCTGCGAAATCTTGCACCACCAGAACCTCGCTCACTGTCGCCTTACTCGCCTCCTGGGTATCCATCACGTACGCGACGTATCCTACGCATCCCTGCTGAAGGTAGCGTCTAGCCCTCGCTGCTGAACATACTGCAGGTCCAAACTGCGGCCTCTCGCCATGAATCACTAACTCTCCCCCACCTCGGGTCCTGACTCGCACTAGCTGCTGTGCGCAATCTATCACCGCCCCATTAGGGCTCAATTAATCCATGCCTATAATCACCTTGTTCCCACGCAACGGAATGGGAACCAGATCCACCAAATAGCGCTCCTCGAATAACCTCAGAACACAATCTCTGAATACTGACGACGCCCGCACCGATCGATCGTCGGCAATCTCCACCTCCAAAGGGCAATCCAACATGCCCGAAGACTCAGGAAACTTCTTGCTAAGCGCAAGGGAAACAAATGATCGGGTAGCACCCGAATCGAACAACACCTGAACTGGGATACCATTCACATGGAACGATCCTAACACATATATACATATACCGAGCACATATCAATATCATAACATCATATAAATAAATGAGAGGGAAAGAATCATACCCGTCACCACATCGGGTGTTGCGCGTGCCTCCTCGGCGGTCAGCTGAAATGCCCGGCTCCTCACCACTGGAGTCTCTGCCTTGCCCTGCCGGCCATCTGTGATCCGCAGGGTCGCTGGAGTTGGCGCCTTCACCGGAATTGTAACTGTCAACTGGGGGCAATTGGCCTTCTTGTGGCCCCTCTGCTTGCAGTGGAAACACAACAACTCAGACGTCTAAATAACTGCTGCCGGAGCAGTGCAATCCCTGCTATAGTGCCCAGACTTGCCGCACTTATAGCAGCCTGATGATCCCAACGTGCACGCCCCCTCATGCGACTTGCCGCATTTCCTACAGCGGCCCCGTCCCTGTTGGCCCTTTGGCCCCAAATCTGATCCCTTGGGCTTCTTCCCCGAAGCCCATCCTGACTGTCCCTCCTCTGCCTTTCGTTTTCGGATGTGCTCCAAATCTATCTCCCTCTCCCTCACCCTGGCAATCATAGAGTCCAAGGTGGGGCAAGCTGAAAAACTAACGTGCTCCCGGATATCATCCCGGAGCATGTCATGATAGCGGGTCCTCCTCATGTCCTCATCGCCCGCATATTGGGGAACCAACAGTGCCCTCTTCCGGAACTTGGCGGTGATCTCCGCCACAGTCTCCGTCGTCTGTCTCATGTCCAAAAACTCCTTGTCCAGCTGCTGAAGCTCGACAGCCGGCGCAAACTCTGCCCTGAACCTGGTCACAAAGTCCGACCAGGTCATAGTCTCGATAGCTGAGGCTCCCAACGATTCACCCACTGACTCCCACCAATCTCGAGCTCGGTCTCGTAAACACCCTGCTGCATACCTCACCTTCGACCCCTCGGGGCAGAAGCTAGTCAACTGTGCAGACTCGATGTCCGCAATCCATCGCCTGGCATCAATGGGGTCTTTCACCCCGTGGAAGTCTGGCGCACCACTGCCCCTAAAGTCCTTAAAGGACAGCGTGCGAGATCCCGACTGGCCAGATGCCATGTCACTCCTGAACGCCCTGAGGCGATCCTACATCAACTCGATGATCCCTTCCTTGATCGACCCGAAGATAATGGGGGTCGACTCAAGGATACCCCTGGTGATCTCTGACGCGATGAACTCGCGTAGTCCCTCATCTACCGGCTCGGAACCTGATCCCGAACCTGACCCCTCTCCTAAACCGCCATCTATCGGCCTTGATCGAAGTACCACCATTCTGCAATACAATTATTAGCGATACTACTACTTCTTGAGGGATCACATCTACTACAAGTTCCCTGGTCTCATCTTGGCCTCCCTTGGTTCGGGTACAGATCCTCTGCTTTCAGTAGTACGGGCCCATACTACCTTCCACATCTATTCGTACCTTCTTCAAGGACTGCCTCGACTCCACCAGATCCCTTCCACTGCGGCTGATCACTGCTATACTCATCCTAGGCTTGCCCTAGGGAAATCTCATGCTCCACCCTACCAGGTCCTCAACTGCTGAAGGCATCTTAGTAGTGCCAATTAACCATTACCTGAATACCATCACATGTGGTGAGGCTCGGATAATCCTTCGAGTAACAGACTCGTCCCTACAATGGTTAGACTCAAACGAGAGCTGCGTAATAGGGCCAAATCCAGCACTCTAAGATTATTCAACCTTGATCGCATGTGACGTGACGTATTCATCTAATGGCTAACTCCCACCACTCGGAGTCCCACAAAGCACAAAGCAAGCAACATTCGAACTAAGGGAACAATCTCAAGCAAATCCGCTCTCATAGAGAGAAACTGATCTAGCATACAGAGCTAAACTCATACTATCAGGCATAACCTAACAGGCTATCCTACTGCTGTCTACTGAATTCTAGCATGGAATTTTCATACAGCTGAAACATATAAAGCATACACATAAGGCATCACTCCTGGATCCTTAGTCCTATTCTAGCATGCTGTTCTACATTAGTTGATAAACATAGCATAAACTTGTATGGCTACTTTGGGGAATACTTACTTGAGCTCGGCCGGTCGCGCACATCACACACTTCGTTCTTTCTCAAACCATTTTCTTAATTCTTAGAAAACATTTCTTTTTGAAAAAAATCTTTTACTCCCTCGATTTGAGTTCAGACACCCCCGAAGGTGAGTCCGAATCCCTCAAACTAGGGCTCTGATACCAACTTGTAACGACCCAATTTTCACGTCCAAAAATTTCGTTTTTAAAACATTACTTAGAAAACATTAATAATTAAAACATTGTTTAATTAAACCATTTCACATTGAAAACCAAATTTGAAATCCACAACATTTGAACAACCAAAATATCAGAGTATCAATCCCAGGATAAACTCATAACTGCGGAAACAAGAGTGTGTGTGATAGGCCGATACCGCGCCGGCTCCTTCCCCTTTGAAGTAGAGGTACCTGAAAACCAAAACTGAAAACCGTAAGCACGAAGCTTAGTGAGTTCCCCCAATGTACCACATACCATAAAATCACATAACATACATATATTGTCAGGCATATCTGGGTGCCCGACCTACCCCTTCGGTCCTCTCGACCGGACGTTGCCTAGCATACCTGGGTGCTGGCCTCCCCTTCGGTTCTCTCGACCGGATACTTCCTAGCATATCTGGGTGCTGACCTCCCCTTCGGTCCTCTCGACCGGATACTGCCTAGCATATCTGGGTGTTGGCCTCCCCTTCGTTCCTCTCGACCGGATATTGCCTAGCATATCTGGGTGCTGGCCTCCCCTTCGGTCCTCTCGACTGGATACTGGGGAACTATTTCTCCCCTCTACTACTACCACATAACATGTATCACAATATCAGAATCTATCTAACATGGCTGAGTATGACTACCCCTTCGGCCATACCGACCGGATACCTCGGGGACTATCTCCCCCTACTGTCACTAGCACATAGCATCATATCATACTAGCACATAAACATAACATAGGTAGTAGTAATCCCTAGATGAATATCACAGAGACAATCATCTACATACAACTCCTACTGGTGGGCCGGCATTGTGGCCGTAGACCCACCGCTACTGGAAGGTAACTCACCTCGAAGTAGCTGATGATCTGATCGGGAACTGACTGTCTACTGCTGCTGCTGTTGCTGCTCCAGAAATCCTCCGGCTGTAATTCCCACAACATACTCAATCAAACACTGCTAACTGCCCTTTAGGTAAAATGACCATATTACCCCTAATCATGCCCTAAGTCAAAGTCAGAGTCAACTTTCAGTTGACCCGACTCGCCGAGTTGGCTCGCCAACTCGCCGAGTCCCTATCCAATCGAATGACCTGGATCCCGTCTCTACTCGTCGAGTTAGGCGTTGACTCGACGAGGTCTCCTTCCAAACTGATGTTCAAGTCCTTCATCCTACTCGCCGAGTTGTATGAACAACTCGCCGAGTTCATCTTCATCCAATGAACACTTATGCTAAGACTCGCCGAGTTCATCTTCATCCAATGAACACTTATGCTAAGACTCGCCGAGTTGTACGAACAACTCGCCGAGTTCATCTTCATCCGTGGAACACTTATGCTGAGACTCGCCGATTTGTATGAACAACTCGCCGAGTCTGTCCTTGATCTAAGAAGATTGCCTTGAACTCGCCGAGTCAGGGAAATGACTCGCCGAGTTCCTTCATGGATGAGTCCGGCTTCCAACTCACCGAGTCACACCCCGCGACTCACTACTCTACTCGACACAACGAAAAGGGGACAAACTCGGAGACTCGCGAGCAGACTCGCCGAGTCAGATGAACGGCTCGCCGAGTTGCTACCATGCAGTCTCTATATGGTCGATTTTGCTTGAATCCAGCTTATGCTATCCACAGATCTGGGTTCCTAGAGCATGAATAACACGTAAAGTTTCCAACTTTACGTGTAGATACTCACTAATGAGGGTTTTAGGGCTCAAAATGCACCAAAAAGGGTAGATCTAGGGTGTACATGCAACATGGGTCCATAAAGGCAATAGATCCAAGCTCCTGGAGCTCAATCTCACCTAGATCTAGAAGTTACCCAGCTTATTACGAGTCCACAAGCATACATAAGCTTGGAAATGGATCAAAAAGGGATTTAATGGAGCCATAAGTATGAAAACATGGGGGAAACGAGCCATACCTTAGTGAACACTCTGAGATTGCTCAAAGGTGCTTGACTTCCTCTTCTTCTTCTTGATCTCCTCTCCTTCTCAATCCAAAGCTTCAAAAGAACACACCAAAGGCTTCAATTCCACAAGAAACAAGGCTTGAACGAGGTATAGGGCTCTGAGGGTGAATGGGGGCTGGCTTGGGGCGGAAATGAGTGCTTAAATAGGGTGCAAACCCCTGAAACTTAGGGTTTCATCCAACAGCGGTGACTCGCCGAGTCCAGGATATGGACTCACCGAGTCGCCTACTTAAACGTGTCCCGGGTCCCGTCTCTACTCGGCGAGTCGGACCTATGACTCGCCGAGTCCAAGGCTAAAAATAGAAAACACTCAAATAAGATTAACGTACCAGGAACCAGGTGCTACACACAATTTTTTAATTGAATTGCATTGTAAGGACAAATTTTTTCCGCAATAAAATGAATTTTTTATTTTATCTTATTTATTTATCCTTGCAATGGCATGTATGAAAAATTGATGTTTGAAGGTTTCTATTATTAGCAATAATGGATTTGATTCTTAAATAGGTCATTTGTGGAAGTGTCAAGAGTTTACCAAATAGGGAGAGTTTCTCATCACCCAAGTTTCAAGTGGATAGAAACTTCGGATCATGCAACGTGTATTGTATGATGAATGAAAAACTATCACATTTGGGAAATTTAGACTAATTCTTTGACAAAGAATCAAGTGAAGGACTAGGAGATCAAGTACACTAGGTTGTGTGTTGATCAAGTCCACCACAAGAGTGACAAAGATATTCATCATGATTTACTAAAGTTTAGTAAATATGATTATACTTATAAGATTAAGTGTAATTCTGATTTGATTGGAAGAGTTTCAATGAATAGCAGAACGAATAAAGAAGAATCAAGTAGGCAGAAAGATAAAAGTTTCTCTATTCTAAGAAGAAGGGAGAGTACTTTTTATTGTGTTTTATGATAAGTCTTAATGATTAAGAATCGTATCTCAATTGATTCTCTAAGTGAGTCTTAGTATATTTGTATGTCTAAGAAGAGGAATCAAGAATTGTGGAAATGGTTAAATCAAGAAGTCAATCATACTTCGTTCCAATATCAAGTCTTAGAGTTATACTCCAAGATTGTGAATTGAGTGACAAGTCTTAAGAAGGTTTATAACACTCAACAAATGTGGAATTTGGAAATTTTTTCTCATTTTTGCACGTTTGAAATTGGTAAGTTGTGTTGTCTTAGATAAGACAAAGACCAACTAGGACCAATTTGTGAAGTGTTTTGTCTTGATAAAAGCTACACTAACTCTTGAATATTTGTTTGTCAAGAAATTCTTCTTGATAAGAGAACCTTATATGTCAAGGAGTCAGTCGGAGTTTTAATGTTTTTGAAAAAGTTTCAAGAACAAATCAAGAATAAACCTTATCGATCATCACTAGCACACGACTTGAGGTTTACAACCTATCGTGTTGACATTATTTTGTTTCTGTGCTATTCTAATTGAGTTAATTATGTATGTGAGTTCTATGAGTTCTCATTTGAATGCATAAAGACAAAGCACCTTGATCAATGGAAAGTACATTGATATGTAAGGATAATTTGCTAAACTACTTGGAAGACATGGTGGGCACTCGTGTTACCATAAGGCAAGAAATCAAGATTAAGAAAGTCCAGTCCATATGAGTTTGGATTTGTCGCAAACTTTGGTTTTGGCAAATTCACATGGATAGGAACTCATACACCATAAAATCTAAGTGTCATAAGATTCCCTCCTTCATGAAAATGACTGTGAGGAAATGCTTTCACTAAGAGAGATTTTAAGAAGATAGCAATTGTGAAAATTGTATTCTCAAATTCGATTATGGTTACGGCATCCCTTTCCATAGTTCGAATTGTGAGATTTGGCAATCAGTCTGAACATTTGGGACTTAGTAACATAAGTTCGGAATTTGTCTAGACACACATGTGAGCTTTCTAAGGCAAAGGTGTATGAGTTTAAGAAGCTTAGATAAAGGCTTATCGAAGCATCTGGTATGAGAAATATGAACTTCAGAAATTCAATAGGCATTGTTTTCTAGAAGTTCAGTTGTTTTCTGAATACATGTCAAAGCTAGTGGGAGCATAAGTGTTATGCTTATATGGTAATAATCATCATGATAGTGGGAGCATAAGTGTTATGCTTGTATGATTATTATGGTAAGTATTGCAAGTTAGCAATATTAATTATATAAAAACAAAGATTTAATTTGCAAAGTTGCATGGGTTGAAAAATTGTGTTGCTATAATTAAGGGAGAGAATATTATACTTCGTTTTAAAATCTAAAGCTTAGATTGAGAAATTTTAATAAATTTAGTCAAAGGATACATAGTGTGTTCTTAAATTTCGATTATGATTACGACATCCCTCTTCATAGTTCGAATTGTGAGAACGTGATACATAAAATATTATGACAGAAGATTGATAAAGTATCATATCTTTATGTAAGACATTATGCATCGTGTCCCATACGCTTCGGGTATAGGATCAATTGCAAATGCTATAATATTTTACCATTCTAAATTTTTTCCAAATGCCTAGTGCATTAAGAGGGAAAAGGGCTAGAATCGGTTTTGACTAAAATAATTAAACAACTATTAAAGGACGTTCCAAAGTTCGCTGAGGATTGGTCGCTTGTGAGCAGTTGGAAGTATGGTATTGGATGGACCATATCAACATTATTATGAATATATAATATTCTATTAAGAATGAGTTGTCATATGGCAAATCGGGAAATCTTTCCATATTGGGAGTTGGACATTGAGAGTCTATGTCTAGATTAGAAACTTTTATGCAAGAAGGATTTTCAAAGGAATGTACTTTGAATGTGAGACTTCACGTCTATGGAATTGTCTTGTAACAATTTCCGATAGAGTACTTTGTAATTTCATTGGCCAAGTCTTGGTGACTTTTGTGCTATGACTTTGCGAAAGGATTGTTGCATAAAACATTAGAATCTAGCATATTTTGGTAGTGGCAAGAACCTTGTGTTCTAACACTAATGATAAGGATTGGGAATTGTGAAATGAGTTTCATTGGAAAGGTTTTCAATTGATCTATTTCACAAAGTAAGGATCATAGGTAACATAGTGTGCATGCTCGGAGCATGGGACAACTATTGTTGTAATTCAAGTATTAAGTTGATTATCTGAAACATTAAACAATGAATAATGAGTAGTCAATATGGTGTTTAAATAAAAGTGTTTTATTTACGCTCAAAAGTTTTGGGGCCATACAGGATTAAGTATTATTGTTGTGTTTCAGTTTGCATGTTTTGACTTCCAGAATAATTGGGTTATTCGAACCTCCACAGTCATTCATACGTTGGAAGTAGGTATGAAGGAAGACTGTCATGAAGAGTCTGTAGATTGTCTGAAGAGTTTAGACATAGCACAAGTTTGTTGCAGGGTTCATGAGTGATTTGATAAGATTAGAGTATTGGATGAAACCCACGCTCACTTGGATCACGTCATGGATTTATCACAGGTGATTAGTGAGACGATACCATTGTATATTATTGAAACCGAGACGTACGAGTTGTTATTTGTTGGTCGGTTGCACATTGATAATAAGTAAACGCACCAGTAACTTGGTGTTATAAAACTTATTGTTGTGTGTGATTTGATCAGTGAATGCAAGCAAGCATATGAGTCAAATTTTATCCATTCCTTTTACCCAAAGTGGGATAAAAGCGATATATGTGGGCCTCTCGATGATTTAGTGATGACACCTAAGCGCTCGGCCAAGCCGAGACTAAGTTGATGTGTTCAATTGTAGACTGTTGCCAGTCGTCATAAATCGGAAGTCGGAAAACAGTATAGAGAGAATGATTGAAACTCATGTCTTGTGTCTATACGATGTCTTGAGAATGGAGGAATATATGATCCCTTATCTAAAAGACACGCTATCTTATAAGATCAGAGTTGACAACGACTTTTGAAAGCTATGATTGCTGATCAGGTTCTGAAGTCATACGGAAAATAGTTATTAGACTTATCCAAGTGGGAGACTATTGGATTAGTGTCTAAGTCCATAACTATTATGTTATGTACTTGACCCGATTATGAGCATGGTCCTTTTGGGTTGCCTTTACCATAGCAATATGTAGGATGATTTAAGGAGAGAAAGGTTTAAATATGATTTATTAATATATTATGAGAATAATATATTAAAAGAGAAATCATATTGTTTAATTAATATTAGTCAAGAATTAATTTTGTGGCTAAAAGAGATTAATTAAACTTAGGGGGACTGAAGTTGTGATTATAAGATAATTATAATTAGGCTATGGATCACCTAATAATATATAGGTTGGACGAATTCTATGGAAAGCCCATTAGAAATCATCCAAGGGATATGTTAAAGGAGTCCATGGGCTGCTTAGGGATTAAGCAGCCAGATTAGGGTTTCCTAGTTGTAAACCCTAATAGCCTACATGTATATAAAGGGACCCTACGCTCCAAAAACTTAAAAAAGTATTCCTCTAGGGTTTCTAAACGTTTGGGGCAGCCTCCTCTCTTATCCTCTTCATCCAAGTTGCTTAGTGGTGTTTGTGACTCCATTAGAGGTGCAGCACTTGAGGCACTAAGCTTTCTGAAGCCAATCAAAGCAAGGAATTGATTGTTATTACAATATAACAATTAAAGGTAATTACTAAACCCTTATTTCAGTTCTTATATGATAGATCTAGGGTTTATAGCTTTGGATATTCAATTGCATGTTCATTAGACAAACTAGATCCAAAAGCTATTAGGGTTTGCATGTACACCATAGGATTGATGTTTTGCTTAAAACCTAGCAATATATATATATATATATATATATATATATATATATATATATATATATATATATATATATATATATGGTTTTACAAAAGAAATGTGTATACAAATACTTATTTGTGTGTGTATAAATATGTTTTTTACAAAATATATTGATAATAAAATAGATGTTAGTATATATTTTTTTTTTGTAAAGTATGTTTATATATATATATATATATATATATATATATATATATATATATATATATATATATATATATATATATATATATATATATAATAATGGATTTGTATATATCTATGTATTTAATAAATACCTATTTTTATAAATAGGTATTTCGTATACAATTTTAAAAAAAAAAAACTATATAGAAAATATAATATTTTTTATGTGAAAATATGTTTTTTTTTGTATAAATATGCTTTTATAAAGAAAAAACATGTTCAATTTTTTTTTTGTGAAAAATAGTTGTAAAAAAACTAAAGTTATGATGTATCGTAACAAAATTTTGAAATATGGGCCAAAAAAATAAATTTTTGATCATATTTGTAATAAAACCAGCCTATATCTATGTATACTTACAAAATCTCTCATTTATCATTTACGCTCATTGTAAGTATTGTGATGTTTGTTATGGACACCTCATTTCCCCTAAGCTCCACCTACAATTTATCCATGCATGCCATTTTTTATGTTTAAAAGGTCTTGTGTCGGAAAGGTAGCAAAATGAAAGAAGAGAGAGAAAAAATAAAACAAAACGAGAGGACGACATGCCGTTTCTTGGGCATGCCGTCTATGAGGTGTTTTTCCCCTGCTCCATTATAATAATTAATCTATAAAGCCGATTTTAAACAATAATAAATTGATTTCCAAAACAAAGTGATTGTGGGTATGGGTGCAAATGAGTCGAGCTACTCGTGAGCTATCCATGATCGACTCGTTAAAAGCTTGATTCGAAACCGATTTTAAACAAGTCGGAACCGAGCTCGAGCTTAATATTAAGCTCGTTTATTATACAAGTTTGAACTCGAGTCTATGTCACTAAGCTTTATTAGGCTCACGGGCCTGTATATAATATAATATATTATTATTTTTAGATACAATTATAAAAATATCCTTACATATTGATCTTATAATCTATTGGGAAATCTGCGAAAAAGTCCCAATATTTTAGGCCAGTTTACGATTTAGTCCCAAATTAAATTTTGTTTACAAAAAAGGACAGATTACCGGCTAAAACTTCGGATTAACTCTTCGTGGCCGGTTTCACAGATTTAGCCGGTATCTCGTCTTTTTTCGTTAATTAATCCAAATTTTGGGGTTTTTTCATTAATTAATCAAAATTTTAGGGTTTTTTCATTATTTATTACCAATAAACAAAAATATTTGGACTTTTCTGAATATTACCTTTAAACTAATATATATTATATGATCTAATTTAATATGTACTATTCCATGTCTTCTTTCTTATGCTGTTGTAGGCTCACCGTGTGTTTTTATCGGTGTCGTCAAACCCAACAACAAAAATCTCACTCACAAGCCTCGTTAACTCCATCAATTTTCCAAAATTATCCATTTATAACTCTATGATCATCTTTCAATCTCCAAATAAAGAACGGAGAAAATCCTTGTTGATTACGTTGATGTCCGTATTACCTAACCATGACTTAAACCGTGGTTCCAACACTTGGATGTTCCTGTTACCTAACCTTGACTTGAATCCTATTTCAAACCCATACACTATTCGCATTGTCTATAGTGTTGTTCACAACAAAATACGAATCCCACATGGTTTAACCACTGATACCTTGGCTCAAGTCTTACATGACCATTGTTTCCTTACAATAGGGCTTGAAAACCATGAAGAATGAACCATTAAGCTTAAAAAACTCAACATAGGTAAAAAAAATCAACTCGATATTATGTACTGAAAACCATGAAGAATGTTAACTCTAATTGTATAAAAAATGTCAACAAGCTATCCATCTTAAACTATTAAAATATTAATTTGGTATACCTAAGAGCTACGGTTCCAACACTCAGATGTTCCTATTACCTAACCATGACTCGAACCTTATTTCGAACCCATACACTAATGGCATTGTCCAAAGTTTTGCTAACAACAAAATACGAATCCCACATGGTTTAACCACTGATACCTTGGCTCAAGTCTTACTTGACCCTTGTTTCCTTACAATAGGTGTAACATCCTGACTCCCATGTATAATATTTAATTAATTTATATTCTTGTTGTCTGATCAACTTGAGGAATTGGAGGCCACAACTCGCTGAGTAGAGAGTGTTAATGATCGCGTAATTTCTAGAGTCTACTCGACGAGTTGGAGGACCCCAACTCGACGAGTAGGAGTTGAGTGTGAAAACCCTAATTTTCAGGGTTTGTGTCCTATTTAAAGGACCTTAAGCCTTCATTTCCGCCTCCCTTATCATCTTAACACTCTGAGAGAAACCCTAATTGAGCTATATGCTTGTAGGAGAGAAAGAGGGGCTAATATTGCATATTGTAGTGCATTTTTTGGAAGAAGGTTGAGGAGAAAAAGGCTTGGGACGAGAAGGAGATCTTGGATCCATCAATAAGATTGTGTTCCGATCTTTATCAAAAAGTTCATAATTTGTTGGTTTTTGTCTTGCAAAAACTAATGCATTATGGAAGCCCCCAAACAGACTAAAATGTAATAATGACAATTGTTGTAATGTTACGTTTAAGTCATAATGACAATTGGTGTGATATTACAATAATTGTCATTATTACGTTTTAGTCTATTTGGGGCTTCCAAAATGCTTTACTTTTTGATAAAAACAAAAAACCAATAAATGATGAACCATGTGGGATTCATCTTACGTTGGGGCTTCTATAGTGTTGTAAGGAAACAAGGGTCAAGTAAGACTTGAGCCAAGGTATTAGTGGTTGAACATGTGAGATTCGTCTTCTATTGTTAACAACACTATGGACAACGCCATTAGTGTATGGGTTCAAGTCATGGTTAGGTAATACGGACATCCACGTAATCAACAAGGATTTTCTCCGTTATTTATTTGGAGATTGAAAGATGATCATAGAGTTATGAATGGATAATTTTGGAAAATCGATGGAGTTAACGAGACTTGTGAGTGAGATTTTTGTTGTTGGGTTTGACGACACCGATAAAAACACACGGTGAGCCTACAACAACATAAGAAAGAAAACATGGAATAGTAGATATTAAATTAGATCATATAATATATATTAGTTTAAAGATAATCTTCAGAAAAGTCCAAATATTTGGGTTTATTGGTAATAAATAATGAAAAAACCCTAAAATTTTGATTAATTAATGAAAAAACCCCAAAATTTGGATTAATTAACGAAAAAGACGAGATACCGGCTAAATCTGTGAAACCGGCCACGAAGGGTTAATCCGAAGTTTTAGCCGGTAATCTGTCCTTTTTTGTAAACAAAATTTAATTTTGGACTAAATCGTAAACTGACATAAAATATTGGGACTTTTTCGCAGATTTCCCAATAGATTATAAGGCCAATATGTAAGGATATTTTTATAATTTTATCTAAAAATAATATTATATTATATTATATTATATTATATTATATATAGGCCTGTGAGTCTAATAAAGCTTAGTGACACAGACTCGAGTTCAAACTCGTATAATAAACGAGCTTAAATATTAAGCTCGAGCTCGGTTCCGACTTGTTTAAAATCGGTTTCGAATCAAGCTTTTAACGAGTCGATCATGGATAGTTCACGAGTAGCTCGACTCGTTTGCACCTGTACCCACAATCACTTTGTTTTGGAAATCAATTTATTATTGTTTAAAATCGGCTTTATAGATTAATTATTATAATGGAGCAGGGAAAAAATACCCCATGGATGTCGTCCTCTCGTTTTGTTTTTTTTTTTTTCTCTCTTCTTTCATTTTGCTCCCTTTCCGGCACAAGACATTTTAAACATAAAAAAAAATGGCATGCATGGATAAATTGTAGGTGGAGCTTAGGGGAAATGAGGTGTCCATAACAAACATCACAATACTTAGAATGAGCGTAAATGATAAATGAGAGATTTTGTAAGTATACATAGATATAGACTGCTGTTGTATCAAAATATGGTGGGGGAGAGTGCACAGGCCACAGGCCACAGCCCACAGGGCACAGGGTGTAGACTAATACAGTCATGGCATGCTGCATAAATGTCAGTGGCCACTCCTTCCTTGCAACTTGCAAGTAGGCTTTCTATTCAAAGGGTAAAACAAAACGAGATTTTACTCGTGACAGTGAATAAAAACTATTATTGTTAATCGTTTTCATTTATTTATTAAAAGATATTGCCATATTGGGAGTTTCAGCAAGTTTTTATGCGTTTAATCAAAGATTTTGATTTTTGAGATAAAGATGATCTGAAACAATACTATACTAATTACCAAATTTGGGTTTTTTAATAACTAGAAAAAAATTGACTAATTTTTATAATCATATTTCAAAATTTAAACAAAACTTAAGTTTTTTTCATATAAATAAAATAGCCTAAAATTTCACATCAGTGAAATGGTTGGATATTTGGATCGAGTTTGGTCGATATAAAATACATTAAGTTTTATAAACAATTAATATGTTAAATATAACTACAATCCGTTCCAAAAAAAAAACAATAACTATTTAAATGCAATAAAAAATTTAAGAAATTATATTTTCAGTAGCTTTTGATACATTGAACTAAGATACAACATAACCCAGATAAACCTATTCATAAGGCGATGTGTCAGGCTGTCAGCTTGATATTTTATGAATGGTGTACAAGGAATAAACTAAAATAAAAGTATTCACAAAACTGATGTAAAGCAAAATAAAACCAGTATGGACTGGTATTGGGCTTGAGACCAATTCTGCAATCAATTTGAAGCAGCCTGGCTGAAAAAGTTCGGTTAGGCCCAATATCTAAAACCTGTTTTCCAAGTCGTAATGTGGTCATGTAGATATCTTTCTATTTTTTGTATAATACTCCTTAATTCTTTCGTTGCTTAAACTATTTTTTTAGAGAAAATTACTAAGCTAGCCATAATCACTAATTATTTATTTATTTTTAGCCAAAAAACAACATTGATCCCATAATAGTCTTTAAAACAATAGGTTTTTTAATTTGTCTACTATTTCGTCTAAAACCTAAGGTTTCAAGAAAATCTATATAAATAATTTTTTTTTCCATTTTCGAAATCAAAAGAAACATACAATTTGCTCTCAAAGTTTTATGGTCTTCCAAAGAGTAGTTTTTGAAAACCTAAAGTTTCCTCAAAGAAAAAAAACCGAAATTGTAGGTTTCCTTGAGGAAATCGTAGGTTTTTTAAAAACTACTCTTTGGAAGATCGTAAACCTTTGAGAGCAAACCGTAGTTTCTAAAAACATACGGTTTTTGATTTCGAAAATGAAAAAAAAATCTTTATATAGATTTGCCTAAAACCGTAGGTTTTAGGCGAAAGAGTAGGCGGATTACGAAACCTACTGTTTTGGTGGCTATTATGGGATAAATGCTAATTTTTGGCCAAAAATGGATAAGTAATTAGTGATTATGACTAGTTTAATAATTTTCTCATCTTTTTATATGTTATGTACTAGATTAAAACTCTTGGAAAACACGGGTAAAAAAGAAAACACAATTGAATATATTAACCAACCCATTTATTTTGAATATAAACTTCAGTTTTAGTTCCTTAAAAAAATTAAAAAAATTATATAATTGAAAGATCTATTCAATTACATAAAAGTTACTAACAAAATTAAATATCCACAAACAAATTACACGGATTTGAAGAGTTCCAAAAAAGATAAGTTTATATCATTGAAAGATATAATCAATTACATAAAAGTTACAAATAAAATTAAATATCCACAAACAAATTACGCGAATTTGGAGGGTGAACTCGACTTTCAACAAATTAAGTTGGCTAATTAGAACTATCATATTCGTAGACATTATAGAAAATGAAAAATACAAAAGTAGAGATGAAACTAATATGCTAAAATGTTTAAAAATTAAAATGAAAATTGAATGCTAAATTTAAATTATAATGTTAATAACAAAGGATTGTATTTCTTAATAAAACTAGATTATGACTCGCGTAAAACGCAAAGAACATATAAAAATATACATATAAAGGTATAAAAAAGTTGGCACTATAAAAAAAATAAAGTAATAGAAACAAATTTAGTATTATGGATAACATTGAAATGTCTGAAAAAAAAAACAATGAAACACTTGAATATATATAATCGTTGAAAGATCTCTTTGTAGACATAACTTTTTGTTTTATTAGTTGAACGACCCTCGTCATGTATGAGTACTTTCAGTCCTTTTTCACTTGTGACACGAGAAACAAAAAACATATAACTGACAATGAGTGAAGACGAGCCTACGCAAGTATAATTCAACATTTGATAATTATTGTCATTGACTTTTGTTAATGACCATAACAAAATAAACAACTATGGCAAATTGCTTCCGCTAAAAACGGAATGAGATTGTTTTATTAGACGAAGTTAACTTCATGCAATGTATATAAGTAGTCTCGTTGATGAATCTAACATATATGATTCAGGCTTCAATGACGTGTCTTCCAATCCTAATAATATGTAACCTAGTACCATTGCATAGTCATTTAGTTTGTTCGATATTATGAAGTAACATGACTGGAACACCTATTTTTAGTGTAAGTTTATGGTTGGAAATTTTAGACGCCTTAAAACCATTCAACACAACTGAAAAGTAGATTGATTCCTCAAAAAAATCTAGTAACTATATCTCACATAAAGAGTTTGAACTCATATATGTTTTCCCTTCATCTTTCATCAATCCTAAAATTTACTCATTGGTAGCATGAAATTCTTCATTTGTAGGTACCAAAATAGTTTTATCTTGAAAATATAATGGATCACCAAGATGGTTTTCAAATGATGGATAAATGGTGGATACAATTGAATGAATATGGTCACCTATAGAGCGAACAACAACGTTTTCTGGAAATTCAACTTCAATTTCACTATCATTAGGGCCAGTCCCGGCCCAATACATGGGCGACTTGGGCTTAGGCCCAGGGCAGCAAATAATTGGGGGCATCAAAGAAGTCCAGCTATATATGTATAATATATATATATAAAATCAACCCAAAAACTTACCCCGAAAATCTGCATACGACGATGAGAGAAAGAAAGCGAGAGGACGGTGGCAGAAAGAAAGAAAGAAGACGCGCCAAGTGCCAAACGTTTAGTGCTCCTGGAAAAACCAAACGTTTCGTGTCTAATGCCTAGAATCCCGTTGGCGTCGGGTTTGATGAGAGAAATCAATATGTCTCCACTCTCCCGTATAAAAAGGAAGAACAGGTTTTCAGGTTTTGCTTTCTTTTCCTTCCAGTCGAATTGATTTTACTCTTTTTACGTACTTGATTCTCCGATTCAGTTTAGTCTTCAAACGCAAAGCTGTGATTTAGTCCGATTTATCATCGATTTGGTTATTTTAAAAGTTAGGGCAGCAATTTGGGTTAGTTTATTCAATCTGTTTGATTTCTTAGTCATCTGCTTCGTTTTCTAGTTGTCTATTTTAGAATCGGGTGACCTAATTTCTTATCTATTTCATTACAGTAAGTCAAATTTCCCATCTCTTGTATTTGTACGTGATATTGCTGCGTGATATTGTTGTTTCAGGAATCATCAAATCATATTTGGTAAGTTTTAACTTGAAATTTGTGTTTATTTAGGTTCCTTTGATTGTTTTAGAAATCTGATTTAGTGATTTATGTTGCATATATCTGATTTATTCTCCAAGAGTTCATATTTTTTTTTAAGTTTGTTTCTAAAGTCTGCTCAATTTCTTATTCATCTGATTTGTTTGTTGGTTATTTAAAAATATGTTCACCTAATTTCGTCTTTGTTTCATTACAGGTAATCAGATTTGTCTTTTGTTTGTGTTTATATTTGATTTTGCTGTTTTAGGAATCATCAAATTATATTTGGGTAAGTTAAAACTTGAAATCTTTGTTTATTTAAGTTTGTTTATGGTTTAGAAAAAATTTGGTTAATTGCTTCTCTAAGAGTTTCTATTTTATATTTCAGTTTCAGTTTTTCAGAAATTGAATCTGATACAATTCAGATTTCTCCATTGTTTCAACATTCAACAATAAGATTTGGTGAGTTTAATTTTGAAATCTGTTTTGTGTTCATTATTCAATAATTGTTGTCTAAACTACTTTTGTTATTATTTATGTAATGTGAAGCAGGAGCTATATTTTTGACATTGTTGACTAGAAGTAGCAGAACTGCAGAAGCCTTATTTCATACAATTTGGTCAGGTTGTATCTTTCTTTGCTTAGCTTTTATAAATATATTTGTTGCGTTTTTAATATGCTTCCCCGAAAACAGCCATCAAGTGCCAAAAATAGAAAACGAAAGAAAAAAGAACAAGAAGAGGCTAATCAATTAAGAGGGTCTTTGAATAAATTTTTAGTTACGAATCAAAATGGTAATAAAAATAATTCTAATGATCCAATTAATAAGCCACCTAGTGCTTCCAATGATTCGGCTGGAATTCCTAATGATTTTGAAAACAATGATTCAGTTGAAATTCCTAATGATTTTGAAAACAATGATTTTGTTGATAAAGATAAACCAAGTGACTTTAATATCTTTGATCCTAGAGTATGGGGTGATTCAGATTCTAAAATGAAAGATTTACTAATAGAAAAAGGACCTAAGAGAGAAATTGATGCCAATACAGTTTTTCCAAAAGATTCATTTGGTAGACATTTTTCATGTGATTTTTTTATTCGTAAATTAAAAAATGGTGATTTTTATGATAGAAAATGGTTAGTGTATTCAAAAGAGCTTGATAAGGTTTTTTGTTTTTGTTGTAAGCTTTTTAAAACAATTCGAACTAAAAGTAATTTGGCAACCGAAGGAATTAAAGATTGGAAGCATCTTAGTGAAACATTAAAACAACATGAAAATAGTTCTGACCATATGATTAATTTAAGAATGTGGACTGAAACACGAATTAGGTTAAATAAAAATGAAACAATTGACAAAGAAATTCAAGAAATGATAAAAAAAAAAAAAGATACCGAACATTGGAAAGAAGTTATGGTTAGAATTATTTCTGTTGTAAAATGTTTAGCAAAAAATAACTTGGCTTTTCGTAGTACAAATGAAAAAATTTATGAAAACTCAAATGGCAATTTTTTAAGTGTAATTGAATCGATTGCGGAGTGGGATCCGGTAATGAAAGAACATTTTCGAATGATTAAAGACAAAGAAACACATAATCATTATCTTAGTCATAAAATTCAAAATTAATTAATTGAAATGTTAGCATCTGAGGTAAAAAGTGCAATTATTAAAAAAATAAAAAATGCAAAATATTTTTCTGTTATTCTTGATTGCACTCCGGATGCAAGAACAAATGACTTTGATTATAAGATGTGTAGATTTGGAAAGTGTTCCGTTAAAAGTAGAAGAGTTTTTTTAGAGTTTTTAGTTGTAGAAGATACATCCGGTTTAGGTCTTTTTAATGTTTTACAAGATGCCCTAAAATCTCTTGATTTGGATATTAACTATGTTCGTGGTCAAGGGTATGATAATTTGGCGAATATGAAAGGTAAACACCAAAGTGTTCAAAAACGGTTGCTTGATATAAATAATAGAGCTTTTTATATGCCTTGTGGATGTCATAGTTTAAATTTAGTTTTGTGTGATATGGCAAATTCTTGCCAAAAAGCAAAAACGTTTTTTGGTACATGTCAAACAATTTATAATGTTTTTTCTAATTCAACAAAAAGATGGAGTGTCTTACTTGAGTTTATAGATGATCTAACACTTAAATCATTATCAGCTACTCGTTGGGAAAGTCATATTGAATGTGTTAAAGCAATAAAAACACAATTTTCTCAAATAAGAAAAGCTTTAAAAAAATTATCTATAATAAGTGATAATGGACAAGTGTGTAGAGATGCTGATTCACTAGTAAATGGTGAATTTTCTAGTTTTGAATTTATTTTAAGTTTAGTTATATGGTATGAAATTTTGTACAAAATTAATTTGGTAAGTAAAAAGTTACAATCCAAAGAAATGCTTCTTGATGTTACTGTAAAAAATTTAGAGGGATTAATTAATTATTTTGAAGGATATAGGGAAAATGGGTTTGACTTTGCTATTAGTGAAGCAAAAGAAATAGCAAATAGTGTTAAAGTTAAACCCGAATTTACTCAAAAACGCAATTCTAAAAGAAAAAAACAATTTGATGAAATTCCAAATACCGAAAGAGAACATCAATCTTCTCAAGAAGCATTTAAAAGAGATTATTTTATTATTCTTGTAGATATGACTCTTGTTCAATTGAAAAGTAGATTTGAACAAATGCAATATTTTGAATCCATATTTGGTTTTTTGTTTGATGGTTCCAAATTAGTTTCTTTAGATGATGATGAATTAAAAAAATATTGTTTAAATCTTGAGTCCAATTTGAAAAATGGTGAAGATTATGATATTCATGGAGATGGTTTATTCATTGAGTTACAAATTTTGCAGAAAATGTTGTCGGGTGAAGCTTACAAAAGTGAAAGTCCTTGGACATCTATTCAAATAATGGAGTATGCAAGAAGAATGGATATGTTCCCTAATGTGTTGGTTGCTTATAGGATATTGTTGACGGTGCCGGTTACGGTTGCTTCCGCGGAAAGAAGTTTTTCAAAATTGAAGCTTTTGAAATCGTATCTCCGAAGTATCATGAGTCAAGAAAGATTGAATGGATTAGCAATTTTAAGTATTGAAAGTGATTTTTTACAAAATATTGATTATTGTAAAATAAGAGATGTTTTTGCTTCAAAAAATGCACGAAGACATCGTTTTAGGTGATTTTTGTATGTTTTGTTTGTATTATTTGTTTGATTATAAAAATTATTGCGTTTTTTATTATATTTTTTATATAAATGTTTTTGTTATTGTACGGTACACATATAAGGGCATAATTTTTTTATCTCGCCCCGGGTAGTAAAAAACATTGGACCGACCCTGATTAGGGCCACCAGTATTACTTTCACTAGTTTTAAGAATCCACTCATCAAATGCTTTTGTCTCATCCAAATCATTAGTTAGACAACCAAACTAAAGCCTAATGTTTACGGTTAAACGTAAAACTGTATATTCACGCCAGAATTCAACTGGGGAAGCTAATTAAACAATTTAGGATATACCTAAATAATCAAATGCATATCAACTCGATAACATTAATTGAAATTGTTCAAGGTTTAACGTTGGAAGTTTGATGTACAATTTAGGAATTGATTTTAGTTTTATTACAGTTCAAAGTTCATTGTCTGTTTTGGATGATTACTCAAATTACATTGCTAATCTCAGTGGGGGTCACTAATATGGTTGATGGTCTGATCTTGGTCGATGTGATGTGTTCTTCTCAATCATGAAATCAATGTGGATAGTCCGCAGACCATGTGCTGAGTAACACCTAAGTCAAGCATTTTAACACATTTAGAACAACATAAATCCATTAACTTGCATGGGATAGTTGGGTAGGGCCAATCAACTATTACAAGAAGACCTTATTAGAGTAACTTAAGAACATTAGGTTATGAATATGCAACATTGTTTTGTATATTGATCATATTCTTTCTGGTAAAAAAATCCTTCAAATGTTTCCTGGTAATGATCACTAGAAAGTACAAAACATGTCAAATAACATTTTAGCTTTATTACATCTCGAAGTTATTTCATATGCTATTTTGAGAGCATCTAAATGGTGTGTAAGCTACTAAAATGAATAAAGATTTTGAATAAATTGGGTTAGTCAAAATTGGGTTTTTCTTTTTCGTGTTCGGGTTGTCATATCAGGATTTTATCCTTTTTCAAAAAGATTTCTCCATATATGTTCATCAAGATAGGCATTCAAGGAATCTACCTGCACTTAAAGAATTCCAAAAAAAATTATTTTTTAAAAGTACGATGCTATTAATGAATTTTTTTTGCAAAGTTCAACGTTATTAATGAAATTCGCTTCCAGAACATTGTCCTACAAATGAGCTTCAATGTTGGAAAACATGAAACGTTTCAATATCATCTAAAAATATTCTAAAATAATATTTTTTTAAATTACAATGCCATTAATAAACTTTTTTTTTTTGCAAATTTCAATACTAAAAACAAAATTTCTCTAGAAAATTGTCATATTAATGACCTACTAATTAACATTTAAATTTATATATTACATAAATGGTTCACTTGTGAACATAAATACATAGATGGTCCATATTTAAAATGTTTTTTTAACATAAATGGTCTATATGCGAAAGAAAATGAAAATGTACTTTCCATTAACAAAATATTTTCAAAAAAATCCTATTAATGAGCTCCAATGTACATAAAAATAAAACTTTTCTAGATTAGCCAAAAAGAATACGAAAAAATCCTTTTTTGAAACTACGATGCTATTAATACTGAACTTTTTTGCAAAGCTTAATGCTATTAATGAATATTTTGTTTTCCAGAAGACAATCCTCTAAATGATCTTCAGTATACAAAAAATGTAATTTTCCATATCAACTAAAAATAATTTAAAAAAAAATCATTTTTTAAGAGTACGATGCTATATATGAACTCTTTTTTTTCAAAGTTCAATACTAAAAGCAATTTTTTCCAGAAAAGGTCTTAATATAAGGTTAAAAGAGCATATTGTAAAATATTTATCGATCTATATGAGCAAGAATTAAACATTTCCATCAATACCCAAAAAGGCATATAAATCATGCCTCATTCTGTAATTAATTCCAACGCCCCATAATGTGGAATCCTCTTAGTGACATCATTCTAGAACTCAAACCACAATGGATAATCAATATGAAGAGAAGTTGCAATAAAAAATAATAATTGTCACCATCTTATACAAATATTATAGATTATTGGGGTGTTAGATAGTGTAATAACTTGCCAACAAAAAAAAATACCAACACCTTGTAGACATCACCTGTACAACATTTAATAAATATACCAAGAAACATTATATAAAATAAACTATGGTTATGATATCTCTTCTAAGGTACATATGAATATTCAAATTAATGCCACCAAAAATCTTCAATATTTAAGTGGCTCCAAATACAACTACCCTCCAGTTTTAGGGCCCTTGACTTCACCCCACTCCCAAGCAGAAACGGTCCCTCAAATACTTTAAAAAAAATCTGAAAGGTTAATATATACACACAAAAAGATGAAAATGGTAAAATGAACTTTCCAATATAACAACAATATTTTATAGACAATACTACAAACAAGCTAGAAACATACAAATAGAGACGAAAGAACATCATAATTAGATTGACACCATACACTCATTTAGTCTTATCTTTCTTCTTCCCTTATAGGAATTTATAAAACATTTTCTATTGTATGATAGATTTCTGAATTACTTTTTTGAGATATGTGAGGTTGCAAGAATGAAACAACAAAGAAATTGAATGGATAGGTAATCGTAAAAGCAAGATAATGGAATAAGTAATTCCATTCCAGAAACATATTTGTGAGTCATGGAATGGAACAATGAAATTTTCATACGATTTTTATGTTATATATTTCAATTTAAATTATAAAGATAATCCTTCACATATCTTTGTTTAGTTATTATTATGTAATTAAAAATGGTTTATATTGCAATTTTTATATTAATATCTTCTCTTATTTTTTAGAAAACCTTGATACTCATAATGTTACCAACCCTATTTTCAAGAGTGTAAGGTGTACCCATTTATCATTGAGAAAGTAAACTCAATAAGAAGATTCAAACCAGTTAAACGAAAGAATAAGGTTGTGCAAGGTTCTTACTATGCTTCTCGGCATGCCCAAACAACACAAGTTAACCAAAAAAACCTGCTAATTAACCAAAATTAATCAATCCCAAACATTCTCCAATAAGATTTATCGATGTAATATGTTTACATGGTATACTAAAACTGTCTTTTCTTTGCTATTGAGTCTAAAATATGTTTTTTTATAATATTAAAAAGGGATTAGTAATAACTTATTTCTGAGAGCCCACTTTGTATTTTTGAAGATGTTTTTTACAATAAATCAAAACACATATCACTACTGGGTTTTGCTAAGTTATAGAATATGTGGATCACTCAATGGTATAAGGGTTTAAATTCCATCTCCAAATCCAGGAAGGGATCGAATGGGTAAAGCATTATAAATATTGACTCAAGTATATCTTCCATTCACGACCTAGTAAGCCACAAAAAAATCATTGACTAAATGAATATACAAAAATGTAAAAATAAAAAAGAAAACCGGCATATACAAATTCACTACCTAGTGGACATATCTTCCAAATTGAAACAATGAATGAGAGGTAGCGGTGATGCTGTGTCCATCATTTTACTCTCCAGTTATCTATAACTTAAAAAATCAAAATCAACAATACATATCATAAGAACAAATATTGAAGCAAATTCAGAAAATGTAACCATTATGGATTTAAACTTAAATCGAAAGGTTTTATAGATTGGAACTTCATAGTTGAAATAGAATAAAAGAAACATAATCTAAAACGTACCGAAAATCGATCTAAACTATGACCAAATAAAATTAGAATCCAAAGAAATTTATCTCTATATTATTCCTCCTTCTTTAATGATGATCGAACACAAGACTAGTCTACACAAATCGAAGCAGCCGACATATATTCTATTTTCTTCTTTCCCCATTTTCTTCATCTCTGCAAAACTTAGGTTAGATAAATTATGTAAAGAAAAAAGGAACAGAGAGTAGGGGTACTGGTAATGAGGAATGGGACGGGGCATTTTTTCATTTTAATTTTGGTAAGATTTAATTGTCATTAATAGAATTCTTAATTTAATTCATTTTGTTTTTGGTGAGATTTAACTGTTATTAATAGAATTCCTAATTTAATTCATTTTATTTTTGGTGAAATTTAATTATGATTAATAGACTACCTAATTTAAAACGTAATATATGTTTTATAAAATTTGTGGACAAAAATAAAAGGGTTGACAAAGATGATGTCAACAAATAATCCAATGGTAGAAAATATAGGATTGAAATGCAATCAATGGCCCTGATTTCTTCAAATTAGAATTAAAGGTTCTCTTTTAATAATATTTAGAGACGTATAAAACACACATCATACTTCTATCAAAAGATGGGTAGGCGTCTACACAAATCATATGTCTGTCTCCCTAATTATATTCGATCATCATTGCATACATATCATTTGATGTTTAATACTTTCCCAAAGGGATTAAAACCTAAATTGAATAGATCCATTCTCTCGATTGGAATTTTTTCTTCATGTAACTCTTCTTTGATTCTTATCCATTTTTTAATCCATCTCCAAACCCTGCACTTTCCTGTCACCACCACATAGATACTACCAGAGCAATTGGAAAACATGGCGACAACTTTTGATCAGTATGGCCCGTGAAGCATACATGATTGATGACAATTGGTTATTTTAATCAATATGATGTTTGTACTTCTCTTTGTCGCTTAGATAGGACTACTTGAGTTCTTATTTCTTCAATCACATATACTCATTCCACAAAGCAAAAGCTCATCGGAGGTAGCTTTGCAGAATTGTTCTTAAGATAATTTTTTTGCCACATCAATTCCTCAGGGCTTATACTCATTCTGCGAAGCCCTCAGAGCTCACCTCTGTAGAATCCATGTCTATTCCCGGAAATTCGATTTTTTGTGTATATTTTTTGGAATTCAACCCAAAAAAATGTCTACATTGTACAAAATCCTAGTTTTATTTGCTTGTTTATCAATGTTGATCAAATTAATCTTACCACTATTACTTTTTATAAATATAAAATGAGATAAATAACATCTACACATATTATTGACTTCTTCATTAAATATGATAATTTATTTTCTATTATTTAGGATTACATTTTTAATAAAAGAAAAATATATTGTACCATTCAAAAAAATAGTTTTTAGACTTGAATGGTTTGTAGACATGTAGCAAGTTTTTATTTTAAATTACATTGTCTAATGACGAATATAAAGAATGGTATATATATATATATATATATATATATATATATATATATATATATATATATATATATATATATATATCTTAATTACCTTATAAAACGTTTTTGGTCAAATGCTGAATTTTAAGTCGTACAAACATACAATACTTTTGCACAATCAATTTATGCATTACAAAAAGAGTAGAGTACATATGGTCAACAGTTGAAAATGTCAAATCTCTTATCCCCTATTCTTAGGCTATTTTGACCCGGTTCATTCCTTATCTCCGTATTTCCCCAAATCTCACAATTTCTGTTCATAAATCTTGGATATATATCGCTGACGTTTCCATTTCTAGGGTTTAATTCATCTTTCAACATTCAACCACTATTGTAACACCCGTCGCTTGGCGCGGGTAAACGGCTAGTACCTTAATAATCATTTAGCCACAAATGCTGAATTTTAAGAGGTACAATCCTTGATACATCATATACAACAACTTTATGCATTCCAGAAAAATAAGATCCATTGAAAAGGGATAAGATTTTGAATGAGTCAAAGTTTTGATCAAGTGATAAGATTTTGAATAAGTCAAAGTGATAAAATTTTGAATGAGTCAAAGTTTATGCATTCTAGAAAAATAAGATCCATTGAAAAAGTGATAAGATTTTGAATTAGTTAAAGTGATAAGATTTTGAATGAGTCAAAGTTTTGATCAAGTGATAAGATTTTAAATGAGTCAAAGTTTTGAACAAGTAATAAGATTTTGAATGAGTCAAAGTTTTGACCAAGTATTTCTCATATCCAACTGAATAGGTCTAACAAACTCCCCATTATATCACCTTATTCTCAGTTAATTATAGCCACCCTGCCTTTCCCTTCATCTAATTTTCAATTTAAAATAGACATTGCTGCTTGAATTTTGAAAAACTAAAAATATTCTCTCTACAAACATTGTTATCAACAGTACTCTTGACATGGGTTTCTTCAAAACTCTATCTCTTCACTTTTAATCTTTTTTCCCAACTCAAGTTTTTTGTTTTTTTTGCTTAAAATCTCTATGGTTTTTTTAGTTGCAAGTTATGGAGGTGGTGCTTAGCACCATCGTCAAGCTCTACACACACATACGTATTTCTCTCATCTTTCTATCTCCAAACTCTAATCAAAGCCACTATCACCATCTTCATCGCTAACACAACCACTACCACCACTCTCCTCCTTCTATTCCGTAATCGACACCTTCAACACCAACACCACCATCCTTGATTTTATTGGTTAAATATTTTTCTAATCTATGTTTTATTTGGATTTCCAGGTCTCCGATGAAGTCTGAACTACCATTACCGCCATCACCACCCTTAATTTGTTCCAGTCACAACCATCCAAGACCATCCATGTATGATTTCAGATAAGCTTTCAACGCCTTCTTTCCTTCTATTTTCTTCACCAGGAGTCCGGAAGCATCCGTGAATTGAGTAAATGATATGGGATTGATTTTTCGCTACTTCTTCGAAGTTTAAGGTAAGTCTAGAAGAGATAAACCTCAAAGTCGTTCATCTTTATCCCGTCTCTCTTTGGATTGATCGACTCATGTTAGTGTTCTGTTTTTATTATTTCTTTTTTCATTTTTGGGTTATATCTAATTTGTTTTATAGATAGAGATAACGATGATCAAGCATAACTCAAGTTTATGATGTTTCCTAGAGAAAATATTAAAGCTTTCCGAAGATGTGTTGGTAACCCATAACTCAAACCTTGATCATTTCTTATCTTATTTCTATAATTTCTTTTAAATCATCATCTGTTTAGAAAATTTGGTTGGGATGAATGAACAATGATTTAAAGGATTTTGCAGGAGAACTATAACTTCCATATAAGTGTTTTTTCTTTTTTCTAAGGGTTTTTGTTTTTTAGTGAAATCTATGTTCCACTCTGGTACTTTGAGAAAAGATTTGAAGAATGTATGTTGCTAAGCATTTGGATTCGGATTGCCATCTAGGAAGGCATGAAAATATTTCTAAAACTCTCATTGAAGTAATTTCAAGAGTCAGATGATATTTTGATGACTGTCCAGCCTTGATGTTGCGGCATACTTTGTAAAATTTTGTAAGTTATAGCATTTATTTTAAATTTTTATCTTACTTTAGCATTGTACTTTGAAAAATGTAACCAAAATTTGCATGATGTATGACAGAATGATAGATGTTGAGAGCATGTCTAAGGTTTCTTGCAAAACAATGCCAATTTCAACCCTATAACATAATATGCAAGGTGGCAATACAACAACTCCTAGAATGCCTAATCTCTCATTGACTCGAATTAATTTTTTTTTTCTAATTTTTGCAGGTGTTTGACATCCAGATCTCTATTACCTTTTGACTAACTCAGGTGAATGTTTTTCGTTTCAATTTTTCTTCTTTTGATTCTAAAACAAGTTTTTTCTTCCAGTATTGGATTCTTAATCACAACTGACCATGCATTATTCTTTCCTTTGTTATTGCTAAAATTAATCAACATACTTCCCAAATGTTCCATATGTGTGTTTAAAGCATCCATTATTGACATGTATTGCTAATGACAGGAAAAGACCTCGACGATAGACAATATAAGGGTATTTGATCCTTCCTGATCTGGCAACCTTGCTCTGTTCTTAGCCTATTGCTAAATTGACTCGACCCCACATCTCATTTACACTTTTTGGTCTGTAAAAGTTCCAGTTTGGAATACTGGTGGTGTGGTAATTTTGTTCTCTTTAAATATTCTGTGTATAATCATTTATTTGCACATTTCCATGAGACATATCACTAAAAGTTTACTGAAAATGGTATTAATTTATGTTTTTGTATGCACGTATGAGTTTTGAGGAGTGTAGAATGAGTGGTGGCATGAACCGGTTTATAAGGAACAATTGAGTTGAAGGTAAAATTGTAAAACCATATAGGTAAAGGTGTGTTTTAAAATCACTTGATTTTTAGTTGGGGAAAAAGTATGGTTTTCAAGCATTATATTGAAGATATGGTACATTTAGTTGAGGAAGTACCAATTGTAGCATTGTAATTTCGTTGGTTTGTATATTTTGACATTTTACTTTTTTTAAAAAAATAAAAAGGGTTAACTACAAGATATAGAAATGTACATTTGTTTGTTTATATATTTTGGCACCATGCTTTTTGTTTCTTCCTATTATAGCGTTGTACTTCAAAATCTCAACCAAATTATAGTAAATTGGCCCAAATCCAATATTGGAGTTTGTGTGTTATCTGGTCTCTCTATATAAGTGTGATCTAATATAAGTATGTATGATGAACAATTTTCAGATTGACCTATGTATAATTGACTGTAAATTGAAAAGTTTTACGAAAATCAACAACAAACTAATCGTTGGGTGTCATACCTATTAGTTGATAGAAGAAAAATTATAAATTTGTGAATACATTGTATATCTTTCTTTTAGCTATGTGTATTACAATTACAGGAGCAATTGAAAAGATACAAAAGCTTAGACTATGTGCATCATAATGTATTACTCGTTTATCTGGTTAATAATATTATACATAAAACTATCAAATATGATTTAATTACTTATATGTCCTTTATGTGTTATTTTCTACCAAATACGAGTTGGAATGATACTTGATCATATAGAATAGTAATTCAACCCTTATTTACTGAAATGGTCATTGCTGCAACTAGAGATGCACATTTATCGGTTTTGGTTTTTTTTAAAACCGATTCGATTTTCTAACATGTTTTTTCTAGATTGGTTTTGGTTTTTGGGTTTTTTTTGAAGTGAAACTGATTTAAAAACCGTTTTTTTTTATAAAAAAAATGCTTCATTTCGGTTATAGTATAAAAACTGTTTATATATATATATATATATATATATATATATATATATATATATATATATATATATATATATATATATATATATATATATATATATATATATATATATATTCAAACCTATTACTAACCGGTGGTTTGGTTATAAACTAACATGTTCTGGAAAAACATGTTCTCAAAAACCACTTTGGATTTTTTTTGTCGATTAAAAAAATGGTTTGAATGTACACTTCCAGCTCAACAAGGGCACATTCTTGAAATAACCTTGGACACTCATATTATAACAAGGTTTGGACAAGTTGTGTTATATTTGCTAACATTTTATGGTATAAAGTTTCATTTGTTTATAATACCACTATAAAAAACATTTAACTTTTTGACAACACAAAATAATTATTTTGACATAAAATTGAACATATAACTTGATCACTTTTTTACTAATTTGACGAAAAATAAATATTTAACTGGACCACTTTTAGACTAATTTGACAACAAAAAATTACTAGATGGACAACAAAAATCACCAGTTTGACAACAAAAGTTACCACTTTTCCAATTTAATACTAGGAAACACTTAAAATGATTTTTTGAAAGAAAAAAATAGCCGGTGTCTTCAACGAAGAGGCGTAGTGGTTTCAATAGTTAAACCAAGTCATAGTGGTTTTTATGGATTTGACCTTAGATTTTTTCGGAAAGTCACTTTAACAAAGTTTCCGTTTTTCATTCCCACATGATAATGTCTTCATTCATTATTTTGTTGATTTCTTCTCCAAACATTTACAATTTTTATTTTTATCAAATTGATTAACAAAAAATCAATAATTAAAAATACATATATAAAAGATTGTCTCGGTTCGGTTCTGCAATCCTAAAGGAAACAAGAAAATGGCTTGGTAGCCAACACATGAGTACATTCATATATTTTTCGGATTCGTACGTTTTAAGAACCTCCATTACGTATGTTTTAATTATGTTAATCATTTGTCTTGTCTCTGTATTGCATGGGTATCACAATATTGCATATAAATTGTTCACATAATCCCCCACGCAAATTGTAATCACTGAAACAAAAATATTCGCCGAAATAAAACTAATAGTTTGGACAGATTAGACTGCATAGATTACATGTGTAAGGTAAACGGGTGTAGAAACTATTTTTTGAAAAACTATTTACACCCGTCGCTTGGCGCGGATAAACGGTTAGTAGTACAAAATGGTAGGAAATCAAATTTGAGAAATAAAACTGAAAGTAGGAGGCTATTAGTTATATTATACAACTGTAGGACTCATACAAAAAAAAAACCAAATAAGTACAGACATTACATGATAAAACTTAATGAGACCAAAATTGCA
Organism: Lactuca sativa; assembly: GCF_002870075.4. Classification (NCBI taxonomy): domain Eukaryota; kingdom Viridiplantae; phylum Streptophyta; class Magnoliopsida; order Asterales; family Asteraceae; genus Lactuca; species Lactuca sativa. The sequence continues at coordinate 46,317,702 of NC_056623.2, forward strand.
AAAAACACATATACTCAGAAACCAAAGTAATACAATAAAAAAACCAAATAAGTAAAATTGCAAAAAACACATATACTCAGAAACCAAAGTAATACATAACATGTAGGCTTACACAAAAAAAAAACCCATTCGGGATCCGAACCAGTAAACCGGTTCACTACGAACTGGTCCACTATGAATCGAACCGATTCAAGAACCGAACCGCCGGTTTGCACCCGTTCGAGATTTTAGATATTGAAACCAGTTTAATAATCGTGAACCGGTAGTCAAACTGATCGAACTGGTTTAAAACCGATTGAACCGGTTTAGAACCGGTGTGACCGATTTAGATAGGTTCGAGTTTTCTGTGACAGAACCAGTTTGAACCGAACTGGTTTATGGCTGAACCTGTTTGGTTTTAAAAAAAAATGGTGTGCTCACCACTAATAACATGCATAGACACAAAAACACAAAGAAAAACAAACATATTCAAACAAAGAAACATAAATAATAATAATAATAATAATAATAATAATAATAATAATAATAATAATAATAAAATAATAATAACATATATTATGCAGGAAATTATGTTTTGGATTGAGAAACAGAAGATGAGCAGATTGCATATATAAAGAAAAAACGAAAAGAATAAATAATAAAAGAAAAAAGTAACCCGATGTTTTTATAAATAGGATCATTAACACAAACAAAAAAAACACATTAACAAACACAACCATCCTCATATGATGAACTAACTTGATTTTGGTATTAAGTCTCTCTTGCAGAAGACGTACAAATTGAAGACGTGATAGCAAATTATTGTTTATGAATTGGAATGAAACAAAAAACCGTGTGACAAATAACTTTAAATGGAGATTGAAGTGTATAATTGGTATGGAATCCTGATTTTATGGGATTCGTTAAAATCATTAATGATTTAAATGGATCTTGATATTGTTACCAAAAAAGTGGATTTTGAAATTTTAGAATGAATATTTCGGGATTTTGTAATTAATTTGTTGTAAATAAATATTTTATTTTATAATGGGAGCTACAAAAAATTGACACATGACATATACTAAATACAGATCCATATTAGGCTGACTCGTGGCATCCTAAAACTATTATTTTACTATGTAGGGTAGAGATAGATATGTGAATTTGTACATAAAACTAAAACTGTCTTGAGGTACATTTTTATTTTTTACAAGCAAATTGTTATGAGTTTTATTTGTAGACTTTAGAATATCTTGTTTTTATGTATACTTTAAGAATACATAGTTAAAATTAAAAGATAGAAGCTAGGTAGAACTCCCAAGTATAGCCACTAACATATAAGTGCACATATCATGTAACACTAAAAAAACAGGAAACAGAAATAGATTTACCATATCATATCATGCTAAAAAAACCAAAACCAAAACCAAAACCAGTTCCAAATAAAAACATCAGCATCACCACGTTTCTTTTGGTTTGGGTCTCTATCTATAACCACAATTTATAAAAAAAACGAAAGAAAAAACAGTTTTACCATTAACTATGTAAACGATCTAATATCCATCAAAGCCTTGTTTATTAAGATGCTTATTTTGAGATTGAATCATCAACTGCTCAGAACTTGCAGAAGCCCTCATCTGCTGCATATTTCCACCAAATTGGTTTCTTGGAATCGTTGATTCTTTAGAATTATTATTATTATTCATATTTGCTTCAGAACATGTGTTCTCCATCAGCCCTTGTATCTGGAGTCAAATAGTCAACAATAATCGCTTTATTATAATAATAATAAATCAATTAATCAATCACAAACAGATAATATATAATAGATACTGCTCTCACCATATCCAGACGCTTCTTGTGTAAATCACTTGGTGGCTGCATTTTAGTTTCAAACAATCAAATTACATTTTAATTTTAATTTTAATTTTCTACAAAAAAAAAAAAAAGTCAACTTACATTGTCTTTTTTTTGTTTCTTCTCTTCACTTGAGAACCCAGGAATTGTCAACTTGTAGTTCTTTTCTGTACACAATACAAAAATGTTCAATCCTAGGTTATTCTCAGAAAAGTCGTGTGTATTTTGACCCTTTTTAAACCAAAAAAGACACAGGACTTTTTTGTTAAAAAGAAAGGATGGCCTTTTCAGAAAAAAAAAAAGTCAAAATACACAGGACCTTTTTTGACAATAACTGATATTTCATAATTTTGTAAATGAAAAAAATTAGCACCTAGGTGTAGCAACACATCTTTTGATTCTACAATTGAAGAGTTGCGGTGCTTGGCCAAGATGGCTCCAAATGAAGTAACCTAAAAAAAAAATCAGGAAAATTAAATATCTTATCTACACATTTAAATTTAAATTTTAAAATTTAACAAGTCTCACTCACGGAATCAATAAAATCATCAGCAAGCATCAAAAGCATTTCTTCAAGTTCGGGGTCCAAAACTATATTTGGATCAATCTGAACACCAAAACACACAACCATTATTAAATATAAACAATAAATTGCAATCACACACACTACTTAGTACTTACTTGTGCAACCAAATCTCGAATTTTCCTTTTACCAAGAAGATGGTTGCTAGCTTCTGTCCCCTGGCTTGAACTTCCGCCAGGTGTCGTCGTCCCAGAAGCTGTTGCATCGGGTTGCGACCCGGTCAAACTTAAAGACTTTTGACCCGCGGATCCTCCGATTCTCGGTGACTGTTGCTGCAAAAGCTGTTGCTGATTCTGTTGGTGTCCAATTGGTTGCTGTTGTTGATTCTGATTTTGTTGCTGATGTTGTTGTTGTTGAACCATTTGTGAGATTTGTTGCTGATTTAAGGACATGGAATTGTGCATTTGAGAAGAAGGAAGCTGTTGTTGTTGCTGCTGCTGTTGTTGCTGTTGTCCCAAAAGTGCTTGTTGTTGTTGTTGTTGTTGTCTTTGTTGTTGAAGGCGATATGAAGGAGAATTAGGTGCTGACATGGCAGGCATTTGTTTTGACCATTGTTGTTGTGTGAGGTTGTTCTGCATCATGGCTAATTGACCATTTTGACTTAATGCTGATAGCTGTGAGTTCATAAATGGGGTCCGTGATAGGCCCTGTGCCTGCAATTTCTAGAAATAAATCAATGAAATTAGCAAACAAGATGAAAGGAAAAAGATTGTGCTTAATATATATATATATATATATATATATATATATATATATATATATATATATATATATATATATTTCCGTGTTCAAATTGTAGAAATTCAGTGAAATAAATTCAATTTTCAACGAAAGTTTCTTCTTTTGACGTCATGAGGTGGGTTCACCACCTAGTGTATAATTAGAATAAAAAATCGGTAGTGTGTAGCTAACAACTTTTTTTTTTTAAACTGTGTCATATAAATAGAAAATCTAAAAATAGAATAAAAAAAAAAAGAAAAAGGACTTTTCCGAGTGTGTGATATATGAACACAAGGATTTGCAAATTTTACAAAAAAGATATGGTGAGGTTAAGAGATACGGGTGCATTAAGTCTAGAAAACCAATAAGAGAAACAAATTGAATTTCATATTTTGTAGTTTATATTCTAAAAGGAATCGGTGTAAAGATCAAAATTAACAAATTGGAAAATATATTGACAAAATCAACTAATAACATCAACAACCTTAAAACACTAGAAAGTCAAAATGTATTCATTTGGTGATAAACTCATTTTTCCTGTTTAAAATGATGATGAATCCAAGACGAAGCAAATTACTTTATCTCCTTCAACTCCATTCTATCTTTTTCGACGATTGCTCTTAAATATAAGTACATAAAATTTTCACTTTTTAAATGGTTCTTCCCATATTTGAGTTGGAGATAAGAAGACCCTTCTATGCTACAGCCTAACAATGCCAAATAGCCACTTATAACAATTCACAAATTTGTTTTCTTGTCTAACAAAGAACAAACAAGTTTGATGTTGGTTTTTTAACTAATTTGAAGAAGATGATGATGGAGTTCAAAAAGAAATTATGAAAGATATGGGGGAAAAGCGTAGGTGAAGAATAAATGCAGAAGATGAAGATGGTAAAATGACTAAAATATCCCTAAAAAGACAAGCATGAGATGCACACTAGCTATTTTATTTAACAGTCTATATATCTAATGGACACAACCATTACCACTATCATGTGATGCCATAGCATGGTTTCTAATTCTTGATTGTTAGTTAGTGGTGTATAATTATCTTTTCAACCGTTAGTTACAATTAGTCCATGTACACATTGATTCTATAAAAGGCTTCTATGCCAAAATGTACTCTAATATATATATATATATATATATATATATATATATATATATATATATATATATATATATATATATATATATATATAAAAGAAAAGTGGAGTTGTAAACCCAAATACAGACAATCAATCTGATGACAACAACTATAAATGATCCAAAACTTATCTTTTTCTTGACATGTGGTATATCAAAACTGTAGATATGTCTAAAGGCTGTAGACATGTGTTTAATTCTTGTATAAAGGAAGTTGTTATCATACTAAATCTTACAGAAAGAAATAATAGGTACTAATGTATAATATTTTTGTTTATGGAAACATCACTTGACATCCAGATATACTTTAGAAACCATTGAAAAAATTGATAATATAGCGTGCATATTACAATACCTAATATGTCAAAAACTGTTAGGGTTCTATTGGACATAAAAGTAAGAAGCATGAAAACCTCTGTCATATTCTGTGAATACAACTATTAGCAAGCATGGTCTTCACTTGCTAAAAAGCCATATAGAACAAAAGATTCGTAGCTTATGTGAAGCAAGGAGAATCATCACAAGTACCCATTTGCACAGTGTTCACAAAGGCCTGACAATTACATGTGTGACTTTAAAAATATAAATATAATAGTCTTTCATGCAGCTTAAGTTAACATTGACAGAGAATCAAGTTATTGAGAAAATATGTTTACCTGACTAGATGCTAGTGCATTTTGTTGGGCCAATTGTGGTCTCATCTGGCCCTGGTTTATCCTTTGTTGAGAGAAAGCAAGAGAACCATTTGCCCTAATTTGAGAATTCAAATTGTAGGGGCTGATCATGTTCATCCCCATTTGCATTCCTTGCAGTGATTGCCCTGGTGTATTTCCTGGATGAAACTGAGACCCTTGAACTAACCCGGTTTTCTGCCTAGGCTGCAAACACAATGACACAACAGATCAGACATAACATTGATCAAAGAAAGTAACCCTTTATTTTCTATTGAATCAGACCTACTAACACTGATGGAAAGTAGCCTTTATTACTTTTGCTCAACAGGGCCTCAAATCGTACAATTACGCTACAAATTGAGAAGTAAGAACGATTACCGATGCTGATAATTGGGATTGTAGATTAAGCTGCGCAGCAGCGGCAGCTTGACCGGGTAACATTGTCATGTGGCCGGTTTGACCCATCAAGCCTGAGCGGGTTAGGGTGGCGTTTCCTATCTGACCAATTTGTTGATTTTGTTGCTGTTGCGGCATCTGCTGCTGCCCACTAGCAAAATTCATCTGTCCATAGATTCTGGCAGCATTATTCGCACTCATATTGTACTGTTGTTGTTGCTGCTGCTGCTGTTGCATGTGATTCAAACGCGATATAGATGGAGACCTCTGTAAACCTTGTTGATGAATTTGGAAATTGGCTGTCCCCATCAAATTACTTTGCTGTTGCTGTTGTTGAAGCAATTGTTGTTGTTGCTGCTGTTGCGATAGAACGTTGGATGAATTAACTTGTGGTGCTTGTTGTTGTTGTTGCTGGGATGGCAATGATGGGGTTGACATGATTTGACCAATGGTGTTGTCGATTGAAGAAGGGAGGTTTTGAGAAATCGATTGTTGCTGCTGTTGCTGTTGTTGTTGATCCATGGATGTGGTGGCGTTGGTGATGGTCGATTGAATTGGGGACGACGATGACCCATCCGCCATCATCAAATTTGAGAAAAATAGAATGAGATTGAATGATTAAATCATATGGGAAGGGAGATAATTGGTGTATCAGAAAGTATGAACAAAGTGGCAGTAACAAGAAGACTCGATCGAGAGGGAATTTGGAATGAAGGTTACTCGGTAAGAGACGAGAATGGGTCCGCTCAATTTATATAAAACTACTAGCCGATAAATCACTACAATATTTCTTCCAAAAATCAGAAATAAACCCTAATTTGAGGATATTAGGAATCGGCAAATTGTATTACGTTTTAATGTTTTATGATGACTTTTGAGATTGCAACTATATTATTTTGACATTAACATAAAGTTTTTTTGATGAAAATTAACTAACACTTGTTTAAAAATAACCGGTTTTTATATGTTATTATCTATTTCCCGGTCAAACTGCTAATATAAAATTTTCAAAAAACAATGATTAAATGGTTTGATCATCATTTACATTCAAAATCAATACGTTTAAAGTTAGACAATTACAAGGATTTCTCAAAAAATAGTTCATATAATATCTTTTTTCAGTTAAATGATAAAATTCAAGTTCGATTCATGTAAGTTTGATTTTGTAACCTTCTTCATGATCTTAACCATAATGTTTGCATTGTAGTTTTTTGTGTTTTTGAGTTTGTTACGAATGTTATGGCTTTTGTATGTTTACATACTTACCTGTTTTAAAAACATGATAAATAATGACTTCTTAATACTGAGTCAAATGAATAAAATGACCTTCGACAAAAGGGAACGAGAATCTTGTGATTTAGATATTAAGGTTGAGTTAACAATATTATTGAAAAGTGGAAAATAATAATTTATTGAGCCTTTTATGTGAACTCGATAAGTTATGTCGTTACACACACACACACACACACACACACACACACATATATATATATATATATATATATATATATATATATATATATATATATATATATATATATATATATATATATAACAACATTTTTTTGTGTAACGACAACATTAAATTAAACACCAGTAAGAAGCTAACAAAAAATAGATTACAAAGTAGCGAAAAGTAAAGAAAAGTTATACCAACTAACACAGATCATTTTATGTTTTACGTCTATTGCAAATTCAAAAATAGGAATGAATTTGAAAGAATATGAGGTTGATGATAAGACAATACAAAATATACGATGATAACTTTAAACCTAATGACAAACAACATAACGATTAAAACATCTTTTTATATGTAGAATACGTAGTACACAAGCCTTAAACATAGTATCATTTAATGATGTCGGTCAAATGGAAGAAATATGAAATATACGTTCAATATTAATTTGTTTTGTCACATATACAAAAATTATTATTTTATTAACCATTCTACTTATGTGGAAGTTTTAGTCAAAACACTAAAATGATGAGGAACAAAATAAACTAGCATGTCAATTACACATCAAAAGATTGCATTGTTCTTTGCACTTTTCAAGATCAAACACTCACCTCACTTTCATTTATAAAAATACAATTACATATCTCATATTATATCTTGGTTTGGGCTTAGACCATTCAAGATCTTCTTATTGTAAGTGTTTGAGCTTAGTGCGAGCAATTCTTCGGTATCCATTATGTTTAGAAGTCAAGTTAGCAAGACATGTACATATGGTTTTCGTATCTATATTTAAAATCCCATTTACTAATTGCTTATCTCAAGCAATTTAGTGTTTTAACACCGTTTACTATCTAACAATTGTTGGTGATTTTAGTGTTATCAACATATTTTGGTATTATTATTATTAATAATGAAATAGGTTGAGCTCACTTTACTAACCGAGATAGGAGATGCGGGATGCACACTCGGTGTGTTGAATGTAAACTCGGGAATACGAGGGTCCGGGTGCAGCACCCCTTGTGGGGTCCAAGTCCCTGAAACCTAAATGGATTTTGCTTCGGGTGTGACTCCAATCATGCAATTTCCCACCAAAAACCCATTGATGACATCATAATGATGTCAGCATCAGTTGTATCCAATAACTATCAAGTTTTGGCGCCGTTTTTGGTTTAACCGATTTTAACCGCTTTCCCCTCAAGTATAAGAACTCTTATATGGTTTCAGAAAAAGGGTTGGAACATTCATACACTCGAAATTAAATTATAATTTCTATCTCTAAAAAACAAAAAACATCAAGGTATATTTTTCTGTGTTTCGAATTTGAAAGTAACTTGATTTCCAAATTGCATCTTTTGGATTATCCCAAATCAGATTTCGTGATACCCTAGGCATAAGGGTCGAAATCACAGATTTTGAAAAGTGATTGCAATCACGATCCCAGAAATTATCCAAGTTAATTGATATTTTCCAGATCCAAAATCTTACAACAACGGATTTTGACATCGTTTATGATAATTCATAATTCTAACTATTCAATGTCACTCTTGTATAATATTTCACTATGGGTTTGGTGTTTTGACAACCAAAAACCCAACAAATCATTCCAACTCCCAAACTTGGAGTTACAATTCTTACATATTCCAACTCCCAAACTTGGAGTTACAATTCTTACATACGCTTAATATAAATTTAGGAATTCTATATTTATATTATCTTCATCGTTGTAAGATAGCATGTCATCAATTTCCTTTATATTCAGGGTTTTATACTTAATTAACCCGTTACCCACAAAGATCCCTAATTTAACAAACTTTAAGTTCAAATGCCACAAAGAAGATGAATTGTGGATCATCCCTTGGCTTGGGGATGTAAATCCAACCAAAATGAGTTAGATCTCCTATCCAAATGGTTTTGAGACATGCCCAACTCCAAAACCATACCCTAAAACACACACACACACAATTCAGGAAGTGGAAATGAGGTCAATTGCTAAAAAACTCATCCTTTTTACACTAAATTATCCAATTCAATTGTTAGGTCCATATGTATAACTTATATGAAACCTTTGTCAAGTCATACGAACTCTCTTCTGGACTTCCCCTCAATCCCCTAAGGCCCTACAAATATTGGAGTAAAACATGCACATGATACCCTTGGTGCAGCTTGTATGGCATCCCCTATTACAACATGTTTGCACTCGAGGTATTTTCCTAATTTTAGGCATGTTTGATGGTGGTGCAACATGCATGGTACCTTATTAAATTGTATAAACCCTCTTGGAGTTAGAAAATCCCCTTTTAAGTGTACTTACTTCCATCTAAAACCTATAAGCATACATATGTTAGTATATAACTATATATTTGTTCAACCCATCAGATGATGCATACTCACTCATACTTATGAATATGTAGTTCAGGGATTCATTCTGAACAACTATTAGCATATATATGCCCAACAGTTCTTGTTAAGGCATTATACTTCCAATTTCGTCATAACACTACAATTTCACAATGTCTTTTCCCATGATATATTTGTCTTATAACTTACTCATAACATTGAAATGAACAAGACATGTATTGGGTTTATTAGTTTACTTTGTAATCTACAAATTATACAATGTTATATTGGTCAAGTCTAACATAAATCTTTCAAATAATTGCTTTTAAATTGTAACAGGGCCAAAACTAAAAAGAATCTTAACACACTCGAAAGCAGCCGGGATGGGGCAAGGTCTTCATATGACCAAAAAAAAAAGGTTAGTAATTTATGTACATATATATAATTTAATATATACTTCTACAAACAGTCGATACTTGTAGGGTTTGCATAAAAATGTTGTCTAAAAACCAGATTTGGTTTGTTAAAACTGCAACCAAAAAGAGAGCGTAACATGGCTGGGGGCTCATTTGATACAGATGCATACATCTTCCTCACCCTGATATGACTATCCAGAATCATCAGCTCCAATAACTTTCTACAGCTCTGAAATGTGAAGGATTAATTAATTAATTCTTGTTCATAAGTAAAATCAAATTCAAACAGATGAAACTGACATACCTGAGGATTTAGAACATTCATCTGGCTTATGATTTGGTCCTCCAAAATCCCAGGATTTTGCATCACAATACCAAGAACACGGCGTACAAGTCCCTTGTAAACAATCTCATTCATACTCCCATCTCCATTTACCCAAGGCACAATTGGCTTATAACCATCACCATCACCAATACAAAATCCCTCTTCTGCCCCTGTTCCTGAACAACTTGCTTTCACATTCTTGTTTGTTTCGTTTTCTTCTGGTTCTGGGCGGTTTAAAATGGTGACTCTGTGCACCTCATCATCAGTATGATTTTCTTGCTGTAACTCATCATTAATGGAGGAGGTCTGTGGCTCCTTCAGATGAGGAAGATCATGTTCATGTTGGTGTTGGTGTTGGTGTTGATGGGATGCCATTGAGGAGGCCAAAAGGTATTTTGATCGATACATGGAATCAACAACATGGACATAATCATAAGCATTCACCTTTAAAACCCGCCCAAATGCCTCAAGCACCTCAACAATAACTTCTCCCATCTTTCCCCCTACAAACCATAACATTTGTGGAAATATTATATATGAGATTCATATACAGAAGAAGAAGAAGAAGAAGAAAAAACAGGTAAGTAACAAATTGCATACATACCTTCTTGTTGGGAGATACCTTCCATGCTTAACCCTTGGTCACCAGCCTTTTGGATGGCTGAATACACAGTTTGAAACATATTCGGATTAAAAGACCCAGAAGATGCCACGTGTCTTGCATAGCTACTCATAGCTTCCCATGTTGACTCAGAAGATGCCACGTGTACAGAAGAAGGTGATGAATTGGAAACAGAAGAACAAGTGTCTCCGTCTCTAGAGAATGTAATTGCATCAACTCTTGAAATAAAACTACGGTTTAAACATAACTGAATACCTGGAAAACCTTTTTCTTTACGTGAAAAAATCTCACTGTCTAATATTTTCGGCTTTTTAGTTTTTTCAACACACACTTGTTCTTGTTTATCATCACATTCACGTTTACGTTTCTTTAACTCCTCAATCTCCCCAACGCCTTCATCAGGCAAACAAGGGAACAACGACACTTCCCCTGAACACATCAGCACACATAAATGAACAACATCACCACACTGAAGGTCAACAGGTAGATTTACTCCATACTCTAACAAATCATCTTCTTTTTCATGAATCCACCTCGCCATCTTCACAGCTCTTTTTCCAGTATTAACAGGAAACGGAGAAGATGAAATACCATGTAAAAACTGCTGCGAGAGTACAAAATGACTCGCATCATTACCCCTGACCATGAATTTTCTGTCTCTGAGGTAATTAAATGCTGTAAAAAGATCATGTTCTGAATATCGTCTCAATGTTTCAGCTAACAGGTTTGGGATAGCTGGAGCTTTTGCTTTTGCTTTTGCAGTGCTTACAAATATAAGCTTGAAAAGCTCGATTGCATTAGAAACTGCTAATGATTTGTAGGTTTGTGTACTAAAACCTTTTCCTCTGTTCATAAGATTGTCATAGCTTTTAGGCAGATAACGTCTTCTTGATCTTCTTCCAGAAGCTTCCCTCCTTCCACTATCTAAAAGCTCGTCTCTAGGTATGGAGGCGGTTTGATCAAATTCCTACAAACCAGTAAAAAAAAAGATTAATGATTAAAAATGATTTGTTAAAAATTAAATGATTTATCAAATTCTTACATTGAATCGAGGACAGTTGGATCCACCTTTAGTTGCTGCAGATTTGGAAATTTGTTTGTACTGAAGGACCTCGTCTAGGGATATTTTTATATCTTTATTGTCAAAATCATCCCATTTTTCATCAACATCCAACTCATTTGAAGGATGAATAACAACATCAGGAGGTTTTCGATTATGAATGAGTGTTTTGTTCTTGGAATATTCTAGATGCTTTGCGTATCTGACACTAAGCATGTTACAGAGTCTCATTACAGCTTTTCTGAACTGATTGTTTCTGTTCAGAGCTGACATTCTTCTTCTGCATGTTTCAGGAGGCGCTGGGAGATTTTCAAGTGAGCTCCATTCTACACGATGAAATTTTGCTCCGAGTGCAGCGCGATGTCTTATGTACTCAATCACCAACAACCTGAAAAACAAAGATCACCAAAGTTTTACAATAATCGTCCCTGGAATATATGTTAATTCGCAATTTCAGTCCCTTTTTAAGAGTTTTTTACCTGTCTGTTGTTTCTGTCCATGGAAACCTTTCCGTACGTGTAGGCTGCTGTAGCTTTGACACAGAGTAAGACTGACCACCGTCTTCATCTTCAGTTAGTGCCACGTCATCATCAGCAGCAGCATCCATGTCATCCATTCTACTCGCTGAAATTTCATTATCTTCATGGAACAATTTGGGATGCTTCACTTTGCTAGACTCTTCAAGTAGATTTTCCATTAAAGTTGTCTTTCCTTTTCCTTTCGATGACCTTTTTCTTTTGTAAGTAATTAAAGCATTTGTTGGTGGATCTTTGGTGCTTGTTGCTCCCTTTAGTTTATGCTTTTGTCTCTTATCATAGAATACACGAAGCACCTACAAACAAAAATAATCAGTTTTCTGCAATTAATTAATGGAATACTTTTACCAAATACAAAGAGAAAACAAACCTGTTCCAAGGTCAAATTAAGATCCTCTGCAATCTTCTCACACTTTTTGTATGATATTTTTTGATTTGAGTCGTCATTTGCCACAAGTTTTAACAGCTCAGCCCGCTGATGAGCTGTCATAACTCGGACTGCTGCCCATGAACGTGAAAGGAATACCTGATGAAATGAAGTTTCAGAATATAAGAATGGAGTTTATATAAAAGAAAAGAAAGAACACGAAAGAAACCTCATGAACAGCAGATCCAGGGAATGCATGCAAAGCAGCTTTTGGATCAGAAGCAGAATAACAATACTCCAAAGTATTCCAGTATTCCTCAACACCTTTTCTACTTCCAAGAACAAAATCATGTCTGACATGAGGACGAAGATCAAAAGAATTGACACCTGGCGATGGCAAAACAACTGTGACAGGTTCCTCAATGTAAGGCTTAAGTTCTAGCGAATGTCTAAGAGTAGCAGTAGTAGTAGTATGTGGGCCCACAGAAGTCTCCATAAATTCTCCACCAATTAATCGTATCAACTTCAGGCGTCTTAAGATGTCAATAAGATACGAAAGACGTGAAGTGGCTCGAGTATCCATGAGAGACCTATACTCCTGAATCGGAAGATCGGAAAGACGTATTCCATTCCGGCATTTCTCAATCATGGAATCGAGTTTTACAGGGGACCCTGCAACCTGCAAGAACAACTCAAGTGGCATGGCCTTGATGGCTGAATCTAATTCAAACAATTTGCAACTACTATACTGGTTCTTCCCTTCATATACATCGTCTTCTCTTGATCTATCAAGAGTGAGATACCCCCACAGAAAAACATGAAGCAGCTTTACACGAACCATTTTTGCCAAAACAAAACCGTTTTCCCTCATTGCTATAAACGTCTCGGATTGAAATTGAACATCGTTTTTTGTAGGAATTCTCTCCACGTTATTTAAAACCGGGATTGATTTTGATTTACCATTTGTATGTCTGGGAAAACTTTGGGCGCGTATTAGCTTTTCAAATGACCTAATTTTCTCATGAACAGTATCCGATAGGTCTTCAGATTTGTATACAGATGGATGGAGGATCACATCAACTGTACGTTTGCGACCACAGTTTGTGGCAGAAGGGATTGCAAACGAAATGCATTTGCAATGTCCGTCTTCTTGAAGCTTATTTAAACTGCGTTCTAATGTCTTTCTGTCCATCGTTGTATACTTATTGTCAAGATTCTCCAGACTCTCCAGCACCCTTTGTAGTTCAGGTTTTATAAGAACCTTTTCTTCCTGTAAAAAAAAAAAAAAAAAAAAAAAAAAAAAAAGGAAAATTCTAACACAAATATAACAAGTCGAAGAAGACAAAGATCAATATATTGTCTATTCACCTGTAGTTTTTCAAGTATCCTCTGTTCCCTCTTTGAGCTAGCTGAACTAAAACCTAGACATGGATATGTTGTATATGAGCGTCGAACTCTGGGTGCTAGCGAAGCAGATGAAGATATCTCCAAGTTTGATGCAGGGTTTAAATTTACAGTTATGCCATTTGTGTCACATTGCAGATTCTGTGAGCTTGTTGAACCAATTGGATCAATATTCTGTTCTTCACTGACTTCAGCATTGACTGTAATGGTTAGATGATGATCTGATTTGGCAGGGAGTGAAGTGGAAGCTTCAGTACTGAAGTTTCCAGAAGTCCAAACTCGGTAGACTAGACCTCTATTAAGGTTTTCTGACTTTAAATGCATCTGGAATCTAGACACCATATCAAGAATGCGAGGGTAGTATCGTTTACTGTTTATGCCAAGCCTTTTATATATTTCGTTAAGAATCAACCCTTTTGAACCTTCAGCATCAATCATATCATAAATTTGTTGCTCAATAGGAAGTTCAAGAAGCTGTTCAGTAATTTGGCCACGGTTTCCACCTCCATGACTTTTGGGGACACAAGTTTTAGGAGAAAATGTCTTTAGCAGACGTAAGCACTTAACTTCCTTCTGGTTCACTGTAGCATGAAACTCCTCAACTAGATGAGCATCTTTCAGCTTGTGTAAAATCTGAGAGCATTTGTGCAAGAAACTTGAATCTGAGATGATGAAATGGACCTTAGCGTAATTATACTAAATGGTAAGAATTTATAACTTACACTACTCCAAGCTTTATGTCCAGTTTTATTGCGATAACCTAATTCCTTCTTGATATCTCCAACAACAAGAACCTTAAGAGGTATAAAAACAAACAAGAATTAGCATCTGATTAAGTATAAAGGCAAAGTAAATAACTGAAATGTAAATAGTAACCTTGCCATCGGCTTTTTCTAGTCTATCACAAATAGCTTTTATATCAGATGCATAGTCTTTGATGTGTACATCCTCTTTGATGTGTTCCTCAGAATCACCATCTTCTGTAACAACTCCTCTGTCTGCATTGTCCTCTTTGGTAATTTCAAGTCTTTGTAAGCTTCCCAAATGCTTTGCATAACGATATAAGTGGAGCATATTGGTGTTTACTATTGAACCAGCTTTGTGTTCCCCTTCATTGCCAGCTTCTTTCTTCCTTACTATTGTTGATTGCCTCGCAATTAATCCACGGGTTTCAAGATTCCTTAATATATTGTATATGTTGTTGTTCTTAATGCCAAGTTCTTTGGCAAGATCATTCTGGGTTATTCCATCTGTTCTGCAGCAGTAAAAGTATAGTAAGATCAATAACCTTTATGCATAGTGTTGTCAGTTTTTATAGCAAATGAGCCCCTCAAATTCAAAATTTACAGAGTTTTCATTTCTGCATTAAGATTTCCTGATTTTGACTTCGAGTTCAAATTCACATAGCTAATACACAATGCAAACCTAACCTAACTAAATTTTTGGATAACTGTGTCCCTAACTGAAATTTCATGTTCTAACGATTGGTCTGAACTCTGTATTCACACCAATGGCAAGATCACTATGGTAATGTTTCGTAATAAAGTCGAGCATGTTATACAAACAAACCTAGCAATGGCAAGACGCTCAAGGGTGCGACGATGTGGCTGAGAAATGCCGGAATCTGAAGCTTTAATGTCGTAAATTCCTAAAAAGTTGTCAAGCAGATGCTCTGCCGCGATAATCCTCAAGTCGATCGCTTCGGCATCTTCGAAATACTTAATGTTAGGGTCTTCAGCATCATATGAAACACCTTTACATTCGAATCGAAGACTTGGAATATTGAGAAGACTGGACCACAAGGCCTTCTTGACGTTGGTGCAGAGGTGAAGGCCGTTAGAGGAAAGATGAGTAGTGATCTTGGACCATAGACGACGGAGAGTTAGCCCGTTAGCTCCTTGCAAGCAAATTTCGTCGAGTGCACCGTAGACGACGGTGTCCATTGACGGTTTCAGGGATCAAGTTGCATGCAACCGTTGGTCGTTAACGAGCGAAATGTGAGCGGTTGTGTGAGAAAATTACAGTCAGAATTCGGGTGGTGTTGTTCTTGTTGCAGTGCGAACGTAGGTTTAGGGTTCGAGTCCCTCCCCTAACAGAATGGTGTTCTCAGTTTTTAATCGGGTGGTCATCTATATTCTATATCCGGACATCACAGTTTTGGTAGTTTTCTAGAATAATAGAGAAAAATGCAAAAACGGTCCTTTTGGTGTATATATATTTTTTTGGGATTCAATCTAAAGTATTTATTTTTTTTTTTTTCTCTCTCTCTCTCTCTCTCTCTCTCTCTATATATATATATATATATATATATATATATATATATATATATATATATATATATATATATAGAGAGAGAGAGAGAGAAAAAAAAAATACTTTAGATTGAATCCCAAAAAAATATATATATACCAAAAGGACCGTTTTTGCATTTTTCTCTATTAGAATATATTAAATAACTAGATTATAACCCGCGTTAAACACGGAGGAATGCATAAAAAACATATAAATGTCTAGATATTGCATAATAATTAAAAAAACAAAGTTATGGTTATTGGTATTATTGGAATATGTAGAAGATTCACTGAAATCAATAAATATCTATAATCGTTGAAGGACCTCTTTATATACAACATTTTTTGTTTTATTAATTGCATGGGTGGCTCAAACAATTTGGGAGCTCTAAGCAAACAAAAAAATTAGGGTCCTTCAAGTAAGCAATGATATTTGAATTTGAGACCCTTATTTTTATAAACTATTGTTTTTACCATCAAACCAAGCTCCAATTTGTCTTTGTAATGCAAGAAATACATAAATATACATATATAATTAACATAATAAGCTTTAAAATTAGGGGTCTTTTAGAATTAGGGGCCCTAAGCCCTTGCTTAATTTTGCAAAGGGTAGAGCTGACCCTGATTAATGGAACAACCTTCCTCGTCACATATGAATACCTTCAAACATTTTTTTTTACTTGTGACACAGGAAACAACTACATATAACTGACAATGAGTGAAGACGGGTCTACGCAAGCCTAGTGTAGGCCGATAAATAAACTTATGGCATTGTACTTTCATTTAATAAGAAAAAAATAAATAAGAGTTTACTCATACCATTTGGAACCAAAACCACAAAATCAATCAAACAAAAGTATCTGTGACATATAATTATATTTTGTTTCCAATAATAACAACATACTTGCATGTAGCAAGAAAGAAACAACAAAAAATAAAGACATGGTTGTTCTTTAGTACATGCCTAAAAGAAAAAGAATGACAAAAAACTTGTAGTTTGTTGTATAAAAACTCATTCATAAATCCTCCACTGCTACTTACATTTTCAAAGCTTTTTCTTTTATTGCATCAATGTTCCACCTTTTTTTGTTAAAATACTCTCAATTAAATTTTTAACCAAATAGTTTTTTAATATACTTTTTACCCGAATCAAAAAAAGCTGTACAATTTTTTTTCAATAGACCTAATGCAAAAAAGAGGGAATTTTTTTGTGTTAAAAAAAGTTTTAATCGGAAACATATTTAAAATAGAATGTTATAATAATATAGATTTTTCACAAGATAATGTCTTATTTAGAAAAATATCTAAAACGCAAATGCTATAATTATATAGTTTTTTCAAAGTACAATATCCTAAGTAGCCGTTTGTCTAATTTTTTTACTTGATGCAAAAAAGGGCATGATAATTTCTTTTCTCGTGCTAAAAGAAAAGTACATAGCTATTTTGGGTTAAAAAAAAGTACATGACTTTTTGGTTTAAAATTTAAACTACTTTGTTGTTTTGAGTTAAAACTAAAAAATAAATTGCTATTTTCAGCTAAAAAAATAAAATTGTTGTTTTTTGGAGGTTAAAATAAAAATAAGTTGCTAATTGAGTAAAAAATTAATAAAAGTACTTTGCGGTTTTCGGTTAAAAATAAAAGTTTGTTATTGTTTTGGTTTGTAATAAAAGTCTGTGGTTAGACTTGGTTTAAAAAATGTGTTGATGTTTTGAGAAAAATAGAAATATGATGCTATTTTGTGTTAAAAAAACATATCATATTTAGAATAACACATAATAAGTATGTTTTATTTTAATTTTTTAATAAATAAGCCATAAAATGATCAGTAATAACATACAAGAAATATGTCAAAAGTAAAACTCATGATGTCTTGTTTTGTTGATAAACATTTTTAAGTGAACTAACAACACTCACCCATCGTGGGATAAATTTCCATAAAAGCATCCATAAACAACTATGAGAAGAGAATTAATAGTAACTTGAAGATCCAGTACATATAACATTTTAAAGTCTTTCTATATACATAATCTGGTAGAAATACTTATATAACTTATGATGCAATATTTAATGCTCAAGTATAGTTACAAAACTGTAGGCTAAAACAAATAAAAACTGTCAAAGTTTGAAGAAGTTCAAAAACCAGTACACCTCCAATGAGTATTTTTATAATTGTGATTTTCCATTGAATTTTCATTTCACAACATACCCTAAGCATATCTTTTTTCTTCTTCTTCACTCCATCTTTTCCGCTTTCCTTTCAACAATTGTGGTTTTCCATTGAATCTGGTAGTTTGCTTCTCAGATCTCCATGCTTCATCCTCAACTGGAACCCTTTAGCATTCATCCCATGTTCTTTACATCCATCACCATCATAAACAACCATAATCCTACATATACTTCCATCACAATCAGAAACCCCACAAATTATCCATTCCTGTTAGGAAATGATGAAGAGGAGGATTTAGATTGGTTTTGAGCGATACTTTCCCGTACGAAGGATTACAAATCCATATTCACATAGTTCTAAATCTTTCTTTGCTAACATGGCTTTATCTCTCAATTGACATGTTTTTGTAGTCAATAGTTTGTAAACAAAGTAAGGACAACAAAAGTTGCCACTTTCACTGAAGCGATGGTTGCAACCCATGCAGCCACCTCCTGAAGGAAATAATAATTAAATACCTAACATTTTATATAAAAAAGCAGAAAAAGCAAACATGGTCAAACAGCTAAACCTCAAAAGGATTTTTTTTTCACACTCTGCCTCTACCACACTAAGAAGGCAGGCTTGACATCCGACAAGAATGTTTTGATATCAGGACCAAAAAATTTGTGTAATGCACCAATAAGTTTAATGATGGCATTTCTAGGAGCAAATAAAGTCAATTAAATCTTTTCATTTAACGGTCCCAAAAAGTTTTATTTTCAATTTTGGCCCTTATATGAGGTCCTCTTAACATTATTGTTCTAAGTTCCAAGTAGTGTGAGTAAATGAGTAAAAATTTAGGACCAAAATGGCAAAAATTAGGCTTACTCATGGACCACAGTAAGTCAGTTTACTTGGAACATGTACCAAAAATGTTATGAAACCCTTAAATAAGGACCGAAATTGTAAAAGTGAGCTGAACGAAGTCATTTTACTTGGAACATGGATAAAAAAACACTACAAAAACCTCAAATAATAACCAAAATTGCAAGAGAAAACTTATTGGGACTAAAATTGAAAAACAACTATAAATGGGGACCAAAATGTAATTAGAAAATATTTCTTGCCTTTCCCTGAAGAGAAGTCATTGCTCTAATGACATTGACACCACAGTTTTGTGCCAAGGTTTGGGGTATTGCCTCAAATGCCACAGATACAACTTCATAAGGCCACTGACATTGCATCCTATTTGTTCATTCCATTCTTTTTAATTTCATTCCATCATACCAAATTAAGTTTTGAAAAAAAAACTAAAAAGTCAAATACCAACCTGTAAACTTCTCTCCACTTGATCTAAAAGATCCTTGCTAGCACCTATAAGAAGAGCAGTGCATGCTTTCAGATCTTGACAATCAACAATATAAGCAAAAAACTCATCACCGGTCTTTTTCACTTCAAAAAGTCTAGCTCCAGTTCCCACATCAGATTCTTGAAGTTCATCTGGCCTATTTACAATAACAGCCCCACATGCCTCTGCAATCCTGTTATTATCAATTTTCATTAGTCTCCTAATTGCACTAACTCCCTTTATGCTTAAATAATGACACGCTAAATCACTAAGTCCATTTTATGTAATTAACAAATCGGTCTTAAATTTGAGTATTTGAGTGCATAAATTCATGATATATTCTTCTTCCATTTTTAACAAAACTGTTCAGTCTTCTTCCCGGACTAACTTTGCGTTTCTTTGATTCTCTCCTTTTTTGTACTCGAGAGGGCAATCGAGTAAAATGGCATGTGGGTTTATGATTTTTCTTTTCATTTTTTCAGGGAAGACAACGTCTTTGTTGAACATAACACATTTTAGGACCTTGGAATCTTCTAATTGCCCTCCTGGGATTTTTTTTTCAACTTTGATGTATTTTTATGTCTACTTCTCTTAGTCTCTGGCCTACATCAACATCAACTATTATTGCATCAAGTGCTATATCTTATAAAAATAATAATATTAATAATATTAATATTAGGAAATATAATCACGAAATGACGAAAATCAATGGGGGGACCACTGATAAAGCAATTTCATGATTTGCAATTGACCAATTGCGAATTTGATGGTCATTTTGTTAAAAGGTTAAAATGGTCGTCAGTTTGTCAAATGAAACCACCCATTTTGGTCATTTTTGTAATTATACAAGAAAAAATATGAGCATTTTCAATACAAATAAATAAAAAGAAAATATATTTATATAGTTGCTGAAATTGTGATTAGTTTAACTTAAAACATCGCGGAGGGGGGGGGGGATAATACTTACTGTAATTAGATCCCCAAATTCACTTGTGAATTTTGTGCCAATGCAACTCTTCACTAAGCCTAACATTATTGAACCTGGTAATGGAAGTACAAGATAAAACAAAATCTTGAAATCGGAAAGTTCTTGTGCTCTTTCATTATCTGGAACATCTACAAAATAAACGAATTAAACAGTTTTAATGTCAGATTATTGAATTGGAAGAACACACACCTTGATAAACTTACTTACCCTTTCAAAGATAAAAGTTGGGCCCACAGCCTCTGAGAAAGTGGTTAAACATTTCATGGATTGAAGTCAAGTTTTAATATTAGCCAATAGTGAGAAGAGGAACTGGTTTCTATGCTTCATTATTTCATATCTAGAAGATGAAGAATTAGATATTGAATCTTTTCTCAAGGAGTACCATATTTTATCAAGCTACATGCATAAACACTTTTTGAGTGTGAGAAAAGAGATTAAAACATACAATTATAGTCAAAAGCAAACCTAATAACATAAAATATTTACAAGTATAATCCACAAAAAAAAAATTGAAAAAAACTCTATCTAGCATGTAACAGAAAGAGATGAAGATTATAAAGAACAAAGCAAATTGGGCAATTCAATCAGTTAGGGAAAAAATTAGGTAGAAGCATGGAAACATCAATTTACCTTCTTTCCATCATTCTCCTTCATCTTCTGATTCATGGTACATGAAATCAAATCACATGAAAGTTCGATTACTGGTTTAAAGGTGAAGGTGAATTATTAAAAAGAAGTACCTTATGTAGTTTTTTGGTAACATAAAAACATACTTATAGTGTTTTTGTCAACAATACGAAGATTCATCTGATGTTTATCAGCTTCTTCAACTATTACACTGGAATCAGCACATGTTATCTTCACAACGTCAAAAAAGGGAAGTTATTGAACTTGAACTGTTCCAAGCTTCTTCAACACAGTAGCAAAAGTTGCAGCAAGAAACCAGGGGTAAAATCGGAAAGTTTCACTTTTTGCTATTAAAGTGTTCAAAATTTAAAAATATTTATCAACATACCATTCATAACAGAGCTCCATTTAACACTATCTTCCCCATTACAAGGAATCAATATGTTTCCTAGGTATCCTCTAAAATGTACCTGAAAATGCTGGGAGTATATAAAAAAATGTATAAAGTGAACCAAATTAAAAAAACAGCATTATGAACATTGATGTTACTGTGAAATTCCAAGGTCTTTCAGGTTCAGCATAAAGAAGATCAAAAAGGACCCCAGTTGGTATATACCTGAAAAAGAAAACAACATTATGTCAAAAAAATGAACCAAATTAAAAAACAAAATATAATATTTTATGAACATTGATGTTACATGAATATTAAGAATAGGAATTACCAGTAAATTTGAAAAGTTTGTAAAATAAGAAAAAAAATATATAATAAATATATAATATGTCTCCAGTTTACCTGCAAAGAAACCAGGGGTAAAATCGGAAAGTTCAACATTTTGCTTTTTAAAGTGTTGAAAATTTTAAAATATTTATCAGCATACCATTCATAACAGAGTGCCATAATTCAACCTCATCAGGTTGTGACATGTTCATAACATTTTCACTGCTTCCATGAATTATATATGTAGCCTGAAAAATAAAATCATAAATGATAAATCTATGCTTTTTAATTTTATAATCATTTAAAAAAGTTAAATTGAAACCTCTTTTAATGAATTGATATAGCTCCATTTAACACTATCTTTCCATCACAAGGAATCAAGATCTTCCCCACCACAATGAATCAAGAAAGTTTGGGAAATAATATGTTTTCCCTATTAAGTCGTGATCTTTTAATCCTCATTCCCTCATAAGTATGTCCTCCCTCGCCGCTAACCACCCATTGTGTTTTCTTAATAGTCAAAACATTATAAGCTTAGACCAAACGAAAGACCAGATTTATCCACATGTGTTGATCTAAAGTAAAAATTGCACCGGTCTAAAGCTACCAATAAAGTTTAGTAAAACGAAGCAGAGAAAAGAAACCAATTCACAACAAAGAAAATCAAACTAAACATTTTGTATAACAACATGTAATTATATGAATCCCAAATTCAAGAATCGAGAGTACATATTAAGTTTTCGAACACAGAAAACAGATTTTTTTCATTTCCTTCTATCAAAGAAGTGTCAATTTTGTCATAAATAAACATGATAGATAGAAGATAAGTGAAGATCATTTTAACAAACAGGTGGTTTGCATCTTTCAATCTCTTCAAATTTGTATAACAATAGTCCCACCATTTCTAAGTGAAAAGGCATTTAAAATCCAGAAACTGAAATTACCATAAAAGTGGTGGTGAATTCATAACGGTAAGAAGGTCGCACTTAATTACAATGTCAATTGGGAGTGTGTTCATGAGGAGCAGTGATGTTGAACAGTGAAGATAGAGCATGGTAAGGGTAAGGAGATCTATGTAGCAGATGCATCGGCTCTTGATTTATCTTTTTCATCGAATGCTTTAGCTTTATATAAAGAATCTTGCCTAATTGTCAAACCTTTAGCAAGAACACTTGAGACAATAATCTTGTCCTTCACACATGTAAACTCTTCCACTCCTAGAACAACAACCATTCCCCTATTTTATTAAAAAGAATCTATTTTTTTTTTAAAAAAAAAAAAAACTGAATGCAAATTTTTCATAAATAGTTATGTTGTGGTTATTATTTTAAATTTACCTCTGCATTTGGTGAAAGGCTGTACATAGACATGGTCAGGGGTAAATGTAGTTGAATAACTTCCTGCAAGAAGTGACATGATAAAATTTTAGAATATTATCAAAATATATTTATATACCGAGTAAAAACCATAATTTGTATAGGTGTGATGCTAACAATCTGATCTACTATGATTGGCCACTGCAAAGATTTAAATTAAATACTAACAAAAAACATATCAATTTTGCATCTAGTGCAATATCAAAGCGAAACAGAGGCAAATACAAACTATAAACCCTAGGTTATGTAATAAACCAGAATACAAGAACAGAAACATAAATAGCACCTTAAATGGAGAAGATTCCTCAACCACCAGAACAGAAACAGGAAAAAATGGAGATTAGATTAGTGTTAGGGTTATAATTCCGACAGGTTCCTCTCTTGAGATTAGTGTCAGGGTTATAATTCCGACAGGTTCCTCTGTTGAGATGCTCCAACGCCGTTCAGGATTAGAAACGATACATGTAAGAAACTCAAAAGTATCTTATCAAAATTGATGGGAGCCGTCAGGGTAGGGTTCTTCGGACTTAGCATCTGATTTGGGCAACTTTCGAATACAGACATCCTTTTCAATGGATACGACGAAGGTGAGGAAAATCCCCGATATATCAGTCTGAAGCATCGGTGGTGACCAAGGAATGAAGCGGTGGAGACGGTAATATCTCGAAGGTGGATACGCACACTAATCCAATTGTCACTGGTTCAATTGGCGGTGGGATCTGGAATAATAGAACACGTTGAAGATGAATTAAGCAAAGCAAAAACGGTTGATGAGTGCTAATCAACCAAAGCAAAAGAATTTGGAAGTAAAACCCTAAATTTCCATCTGGAATTGTAATAAGATAATGTGGAAAAATCAAACTGAATTTTCTTGGAAGGGGAAAACCAGAGATGTAAAGGAGTGAGAATCGTAAATCTGAATAAAGGGGAATCGCACCTGAAGATGATGAATCTTAAAAAAAAAATGACGATGTGTATCTATTCGACAATGACGATTTGTGTGTAGAGAAAAGTGAAGAATGAAATTGGGTATGAAACGTAAGAGGTAAGCTGCAAATTAAGGCGCTCGTATATTTGACCATGACGTCATCAAAAATGATCCAAGGATGGAGAGATAAGAATGAAATAAAATCAAGGGTCCTTATTTCTTCAATTTGGATTTTAAGGTTCTCTTTTAATAATATTTAGAGATGATAAAGATAAGGTCTCACATACCCACTCACCCCCCCCCCCCCTCTTGTCCAATATGCATCAAAAATGTCCTTTTACCTGTGTCTTCATCTCGATTAAAGACAGACAACTCTACATTGTTCCATCTCCTTTACCAAAATACATCATCAAAATAAGAACATTAAATTCAAACTCAGAATAAGAACACTAAATCCAATTAAGCAAGTCGATTTCAACGTCTCTTTACCTGTGACTGCTACTTCCATATTTGGGTTTCAGATTCGCAACAAAATTGTTGCTTCCAGATCTGGATTTTCGATTTCACCGTCGCTCTTGCTGTAACATCCCAAAAATCAGAAAAATTTAAAATTTTCAAAAACAACCATTAATCATAAAGTGCTTATAAAAACTGTTGTTTCAAAAGTATAGATCATAAATTCAGAGTATCCCAAAATTCAATATCATATAAACTCGAAGATGTGCATGATCATGCATTCGCTTTCTCACGGTCCTCTAAAGTACTTAAAACAATAAACTGAAAATGTAAGTAAAGGCTTAGTGAGTTGCCCCAAAGTACTGTCACACACATAAAAAACAAAAACATGCAAATATGAGCCTTCAGCCTGACTGGACCGCCTCGCAAGGCCTACAGACTATCTGGGCTGCTCCACGGGCCTTCGTCCCGACCGGACCGCCTCACAGGGCCTACAACATATCTGGACTGCCCTGTGTGTCTTGGCCTTTAGTACAAAGCATGACCGCCTCAACCTAATCACAATATGTCGGCATATGTAACAGATAAACATAAACACAGAACTAGCAAATACAAATAATCATACAGATCTACTAATCAGTCCTATACTAGCATAGTACTATCCTATAATTAAGATACATAATCAAGTGGGTCGGCATTGGTGTCTTCGACCCACAAGTATAGTGAGAAAAAACTCACTTCTCGGTCTGAAAAGATAGTTGAACAGGACACTGCTTCGAATATTAAATCTACCAATTACCTATTCATTGGAACATGACCAAACTTAACTTATAATCATAATACACAAATCACCCTAAATTAACTTGGTAAAAAATAGGTCAATGTCGAAAAGTCAAAAATCAACTGATTCAACTCAGTTGAGTACGCCCAACGTACTCAATTTATATGCTTAGCATACACAAGCCTTGACTAGAAACGGGGTGATGACCTCGTACACCATGCGTACCATAGCATACGCCCAATATAGGTGCAACCATCATTTCCTTCTATTAAGAGCTTAATCCCTTAGGCTCTTTTCGTCCAAATTCCAGATCTAGTCCTCAAATGATGTCATTGACCATAAAGTTTCCAACCTCATGGTCTTGCATGGCTATTACATGCTCTATACCAAAACCCCTAACTTCTTAACTCTTTAAGACATCCTAGCTCATGCATGGAAGGAAACTAAGGTCCAAGATTACATTTTTATGGTTCCTAATAACTCCATAATGGATAAATTTTCCAACTTTATCCATTAGAATGGTCCAACCAACCAAGATCTAGTCTTTTAAGTCTCAAAGGGACCGAAAGTGCATCTTTTTCAACTTAATCCATTAAGTCAAAGTCTCAAGCCTTTAGATCTGAATCAATATGATGTTTAGATGGATAAAGTTTCTAACTTTATCCATAACAAGGTCACAAACTTTCAAGATCTAAACTTTATGCACTAAAGTGACTAAAATTTCATAACACCCAAGACTAACTAGATCTATCAAATGCATCATCAAGATTCAAACTTTATATATCTAGAAGAAAGATCAAGGTGCAAAAAGTATAGATCCACAAGCTCCAATGTAACCAACACTTCTCCAAAGAGCTCCTTCTTCTCTAAGATGCACCAAGAACACTTCAAAGCACTCAAGTGTCAAATCCGAAATTTTAAACCTAGCAAAGTCCAAACCCTAACATAGCACAGGTAAATCTACATCGCAACCCTTGTTGCATTGTATCCTTTATAGCTTTTATGGCTTATTTATAAGGTTACAACTTAGCATGTATCAAAACCTAAGTTAGTTTAGGGTGGTATAATTCAAGTTTGGCAAAAGGATAAAGCTTAAAACTATAAAATAAACCACCACAAAAGAGTGTTCAGTCTTAAGCTTCTAGAAAATATAAGTTTTCTAGCATATGATAATCAATATAACATATAAATTAGGGTTTAGATCATACCTTGATTGTTATGTAGCAATAACAATCTCAAATCCTTCTTGTATTGACTTTAGAAAGCTTAGAGTCACAAATATCACTCCTCTAATGGTTCACAAACACCAAAAGCAAGAGGATGAAGAGGAGAAGAGAAGGAGGCTGCCCAAAACATGTGGAAACCCTAGAAGGAAGCTTAGCCACGTTTTTTGGGCATAAGGGTTCTTTAAATAGTGAGACTATTAGGGTTATCTAACAAGGAAACCCTAATTTGGATGCTTAAGCCCTAAGCAACCCATGGGCTCCTTCCTTAAAGGCCTTGGACGATTTCTAATGGGTTTCACCATAGAATTCGTCCACCCCTTTAATATGGAGTCCATTAGCTCAATATTCAAATATCATACAATTGACAGTTCTAGTCCCTTAGTTTAATTAATGTCTTTTAGTCACAAACTTAATTCTTATTAATTCTTGACTAATATTAATTAAACAATATGATTTCTCCTTTAATATATTATTCTCATAATATATTAATAAATCATATTTAATCCTTTCTCTCCATTATTCATCCTATCAAGTTGCTTTGGTGAAGGCAACCCAAAAGGACCATGCACCATCGGGTCAAGTACATACCAAAATAGTTATGGACTTAGACACTAATCCAACAGTCTCCCACTTGGATAAGTCTAATAACTATTCTGCGTATGACTTCAGATCCTGATCTGCAATCGTAGCTTTCCAAAGTCGTTGTCAACTTTGATCTTATCAAATACGCGTGTCCTTAAGATAAGGGATCATATATTCCTCCATTCTAGATATCGTATAGACTGAGACATGGATCTAAATCATTCTCTCTGCCTATGTGCTTTTTCCCAAATTTAGATTTATGACGACTGACAACAGACTACAATTGAACACATCAATTTAGTCCCGGCTTGGCCAAGCGCTTAGGTGCCATCACTAAATCATCGAGGGGCCCACGTATATCGCTTTTATCCTACTTTGGATAAAAGGAACAGATAAACTTTGACTCAATGCTCGCCTGCACTCACTTACCGAATCACATACAACAATATGTTTTATAACACCAAGTTACTGGTGCGTTTACATATTATCAATATGCAACCGATTCGCAAGATACAACTCACACATCTCGGTTTCAAGAATATAAGATGTTATCGTCTCACCAATCACTCGTGATAAAATCCATGAAGTGATCCAATTGAGCGTGGGTTTAATCCAATGCTCAAATCATATTCATAAGCACTCATGAACGTTGCAGCAAACATTTTCTTATGTCTAATGCTCTTTAGACAATCCACACACCAATTCACGATAGTCTTCATTCATATCTACTTCCAACATATGAACAACTGTGGCCCGTTTGAATAATTTGACTGTTCTAAACCAATTAAATTATTCAGGAAGTCAAAACATGCAAAGTGAAACACAAGAATAATACTAATCCCATATGACCTCAAACATTTGAGTATAAATAAAACACATTTTATTTATCACCATATCGATTACTCATTATTTGTTGTTTCGGGTAATCAACTTCTTACTTGAATTATTACTACACTTGTCCCATGCTCTTAGCATGCACACAATATTTACCTACGGTCCTTACTTTGTGAAATAGATCAAATGAACACATTTCCAATCATACTCATTTCACAATTCCTAATCCTTTTTCATAAGTGAAAGAATATCAAATTCTTGCCACTTATAGAATATGATAGATTCTAACATTTTATGCAATGATCCTTTCGTAATGTCACAGCACGAAAGTCACAATGACTATTGCCAATGAAACTACAAAGTCCTCTATCGGAGATTGTTACAATACAATTCCTTAGATGTGATGTCTCTCACTCAAAGTACATTCCTTTGAACATCCTTTTGCATAAAAGTTTCTAATCTAAACATTGATTCTCAATATCTGACTCCCAATATGGAAACCTTTCCATACTTACCATATGAAA
Source organism: Lactuca sativa (assembly GCF_002870075.4). Classification (NCBI taxonomy): domain Eukaryota; kingdom Viridiplantae; phylum Streptophyta; class Magnoliopsida; order Asterales; family Asteraceae; genus Lactuca; species Lactuca sativa. Next base: position 46,346,406 of record NC_056623.2, read on the forward strand.
ACTCATTCTCAATAAAATCTTATCTATTCATAGTAATGTCGATATGGTCCATCCAATACTATACTCCCAACTACTCACAAGCGACCAATCCTCGGCGAACTTTGGATTGTCCTTTGATAGTTGTTTAATTATTTTAGTCAAAAACTGATTCTTGTCCTTTTTCCCTCTAAATGCGCTAGACATTTGGAAAATTTTAGAATGGTCAAATATTATAGCATTTGCAATTGATCCTATACCCAAAGCGTATGGGACACGATGCATAATGTCTTACATGAAGATTTGATACTTTATCAATCTTCTGCCATAATATTTTATGTGCTACGTTCTTATAATTCGAATTATGAAGAGGAATGTCGTAATCATAATCGAACTTTAAGAACACACTATGTATCCTTGACTAAAAATATTAATATTCCACAACCTAAGCCTTTAGTTTTGAAATGAAGCATAATATTCTCTCCCTTAATTATAGAAAAACAACTATTCAACCCTTACAACTTTGCGAGGTATGACTCTTGTTTTCTATAATTAATATTGCTAACTTGCAATTCTTGCCTTAATAATCATACAAGCATAACATTTATGCTCCCAATATCACAATGATTATTATAAACATAACACTTATGCTCCCACTAGCTTTGACATGTATTCAGAAACAACTTAACTTTCAGAAAAATAATGCCTATTGAATTTCTTTAAGTTCATATTTCTAATACCCAATGCTTCGATAATCTTTTATCAAGGCTTCTTAAACTTATACACCTTTGCCTTAGATAGTTTATATATGTGTCTTAAACAATTTAGACTAATTGCCAAATCTCATAATTCGAATCATGGAAAGGGATACCGTAACCATAATCAAATTCGAGAATACAATTTTCACAATACTATCTTCTTAAAATCTTCCTTAGTGAAAACATTTCCTCACAGTCATTTTCATGAAGGAGGGAATCTTATGACACTTAGATTTTAATGGTTTATGTGTTCCTATCCATGTGAATTTGTCAAAACCAAAGTTTACGACAAATTCAAACTCATATGGACCGAACTTCCTTAATCTTGATTTCTTGACTTATGGTAACACAACTGCCCACCATGTCTTCCAATTAGTTAAGCAGGTCACCCTTTCCTATCAATGTATTTTCCATTGATCAAGGTGTTTGCCTTTTTATGCGTTCAAATGAGAACTCATAAGACCCACATGCATAATTAACTCAATTGGAACGGCATAGAAACACGATAGTGTCAACACGATAGGTTGTAAACCTCAACTCGTGTGCTAGTGATGATCGATAGGGTTTTTTTCTTGATTTGTTCTTGAAACCTTTCAAGACCGTTAAGACTCCCACTGACTCCTTAACATATAAGATTCTCTTGTCAATAAACATTTCTTGACAAACAAATATTCAAGAGTTAGTGTAGCCTTTATCAAGACAAAACATTTCATAAAATTGGTCCTAGTTGGTCTTTGTCTCATCCAAGACATCACAACTTTCCAATTTCAAATGTGCGAGAATAGGAAAGCCCTTTTCCAAATTCTACATTTGATGAATGTTATAAATCTTCTTAATACTTGTCACTCAATATTACAATCTTAACTCTAAGACTTGTTTTTGGAACAAAGTATGATTGACTTCTTGATTTAACCATTTCTTCAATTCTTGATTCCTCTTCTTATACATACACTTGTACTATGACTTATTCAGAGGATCAATTGAAATATGGTTCTTAATCATTAAGACATATCATAAAGTATAAAAGGTACTCTCCCTTCTTCTTAGAATAGAGAAACTTTTATCTTTCTACCTACTTGATTCTTTTATTCGTTCTGCTATTGATTTAAATATTTTTCAATCAATTATGAATTATACTTAATCTTATAAGTATAATCATATTTACTAATCATGACGAATATCTTTGTTACCCTTGTGGTGGACTTGATCAACACATAACTTTGTGTATTCGATCTCCTAGTCCTTCACTTGACACTTTGTCAACGAATTAGTCTAATTTCCAAATATGAAATTTCTCCTTCATCATGCAACCAAGTTGCATGATTCCAGGTTTCTGTCCAATTGAAACTTGGGCGATGAGAAACTCTCCCTATTTGGTAAATTCTTGACATTTCCACTATTAACATAATTAAGAATCTTATCCATTCGTTGTAGAATTATGCAAACATTAATTTTTCATAACGATTTCGTTGCAAGGAAATAAATAAATAAATAAGTCAAATCAAAAATTTATTTTATTCATAAAAGCAGCGGAAAACATTTGTCCTTACAATGCAAAATCAACTGAAAAACTATGTAGTCAAAAGAAAAATTCCTAACAACTCTATCATAACTTTCTAAGCTCAAAATCTAATCTTCAAGTCCATGCGATCGAGTTCCATTTCTTTGTGATTAGACTCATCTTGCTTTTCCATCAAGCTTCCTCTCTTTTCACTGATCCTACAAAACATTCAAATGTAATCTCATCACATTATGTATTAAGAATCAACGAATAGGAACTTAATGGAGTTAGATAGTTGACTTTACCTGAAGCACAACCATACTCTTTGACTCTCCCATCTTCTGGACTCTTTAGGCTCTTAGGGCAGACTTGTATCCAACGCCCTTTCTCTTGGCAACAAACGCAGGTCGGTTCTCCTAGAACGTCCTCGGAAGCATGGTTGGTTGACTTTCCCAACAAATATGCTCCATTGCTTTGCCAAATCATTTCTGATTCAGCAGCAATGAGCATGTAAGTTAGGTCAATGAGGTTATCGTCATGATCCATCATATAATACTTTCTTTTGAACTCATTATATGATTCAGGAAGTGACTGTAGAACCCAGTTCACAGCCAACTTATCAGGGAATGACGCACCCAACATTATCAACCTATCGATGTGTGATTTCATTCCTAGAACGTGGGCACACACGGGTTTACCATCTCCATGTTTCATTTCCAATAGGGCTTTAGTGACATTGAACCTTTCAATTCTTCGATCTTGTGGGTTAGGGAGAATGATTGGAGGACGTGGAGGAAGTGAAGCATGATATCTTGTTCCTCGATCGAATCGTGGAATATCATCTTCATGTGGAAAGCTTGTTCCACGGGATTTGGGAAAACCATAGTTGTCGTACTTTGACATCTACAAAACGGGAGAAAATAAATTCAAGTTATTTGATTGATTGAGTCCTTAATAAATCACCCAAATGAGATATTAAGGCTATGACCCAACACAATATGCTACAACCTAGAAAAGGGATGCCGTAATCTAGTTGCAGAATATTTGAAGGTAAGTGAATGACGATTCACTAATTTCCACCATGAAAAACGAAAAAGAAATTTAAGTTTTAAATCTATGAAAACTCCTAGATCCTTTGAGATTCATTGAACATTTCAATGGCATGTTTAAATCTCGATATGCCCCTCTAGTTTGTGACTGGGATGCCGAGGATCACAAAACGGGTGTGAATAACCATGCAAATTTACATGGTGCCCCCACACGTTACAGTCACCTATTCGATGTGTTGGTAAACCACACACGCTCCACCGAACTATGACAAACATTGAGTCACCCTTTGCTACCTTTGCTTAGAACCATTTAGTGTGCCGGTAAACCACACACGCTCCACTAACTTCTTCGCAAGGGCACAAAGTGTAATTTCATGGAATTGCATCAATTCACTTTTGCCTAGGTAACTAAGATTGGGAATTTGTAAAACATTTAGTTACTTTTGTACTTCATTATACTTATAATGGAAAGTTCTGTCCTATCCTACCCGTTCGGCTAACGACCCTCCACTAGTCAAGAGTGCGGTGGGTAAGAGTGGATACCCATTCATTCGCCATTTTATAGGCAATTTCCTTAAACACCCCTTATAGACTAGCTTCGTGAATGATGCCTACTAACGGTAAGACTGACTTTTACTCATACATATATATAATGTTAGACTTTTAATGTTATATATAGTATAGGGTGTATTTTACACTTTTAAAATACTAGGTGGTCAAATTTAACAATTATACTTTTAATTCAATTAATTTATAAACCAAAACTTTTATGGATTTATTAAACCTCTTTTAATTATACACCTTAATTAATTAATAAAATCATAAGGGTGTGATATGAACTTTTCAAAACATCACTAGGGTTTTAGAATTTAACATTCCTAAATTAAACTTTTAATCAACTTTTAAATTCCTAAACTTGAGGGCAAGTTTTTGAAACATTTCAAAACATTAGGGTTTAGAATTTAAATATACATCAAAATTAACTTTTAATCAAAATTTAAATTCCAAAACTTGAGGGCAAGTTTTGAAACCTTTTCAAAACATTAGGGTTTCAACTATTTAAATTTCAAAACAAAACTTTTGAGTTCAAATTCAAACTATAAAACCTAAAGGGGGAAAATTGAAACTTTTCATAACACAAGGATCAAATAACAAATAACAATTAATTTTATCATTATCTATATTTGACCTAATTTCAATTTCTTGCAAAATAAGTTACCCAATTAATACAAATAATCAACTTTAATCATATAAGGAAGTTATTATCTAATCAATTGGTAATTATCTTTTGTTTAATCAAGGATATACTCATAAATATGTATAAAATCGGATTTTAATGATCTAAAACAGATAAGGCAAGTATCCATGAGAAAAACAACAAGAAATCCCGAAATCCCCTCTTTCTGACACTCGAACTCGCCGAGTACCACATTGGACTTGCCGAGTTGAGGCCTACTCGCCGAGTACACTGTGGTACTCGCCGAGTTCGTCAGACAGGTTGGCCAAAAATCGATTTTAGCTTGAATAAACACACAAGGCATCAATACAATAGAAACCAATCAAAGCTCTGATACCACTGATGGGTTTTAGCCATAAGAACATCCTATGTGCTCATACAAACCCTAATGCTTGGATCTAGGTTTCTCTATTGTACATGAAATTCATCCAAGACTATAAACCCTAGATCTAGCATATGATAATCAATATAACATATAAATTAGGGTTTAGATCATACCTTGATTGTTATGTAGCAATAACAATCTCAAATCCTTTTTGTATTGACTTTAGAAAGCTTAGAGTCACAAATGTCACTCCTCTAATGGTTCACAAACACCAAAAGCAAGAGGATGAAGAGGAGAAGAGAAGGAGGCTGCCCAAAACGTGTGGAAACCCTAGAAGGAATCTTAGCCACGTTTTTGGGGCATAAGGGTTCTTTAAATAGTGAGGCTATTAGGGTTATCTAACAAGGAAACCCTAATTTGGATGCTTAAGCCCTAAGCAACCCATGGGCTCCTTCCTTAAAGGCCTTGGACGATTTCTAATGGGTTTCCCCATAGAATTCGCCCACCCCTTTAATATGGAGTCCATTAGCTCAATATTCAAATATCATACAATTGACAGTTCTAGTCCTTTAGTTTAATTAATGTCTTTTAGTCACAAACTTAATTCTTATTAATTCTTGACTAATATTAATTAAACAATATGATTTCTCCTTTAATATATTATTCTCATAATATATTAATAAATCATATTTAATCCTTTCTCTCCATTATTCATCCTATCAAGTTGCTTTGGTGAAGGCAACCCAAAAGGACCATGCACCATCGAGTCAAGTACATACCAAAATAGTTATGGACTTAGACACTAATCCAACAATAATATCTAGATATTTAGTTCTTGAGGCGGTGATACTCTTACCAAGATGATAAGTTACATTTCCCAAAGTAAATATCACCATCTCATATATATATATATATATATATATATATATATATATATATATATATGTGTGTGTGTGTGTGTGTGTGTGTCAACCGAGAACCATACCTCACAATTCACATCTTAAAGCCGAAATCTTTCCATTTGATCTCAACTATTATAAGGAAATTCTTTGAATCTTCAAACATTCAAATCAGTTTCCCAGGATATCTTCACATCTTCATCCTTAATTTCCCAGGATCCTTTTTCACTCTTTGTAAGTATTAAACCCAATCTAGTGTAAATTAACCCTTTGAATCTCAATTATCCAGAGGATTATTCGCAGCCAATTCGTATCTAAGCAAGAACACGCACACAAGGTGAGTTCACACCCCCATATTTTTTCAAGCTTTTTCAATGTTTTAGGGGGTGGGGGAATACAAGCAAAACACAAGAAATCTTGTGTTTAAAAATATAATTTACTTATTATGTTTTCCTTACCATTAATATGCATTTAAACGTGAAACTTCTTAAAACATGGAATAAACTTATAAACTATAATAGGTATAGTTTATGGATCATATGAACTATTTTACAAAAGTCCAAGTTAAAACATGGAAATAAACTTATAAACTATAATAAGTATAGTTTATGGAACAAAGGGATCTTTTTACAAAAGTTCTTGTTATTTATAGAAAGGTTTTCACATTATTACTTGTAAATTCGTTGAAGCTAATAGTGAGGCACGTCTTCGTGTACTTACCTAAGTACCAAGGGAAGTCTAGCCTTATGAACCAGAGTCTCCTGGAGGGAGAGCGTGAGTTTGTGTATAGATCTATAGGGGACTAACAATCTCTCACCTCGACTGTTAGCTACAGTTAGGACCGGCAGGTCTACGGGTGACAAACGTCATTAACTGTCTGGATTTTCAGGCTAGATTTTGCTGAGGATAATTACCAAATCTCATTTTTCTTGCCAAAATTCAATTTTTTGAGTTTGGTATGGTTATCCTTATCAAAATTGGTGGATTTGGTTGAATATGGATAATATAGGATTATTATGAGTCAAATATTTGACCTATTAATTTAGAAAAGTTTCAAATTACACCCCTTAAGTTTTATAGTTTAAATTTGAACTTAATAGTTTAAGTTTTTTAAATTTAAATAGTTAAACCTTAATGTTTTGAAAGGTTTCAAAATTTGTCCTCGAGTTTTGGAATTTAAATTTAATTAAAAAGATTTAATTTTGAAATATTAAATTCTAAAACCCTAGTATTTTGAAAAGTTCACATTACACCCTTATGGTTTTATTAAATTAATTAAGTGTGTAATTAAAAGAGAATCAATAAATCCAAAGACATGGTTTAAGTTTAATTAAATTAAAAGTATATTTTTATTAAATTAGACCACTTAGTATTTTAAAAGTGTAAAATACACCATATACTATATAAAATTAAAAGTTTAATATATTATATATGTATAAGTAAAGAGTCAATCTTACCGTTAGTAGGCCTCATTCACGAAGCTGATCTATAAGGGGTGTTTAAGGAAGCGGTCTATAAAATGACCGTCATTGGGTATCCACTCTTACCCATCGCACCCTTGACTAGTGGAGGGTCATTAGCCGAACGAGTAGGATAGGACACAACCTTCCATTATAAGTATAATGAAATATGAAGTAACTAAACGTTTTAAATAAATTCCCAAATCCTAGTTACTTTAGGAAAATGTGAATTTGGTGCTAACCCATGAAATTACACTTTTCACCTTGCCAAGACGTTAGTGGAGTGGGTGTGGTTAACCAGCACACTCATTTGGGACTGGCAAGGGTGGCAAAGGGTAACTCGATGTTTGTTATAGATCAATGGAGCGTGTGTGGCTAACCGGCACATTGATTAGGTGATAGTGACATTGAGGGTACCAAGTATATTTGCATGGTTATTCACACCGTATTTGTGATCCTCAGTATCCCAGTCACAAACTTGAAGGGCATAATCGAGATTAGACATGCCATTGAAAAGTTCAATGAATCTCAAAAGATCTAGGAGTTTCAATTCGTTTACAACTTAAATTTCTTTTTCGTTTTTTCATGGTGGAAATTGGTAAATCATCATTTACCTACCTTCAAATATTCTACAACTGGATTACGGCTTCCCTCTTCCGAGTTGTAAAGTATCGTGTTGGGTCCTAGCCTTAATATCTCATTTTAGTGTTTTATTAAGGACTCAATCAACTAACTTGAATTTTTTTCCCTTGTAGATGTCTAGTTCTGACGACTATGGTCTTCCTGAATCCTTTGGAAAAAGCTTTCCTAAGTAAGGTGAAGGTCCACTTAACGATCAAGGTGAAATATCAATCCCTTGTTTTGTGGTTAAGTGAAACTTCACTCTCTCCACCTCCTCCAATTATTCTTCCCGACCCACAAATTCGAAGACTTGAAAAGTTCAAGATCACTCAAGCCCTATTGGCATAAAGACATGAAAATGGAAAGTCTGTATGTGCTCGCGTCTTGGACATGAAGTTGCATTTTAACAATTTGGGAAAGTTGGGTGTCGAAATCTCAAGGAAGTTGGATGTTGACTGGGTTCTTTAATCACTTTCTAACTCATATAGTGAGTTGATTAATGACTAATATATGATGGACCACGACATGAACCTCATTGATTTGACTTATTTCCTTATTGTTGCTGAATCAACGATGATTTGGCGCACTGTTCAAGCAAATTTGTCTGGTAAATCAATGTCCCAAACTTCCATGGACATTGACGATGGAAACATTGAAAGTCCAGAAAGATTTTTTCTAGGCAAGAGAAAGGCTAAGTCTGAGATTGCCTCGTGTACCATTCCAAAAGAGTCCATTTGTTTCTATTGCCAAGGTAAGGGGCATTGGATGCGAAGCTGCCCTATCTACCTGAGAGATCGCAAAGATGGGAGAGTCAAGATGTATGACTCTGCCTCAGGTAAAATCCACTATCTAAACTCTATTAAGTTCCTGTTTGTAGATTCTCAATACATGATGTGATAATATTGCATTTTGATGTTTTGTAGGATCAAAGAAAAGAAAGGAAGCTTAAAGAAGAGTGAGTTGAGTCTGATCGCGAAGAAATGGATTTCGGTCGCATGATTCGGTGATCGGATTTTTGAGTTGTTGCTTAGAGTTATGATAGATTGCTTATGAATATGTAATAGCATAGTTTTCATTTGAATTTGCGTTGTAAGGACAAGTTTTCCGCATTTTTATAAATAAAATAAATTTTGATTTTGTCTTATTTATATCTCCTTGCAATGTCATTTGTGAAAATTGATGTTTGTATGTTTCTATTGTAAGCAATAAAAGTGGACGTGATTCTTAGTTATGCTATTTGTGGTAGTGTCGTAATTTTCTAAGTAAGGAAAGATTCCCATCGCCCCAGTTTCAATTCGACAGAAACTTGGAATCATATGATTTGAATCATGTGATGTATGGAAATCTTGGTACTTGGGAAAACTAAGGCTAAATTTCTTGTTCGCACAAGTATGTGAATCAAGCGAAGGACTTAAAGGTCAAGTCCACCACAAAGAACGATAAGATTATTCATTATGATTTACTAAAAAGTTTCGTAGATATGGTTATGCTTACAAGATTAAGCGTGATTCTGAATCCTTGAAAAGTTTCAATGGATAGCAGAACGAATAAGAAGAATCAATTAGGCAGAAAGATAAAAGTTTCTCCAATCTAAAAAGAAGGGAGAGTACTTAAGTATCATGTTTTATGATCGTCTTAATGATTAAGAGACCATATCAAAATTGATTCTCTAAGGACAGCTTAATACACTAGTATGGCTAAGAAGAGGAATCATAAATTGTTGAAATGATTAAATCTAAAGGTGAATCATACTTCGTTCCAAAATCAAGTCTTAGAGTCATACTCCAAGATTACGACATTGAGTGATACGTCTTCAAGTAAGTTTATAACACTCATCAAATGTGGAATAGGAAAAGTTTTCTTATTTCTGCACATTTTCAATTGGTAAGTTGTGATGTTTTGGATAAGACAAATACCAACTAAAACCAATTATGAAAAGTGTTTGTCTTGATAAGAACTCACATTATCTCTTGAATATTTGACGAGAAATGTTTCTTGACAAGGGAATCTTATATGTCAAGAGGTTATTGGGAGTCTTAATGATCTTGAAAAGCCTCAAGAATTGATCAATCATTAGTTGACATATTCTTGTTTTCTGTGCCATTCCAGTTGAGTTAACTATGCACGTGAGTTCTATGAGTTCTCAAATGATTGCATAAAGGCAAAGCATCTTGATCAATGAAAGCTCATTGATCTGTATGGGTGAGTTGCTTAACAACTTGGAAGTAATAGTGGGACCCTTGGTGGCAAGAAATTAAGGATAAACAAGTTATGTCCATAAGAGCTTGGATTTGTCACAAAACTTGTCTTGTGATTATGGTTATGACAAAATTCACATGGATAGGAACACATACACCATAAAATCTAAGTGTCATAAGGTTTTTCTCCAATTCTTGAAAAATGACTGTGAGGAAACATTTTCACTAGGAAGATTTTAAGGAGTTAGCTGTTGTGATATTTGCATACTCAAATTCGATTATGATTACGACATCCCTATTCATAGCTCGAATTGTGAGATTTGGCAATTAGTCTGAACATTTGGGACTTATTGTTGTAAGTTCTGACTTATTGTTGTAACACCCATAAAATTCATGCCAAATTAAAACTTTTTCAAAACATTTAAACTATTTATCATTACAAAGTTTGTTTTCAAAATATCTAATATCATAGTTTTCCCAGAAACATAAACAAATCATGAGGAGCTGTACGATCATGCCTTCGCCTTGCTGTGATCCCCTGATGTACCTGAAACAATAAACTGAAACTATAAGCCCGAAAGCTTAGTGAGTTTCCCCCAAAATACCCATACCCACAACAATGCACATAAAATCATAAACAACATAATATGGGTCCAGTCAACCATCGGGTTGGAATACCCCAGGCCCACAACCAACAGGTTGGAATGCCAACATACTATGGGTCCAATCATCCTCGGGATGGAATACCCTAGGCCCACACCAATAGGTTGGAATGCCCACACACTACGAGTCCAATCATCCTCGGGATGGAATACTCACGGCCCACAACCTACAGGTTGGAATGCCCAGGTCTATTGGCCTCCGCACAAAGTAGATAAGCCTCAACCGCTAAACAAACATGTGCACATATAACACATAATCACATAACAGTCTATAGACAATACTTGATCTAATGGATCATACCACATAGCACATAACACCATCCTATCTACCAGGATGTCGATCTAATAGATCATACCACATATCATATAATATTATCCTACCCTCTAGGATACCGATATAACAGACCATACCACATACCAATAATATTATCCTACCCTCTAGGATACCGTTCTAACAGATCATACTAGCATAACATAACCAGATAACAATCCAAAGGGCCGACCTTGGTGCCTTAGACCCTTGAGTATAGTGAGGAAAACTGACCTCGCAGATGTCGCACTGAAGTGATAGGCTCAAACTCACGAATCACCAACACGAACTCCACCACCTACAGTTACCATAAGACCTTTTCCATGAGTTTTCCAAATTACCAAAATACCCTCAGAGGTCAACTGGTCAACCCTTGCTCAAAGTCAAAGTCAACGGTCCATGTTGACCCGACTCGTCGAGTGCAGTTCACCGACTCGTCAAGTCCTCCCTGAACTCGAGAAGTCATGAAATCCTTGATTGACTCGTCGAGTTTCCCTACAACTCGCCGAGTTCATACGTGTCCAAAGGTTGGGAAAACCCTAGCCGACTCGTCGAGTTATCCGACTGACTTGCCGAGCCCTACGCAATCTCCATCGGACTCGCCGAGTTGTTCATCAACTCGTCGAGTTGATGACCATATTCATATGAATCGCTGAGTCCTTTCAATCCTTCACCCATACAGATGCTTTTTAAGCCATGCTAAGGCTCCATATTGTAGATCCAACTTCCCAAGACATGTTTATCACGTAAAGTTGCAAACTTTATGTGCATTTAAGGTGATAATGACAAAAAACAAGCTAAAGAAGTGGCTTAAGGTAAGGGAACGGTCATAGCTCAACAAATACTGAAGCTTTATGACAAAGAGGGGCTAAAGGAGTCGAGATCTGAGGTTGCAACCTCAGATCTTGACCCAAATCAGAGAACCACCACACTAAACCCTAAAATCCCAACCCATAATGAAGAGATCTAGCTAAGAGAGAGCCAAGGTAACAACTTTTTACCTCCAAAATGATGCCAAGACAGAGAAGAATCCGGATCTACAACAGCCCCTTGATCCAAACTGCTTGAACTCCAAGCTTTTTACTCCAAAGATCCCTCTTCCAAGCTAAGGAGCACACAATTATAGAGAGCAACCACGAATTAGGGTTTCTGAACTCAAGGGAGGTAGCAAGAGAGGATAAGGGGAATAAGTGGTCCTTAAATAGGGTGCAAATCCCCGAAATTTAGGGTTTCATCTATTAACTCCTACTCGTCGAGTCCCTTCTTGGACTCAGCGAGTAGGTCACTAAAACACGCGGACCAAATCGTTGCTACTCGACGAGTAGGGCAATCAAATCGTCGAGTAGACCTTGAAAACAAGAAAATTCTTATAAAACTGATACCTATGAATCGGGGTGTTACAATTCTCCCCCACTTGAACTAGAATTCGTCCTCGAAGTCTGCCACGGCGAACAGCTCCGGATAGTGCTCCCGATCTCTGCCTCTGGCTCCCAAGTCCACTCGGATCCTCTCCGATGCTCCCACTGTATCTTTACCAAAGGTATCTCCTTGTTCCGTAGAACCTTCCCCTTCTTCTCCAAAATGGCCATGAGCCTCTCCACATAATTCAGGTGCTCATCGACCTAAATATCATCCAACGATACTACCGCCCCCTGATCCATAATGCATTTTCGCAATTACAGAACGTGAAAAGTGTTGTGGATCTGACTAAACTCCTCTGGTAGCTCTAGCCTGTAAGTCACCTTGCCAACTCTGGCCATAATCCTGAACGGTCCGATGTAACGGGGACCCAATTTCCCCCTCTTCCTGAAGCGGATCACACCCTTCCAGGGCGACTTTCAAGAGTACCATATCGCCCACCTGAAACTCCAACTCAGATCGACGTCTGTCAGCGTAACTCTTTTGTCGACTCTGGGAGGTCTACAGTCGCTGCCTAATCTGCTGAATCTTCTCAGTAGTCTGCAAGACTACTTCTGTCTGTCCCATTACCCTGTGTCCAACCTCACCCCAGCAAACCGGGGTGTGATGTCTCCGCTCATACAACAAATTGAAAGGCGGGGCGCCAATGCTGGAATGATAGTTGTTGTTGTAAGCGAACTCTGCAAGCCGTAGGTGGGAATCCCAGCTGACACCAAAATCAATGACACACGCCCTTAACATATCCTCGAGGTTCTGAATGGTCCGCTCGCTCTGATCATTAGTTTGTGGATGGAATGTTGTGCTGAAGTGCAACTGCATGCCCAGTTCCTCGTGGAACTTTTGCCAGAAGCGGGAGGTAAATCTAACATCCTAGTCGGAGACAATGGAGATCGGAACCCAATGTCGAGCAACGATCTCGCAGACATATATGTCGGCTAACTTCTCGGCCGACGAACTCTTCCGTATTGCCAAGAAATGGGCACTCTTGTTCAATCGATCCATGATGACCCATATAGCATCAAACCCCTTCATCGTTCTCGGCAAATTGGTAATAAAATCCATTGTGATTTGTTCCCATTTCCACATGGGAATCTCCATGGGCTGCAGCTTGCCATGCGGCCTCTGATGCTCGGCCTTGACCATCCTACAAGTCAAGCACCTCTCGATGTACCAAGCGATTTCTTGCTTCATGCACGGCTACCAATAGCTCAAACTCAAATCCCGGTACATCTTGGTGGCCCCCGGGTGAATAGAGAAGTGAGACTTATGAGCTTACTCCATTACCATCTGTCTGACCTCACCAGTCATCGGAACCCATACCCGACCGCATCGGGTCAACAACCCCCGGCTATCTTGCACAAATCGGGCGCTCTTGCCCCTGATCCTCTCCAGTTTCCAATTCTCTAGTCGCATACCCTTCGCCTGAGCATCTCTAATCAAACTTACAAGCGGAGAATCCACTGCTATCCTCATACATATCACTGGGGTGGGAGTCCCAGCTGATTTGCGGCTCAGAGCGTCCGCCACCAAATTCTCTTTACCGAGGTGGTAAAGGATATTGCAATCGTAGTCCTTGACTACATCTAGCCACCTGCGCTGCCTCATGTTCAGGTTCGGCTAATCCATGATATGTCTCAAGCTCTTTTGATCCGTGTAAATGGTACAATGGAGCCCATAAAGGTAATGTCTCCATATCTTGAGAGCGAACACCACCGCCCCCAGCTCTAAGTCATGTGTAGGGTATCTCGCCTCATGCAGCTTCAACTGCCGCGATGCATAAGCTATCACCCATCCCCTCTGCATGAGGACCGCCCCTAAACCTGTGATGGATGCATCACAGAACACCACGAAATCCTCATCTCCCTCCGGGAGTGTCAAAACTGGAGCCTCACACAACCGCTGACGGAGGGTCTCAAACGCCCTCTACTGCTCAGGGCCCCACTGGAAATGCACCCCTTCCTCGTCAGACGAGTGAGGGGTACTGCAATCTTGGAGAAATCTTGTATGAATCTCCGGTAGTACCCTGCCAATCCCAGAAAAATCCTGATATCTAAAGGAGACTTCAGAACCTCCCACTGCATGACTGCCTCGATTTTGGTCGGGTCGACCAAAATCCCATCCTAGTTAACAAGGTGCCCGAGGAACTGGACCTCTCGTAACCAAAACTCGCACTTCGAGAACTTGGCATATAGCCGCTCTCATCTCAGAACTCCCAACAACCCCCTGAGATTCTCCTCGTGCTGCCCTCGAGTCTTGGAATACACTAAAATATCATCTATAAACATGATGACCGAGCGATCCAGCATCGGTATGCAAACCGTATTCATCAGGTCCATAAATACTATTGGCACGTTGGTGAGCCCAAACGGCATCACCACGAACTCGTAATGACCATAACGAGTCCGAAACGCGGTCTTCTCCACGTCCTCCTCTCTAACCCGGACCTGATGATACCCCGACCTCAGATCTATCTTGGAGAACCAAGATTCCCCCTGAAACTGATCAAAGAGATCATCTATCCTCGGGAGTGGATAACGGTTCTTCACCATCAACTTGTTCAACTCCCTATAATTAATGCACATTTTGTGCGAGTCGTCCTTCTTCCTGATGAACATGATCGGTGCTCCCCATGGAGAACTGCTAGGTCGGATGAACTGCTTGCCCAACAGTTCCTATAGTTGTGATGACAGCTCCTGCATCTCGGGTGGCGCCAGTCGGTACGATGCCTTGGCGATAGGAGCCGCACTCACCACCAGGTCGATCCAGAACTCGACCTATCTCTCCGGAGGCACTCCTGGCAACTCCTCCGGGAACACGTCAGCAAACTCTCTAACCACTGGAACCTCTTAAATTGGAGTCGGATCCCTAGCCCACGTATCCACCACATACGCTAGATAACCCGCACACCCGTGCTGAATGTACTGCCGAGCCCTGGCAGCTGAACAGAACCCTGATCCCACTCTGGTTTCATCGCCATATATAATCAATTCACCCCCACTTGGGGTGTGAACTACCACCCGCTGGCCCTCACAATCTATCATGGCACCGAACCGACTAAGCCAATCCATCCCTACAATCACGCACACCTCCCACATGGGAATCGGTACCAATTCAATCGGAAAGGGTACTCCGAAAATCTCCAACTCACATCCTCGGTAGACCGAAGAAGGAGAAATCCCGTGTTCGTTGGCAATGGAGACTCGCAACTAGACCTGGCAATTTCAAACACGAAGACACGAATCTGTGAGAGACACGACATGATACGAATACACGACACAAATACATCTTAAAATTTGAGATAAAGCTTATTTCTCAACGTGTAATCGTATTGTGTCAAATTTGTGGCTAACACGTTTTCATGACACGAATACATGAATTGTCAGGTCTACTCGCAATGGACACTCTAGCTCACCTACTGGCATACTAAACTCCCTACTGAAAGTCTGAGATACGAACAACCGACTCGCCCCCGATTCAAATAACACCGAATATGGGTAAGGAGTTCACTAAAAACGTATCTAATCATAAGTTCAACAGATAAGCACATAACATATATAACAAATGAGAGTAAGGATATAAAAATACCAGCAACCACATCTGGTGTTGCCCTGGCCTCCTCGGCTGTCAGCTAGAAGGCACGACCCTGAGCCTTGAAGGCTCTACCCTGACTGGTCTCCCATACGTAATCCTTAAAGTAGTCGGCGTTGGAGCCTACGCCGGCTTGGCGGCTGGTAAAGGACACAGGGCCTTCATATAGCCCACCTGCTCACAATGATAGCAAAGCCTGACTCCAGAAATCAGAGTCGGCTTCCTGCAATCCCTAGCGAGATGGCATCAGTGACATCCACTCCTTGCTCGGAACGTCCCTGAATGAGCCTTTCCGCACTTCCTACAAGTGCGGCCTGGCTGTCCCCCAGTCCTGGTATCAGCGGTCTTGGACCGCTTCGGCACCGGATGCGACTGTTCTGGTGCATGCCGCTGCTCCCTCAACTGCAGCTCAAGCTATAACTCACGCCGCCTGGCGGCCTTCTGTAACTCCAGTAGAGTATCGCATCTCTGAGTGGCAACAAACTGACGGATGTCAGTCTTGAGCATGCTCAGATAGCATGTCATTTTGATCCTGCTCCGAGGCAAACTCCGGGCAAAACATCGCCCTCTCAGTAAACATACGGGTGATCTTCGTCACCGTCTCAGCACCCTGTCTCAGCTCCAAAAACTCTTGAGATAACCGCTCACGCTCGAACCTCGGAATGTAGCGAGCACAGAACATGTCCCTGAACTGCTCCCAAGTAACAGCAGCTCTCTGGTCATCCGTATACGACCCCGTCATCAATCTCCACCAGTCCTTTACCTTGGACCTCAGCAGGTTCAGGGCACACTTGACCTTCTGGTCATTAGGACATGAACATGTAAAGAAATACCCATCCACCTCATGGCTACAATGGGATCCTGAGTAACATCAAAAGTCGGGGGATTCATGTTATCGAAGTCCCGGTACTGAAAAACTCAGCCCGCTCCCCCTCCTGCCGCTGTAGTTGCAGCGGCAGGTGTCTCAGTAAGGGCTGCATATCTGTCATCAAAGTAATCTATCATAGCGGACTTGATAGTCCCAAATAACTCTGAAATCTGACCCCGGAAAATCCCGACCACCTCCTCGTTCATGATCTCCCTGACTCGATCCTCTGTCAACAATGGCCCCTCCTGGCCGATAATCTCAGATGCTGTTGGGGCCTCCTGATCACCCTGTCCTGATCCCGATCCGGATCCTGTCACGAAACGCCTCGTAACCACCATACTGAAAATATAACAAGAAGATATCAGCAAATCCGAATAAATGACCGGGAACCAACTCCCGACTAAATCCTAGGGGTTGCGACTTCGTTGCTACGCGTATGGGTCATATGCTTTCAGTAGTATGGGCCCCTACTACCTTCCACACCTACCCATATTTGTCTCAAGTATCACCACAACACCTTTACACTATGCATACACCTGGTGGTCGCTCAACCTCACTCCTAGTGGAAGACTAACTATCTCACAACTGCCCTATCGGTCTCGCACAACCCACTCATCCATGAAACTTCCATCAACCCTGCAGCGCTAGTGTATGTTAGTCATACATAACGCTGGACCCTATAGACTTTCGAATACCTGATCCTACCATAAGCCCTTCATCAAACAAGAATAGGAAATAAGGCCAAACCAAACATTCTCAGGCTCTAAGATCTTATTTATGTACGACCGAGATGCATACACTAAGCAACTATAGTAATGATGTCAATATCATATGAGGAAAACCCTAGGCTACCAAGCATCATGTAATCAGGCAATTCTATCATGCAATTCCTGAAGATCCCTAGCCTAGCACTAGCATGTTGTTCTAACATATCACATAATCGAATAATTATATGATATTTTAGGGTCAACTTATTGGCTTCGGCTGATCGTACACCCTACATCCTCCTTTACTTATTTTGAAAAACATTTGAAAATCATTTTGAAAATCTTTTCCTTGATTTGAGACTGGAGTCACACGAGTGTTCCTCCAATTCACTCAAACCAAGGCTATGATACCAACTTGTAACACCCATAAAATTCATGCCAAATTAAAACTTTTTTCAAAACATTTAAAACCATTTATCATTACAAAGTTTGTTTTCAAAATATCTAATATCATAGTTTTCCCAGAAACATAAACAAATCATGAGGAGCTGTACGATCATGCCTTCGCCTTGCTGTGATCCCCTGATGTACCTGAAACAATAAACTGAAACTGTAAGCCTGAAAGCTTAGTGAGTTTCCCCCAAAATACCCATACCCACAACAATGCACATAAAATCATAAACAACATACTATGGGTCCAGTCAACCATCGGGTTGGAATACCCCAGGCCCACAACCAACAGGTTGGAATGCCAACATACTATGGGTCCAATCATCCTCGGGATGGAATACCCTAGACCCACACCAATAGGTTGGAATGCCCACACACTACGAGTCCAATCATCCTCGGGATGGAATGCTCACGGCCCACAACCTACAGGTTGGAATGCCCAGGTCTATTGGCCTCCGCACAAAGTAGATAAGCCTCAACCGCTAAACAAACATGTGCACATATAACACATAATCACATAACAGTCTATAGACAATACTTGATCTAACGGATCATACCACATAACACATAACACCATCCTATCTACCAGGATGTCGATCTAACAGATCATACCACATATCATATAATATTATCCTACCCTCTAGGATACCGATATAACAGACCATACCACATACCATATAATATTATCCTACCCTCTAGGATACCATTTTAAAAGATCATACTAGCATAACATAACCAGATAACAATCCAAAGGTCCGACCTTGGTGCCTTAGACCCTTGAGTATAGTGAGGAAAACTGACCTCGCAGATGTCGCACTGAAGTGATAGGCTCAAACTCACGAATCACCAACACGAACTCCACCACCTATAGTTACCATAAGACCTTTTCCATGAGTTTTCCAAATTACCAAAATACCCTCAGAGGTCAACTGGTCAACCCTTGGTCAAAGTCAAAGTCAACGGTCCATGTTGACCCGACTCGTCGAGTGCAGTTCACCGACTCGTCAAGTCCTCCCTGAACTCGAGAAGTTGTTGTTGGATTAGTGTCTAAGTCCATAACTATAATTGGTAAGACTTGGCCCGACTCGGCATGGTCCATTTGGGTTGCATGACATCGGGACATTTGGATAGACCGTTTGTGAGAAGAGGACATTTGTGACATATTAATATATTATAAGTTCTAATATATTAATATAAAATTATGTTATTTAATTAGTATTGATTAAGAATAAATTTAGACTTAATTTATTGATCAAAAGAGACTAATTAAATATATAGGGATTGATTGTGTAAATCATTCATTTTTATATATGTGGGCTTATGATCCAAGATTCCTTGTGTTGGGTTTAACCCATGTGGTGACCCATGGATACTCCATGGAGGTTAAAACCCATGGAGCATAAGGAATGGGTAAAGTCATGAGTTACATGGAGCATAAGGAATGGGTAAAGTCATGGGTAAAGTGTTTGTCTTGATAAAGAATCTGCACTATCTCTTGAATATTTGGCAAGAGAGTCTTATATTTCAAGTGGACAGTGGGAGTCTTAAAGGTCTTGAAAGTCTCAAGAACTAATCAAGAATAAAACCTAAAGTTTATCACTAGTACACGACTTGAGGTTTATCACCTATCGTGTTAACATATTCTTATTTCTATGCCCATTCCAGTTAAGTTGGCTATACATTTGAGTTATATATGTTCTCAATTGTTTGCATAGCTACTTGGAAGCAATGGCAGACCCTTGAGCTGCCAGGTGGCAAGAAGTTAAGATTGCACAAGTTCAATCCATATGAGTTAGGATTTGTCACTAACCTAGTCTTGTGATTATGGGTTGACAAATTCACATGGATAAGAACACATACAACATAAAATCTAAGTGTCATAAGGTTTCTCTCCTATTCATGAAAATGATGGTGAGGAAATTCTTTCACTAAGTAGATTTTAAGTAGATAGCGATTGTGATATTTGCAGTTCTCAAAGTCATTAGTGGAGCGTGCGTGGTTAACCGGCACACTAACATTGACTTATGATGTAACATCCATAAATTTCACGCCAAATTCAAACTTTTTTAAATCGTAAATAAAAGTCAATTAGTATTGTTTAAAAAATGTTTTCAAATCAATATCCATCAGAGTGTCCCAAAATCATAACGTAAGGATGAGGAGCGGTACGGTCATGCCTTTGCCTTGCTACGATCTCCTGAAGTACCTGAAACAATAACTGAAAACTGTAAGCCCAAGGGCTTAGTGAGCTACCCCTAAAATACCAATACCACACTGACAATACCATATCAGTAACAACCAATCAAACAATCATGCATAATGGGCCATCGGCCTGACTGGACCGCCCTACTGGGCCTGCAATCTATCTAAATCTATCCCGAGCCTTCGGCATGACTGGTCCGCCTCGAGGGCCTGCAATCTCCCCAGACCGCTCGTAGGGTATGTTGGCCTTCAGCACAAAGCAGGACCGCCTCAACCCAACCAACAAGCAATTAACCATGTGCACATAACTATCACATACTAGCATATACAAACATCACATATCTATCACACTCATCATCAACTATAGAATCCTCCCGTAACTAGAGTACCGACCTAGCAGGTCACTACATACCAATCCTTACGGATCATAAAAGCATAACATACTATCTATCCTGATTCCGATCTAACAGATCAAAATCATATGTAGCATACCATGACAACCGATCTAACCAATCTCTAGCATAGCAACCATGCTAACCAGGATGAATTCTAACATAGCAATAACATAGCAACCATCCTAAACCAAGATGAAATCTAACATGGCAATAACATAGCAACCATCCTAAACCAGGATGTAAATCATAAAGGGTCGGCCTTGGTGCCGTAGACCCTATCGATATAGTGAGGATAACTCACCTCGCAGATGTCGATTCGAAAGGTAAACTCCAACTATCGGATCACTTGACACAGGCTCCACCACCTATAACCATAGCACAATATACTCATAAGTCCTTACCCTTATGAGGCAACTCGAGGCCGAGTGCCCGCAGCTTCTTCAGGGATCAACGCAGGGATCTACACCTGCTGCTAGGGCTACCGAGGTTCGGCCGGTGAAGGCCGAGGCCCCGAAGGCTCGTGGGAGAGCATTTCAGTTGACCGCGGAGGAGGTCCACGCGGCGCCTGATGTTGTGGCTGGTATGTAATCTCTTTCATCTTTTATTTGAGTTGAGTTTTTTTAAGCTTATATGATGATATGCGTAGGTACTTTTCTTGTGAGTTTTGTGCCTGCGTTGGTATTATTTGACTCGGGTGCGAGTCGGTCGTTTGTTTTCGTAGCTTTTAGTCAGCATATTAGTATCCGTAGAGAGGCGTTGGATCGGCCTCTGCGAGTTTCCATAGCTGATGAGCGAGCAGTATATGCTTCGGATGTGATTCGAGGATGTGTCCTTGAGATCTTCGGTGTGGAGTTCCCTATAGATCTGGTTCCGATCGTGATGGGGGACGTGTGTGTTATAGTGGGTATGGATTGGTTGAGTCGATATGGAGCTGTGATAGATTGCGAGCGTCAATTTGTGACGATTTGAGACCCTAGTGGGGGAGTTCTTACGGTGTACGACCAGGGTACACGTATGGGGTCAGCATTTTGCTCGACCGCCAGAGCAAGACAAAGTCTACAACAGGGTTGTAGGGGATTTGTGGCATATGTGATGGATGCGAGTGTTGGTTCTGAGAGACCGAAGTCAGTTGACGAGGTCCCGATAGTGCGTGAATTTCCGGATGTGTTTCCAGAGGAGTTGACGAGTGTGCCTCCGGGGAGGCAGGTAGAGTTCGGTATTGAATTGGTTCCGGGAGCTGCGCCTATCGCCAAGGCGCCTTATCACCTTGCGCCTCTGAAGATGCAGGAATTATCCTCGCAGCTTCAGGAGCTGCTGGGGAAGGGGTTTATCAGGCCGAGCAGTTCGCCATGGGGGGCGCCTATTCTTTTTGTCAAGAAGAAGGATGGTTCGCTTCGGATGTGCATTGATTATCGTGAGTTGAATAAGCTAACGGTCAAGAACCGTTACCCATTGCCGAGGATCGATGATTTGTTCGACCAGTTGCAGGGAGCATCTTGGTTCTCCAAGATCGATTTGAGGTCTGGTTATCATCAGGTGAGGGTGCGGGAGGAGGACGTCCAGAAGACAACATTCCAGACTCGTTATGGGCATTACGAGTTCGTGGTGATGCCTTTTGGACTCACCAACGCACCGGCGGTGTTCATGGATCTCATGAACAAGGTGTGCAGACTGATGTCGGATCGCTCAGTGATTGTGTTCATCGACGACATATTGGTGTATTCGAGATCCAGAGAGCAACATGAGGAGCATTTGAGGGAGATCCTCGGAGTTCTGAGATTGGAGAGGCTTTATGCCAAGTTCTCCAAATGTGAGTTCTGGCTACGAGAGGTTCAGTTTCTAGGGCACCTCGTTAACCAGAATGGGATATTGGTCGATCCGGCCAAGATTGAGGCGGTCATGAGGTGGGAGGTGTCGAGATCACCCACCGAGATCAGGAGTTTTCTGGGTTTGGCTGGCTATTATCTGAGATTTATTAAGGATTTCTCCAAGATCGCCGTGCCACTCACCAAGTTGACCTGGAAAGGTGTTGCGTTTTCTTGGGGTTCGGAGCAGCAGACCTTGTTCGAGTCACTTTGCCAGAAATTATGCGAAGCCCCAGTGTTAGCCCTTCCGGAAGGGATGGAAGATTTTGTGGTTTATTGTGATGCATCGATATCCAGATTGGGAGCGGTACTTATGCAGAGGGGGCATGTGATTGCATATGCATCGAGGCAACTTAAGCCTCATGAGTCGAGATATCCCACTCATGATTTGGAGCTGGGAGCGGTAGTGTTCGCTCTCAAGATCTGGCGACATTATCTGTATGGGGTTCGGTGTACGATATACACGGACCACAAGAGCTTGAAGTATTTAATGGATCAGCCCAACCTGAATACGCGCCAGAGGAGGTGGTTGGACGTGGTCAAGGATTATGATTGTGAGATCCAGTACCACCCGGGCAAGGCTAATGTGGTAGCCGATGCATTGAGCCATAGGTCGGAGGACGCCCCAATACGAGATGTTTGTTTGAGATTGACAGTGATGACCCCGATGTTGGATGCTATTCATGGGGCCCAGGCTAAGGCTGTGAAGCCAGAAAGCCAGAAGAGAGAGCGAGTTCCCGGGCTGGTATCGGAATTAGTTACTGATAGCCGGGGGCTTATGACATTTCGGGGACGGATTTGGGTACCGTCCGTGGGCGGCACGTGTACCATTTTGATGGAGGAGGCTCATCGATCGAAATTCTTGATCCATCCCGGGGCCACTAAGATGTATTTGGACCTGAAAAAGGATTATTGGTGGCCCTGTATGAAGAGGGATGTCGCATGGTTTGTAGAGAGATGCTTGACCTGTCGCAGGGTGAAGGCCGAGCACCAGCGTCCACATGGTAAGCTTGATGGGTTTTAGCCATATGAACAATCCTATGTGCACATGCAAACCCTAATGCTTGGATCTATGTTTCTCTAGTTAAACATGCTTTGAATCCAAGACTTCTAATGACTAATTAGGTATAAGAACAATACAAAATCAGATCTAGAAGTTTACCTTTGAATCTCTTGTTTGTTCTTGTTGTCTTGGAGCTCTAGAGTCACAATTGTCACTTCTCTAATGGCTTACAAACACCAACTAGCAAGGAGGATGATTTGAGAGAGAGAGGAGAGGGAAGATTCTGCCAGGGTTTTCTTTCTTTAGAAGAGATGCCGATTTCACATGCCCTAAGGGTCTATTTATACTTGTAGGCTCCTGGGGTTTCACCCTTAAACCCTAGTTGGATAATCTTTCCTTAAAGCAATCCAAATCCTTTCCATAGATAAGCCTTGGACGAATTTGAGGCTATCCCAAGCCCTAGAATTCGTCCATCCTCTATCCAATAAGGATTTACAGCCCAAAGTATAACTATCAAACAATTGACAGTTTATACCCTCTTATTTAATTAATCTCTTTAAGTCACCAAATTAATACTAATTAATCTATGACTTATATTAATCAAATAACAATATTATTATTCATTATATTATTCTCATAATATATTAATAATATTTATTCTCTCATAATAAATCATCCTATCAAGTTGCTATGGTGAAGGCAACCCAAAAGGACCATGCACAATCGGGTCAAATACTTGCCTAATATAGTTGCAGCCTTAGACATTATTCCAACAGTCTCCCACTTGGATAAGTCTAGTTACTATATGCACAAGTACAATCCGATTCGCAATCGTAGCTCTCAAAGACACTGTCAAACTCTGATCTAATCAATCTTGTCCTTTAGATAAGGGATCGTACAGTCCTCTGTTAGATATCATGCTGACAATTCTATGGAATGATTAGTCTAGCATTTTGGTTTCTCGATCTCCGATTTATTTGACATAGAACTTAATCGAACACATCAATTCAGTTCTGACCGGGCCCGACACATAAGTCAAATCAAATCATCGAGCGGCCGAGATATCGCTTTTACCCTCTTGGGATAAAAGTCACAGATAAACTTCGACTTATATGCATTTAATTATTCATTAATCAACTATACACAACAATGCGTTTTATAACACCAAGTTACTGATGCGTTTTCGCATTATCAATGTACAACCAATTAACAAATAACAAATCATATATCTAGGTTTTAAGACTATATGATATTATCGTCTTGCGATCACCCTTTTATATCATATTCCATAAGGTGATTCCAGCAAGCACGGGTTTGTTCCAATGCTCAAAACTAGTTCATAAGCACTCATGAACGTCGCAACAATCTTTTGCCATGTCTAATACCATTTAGACAATCTACGCACCAATTCACAACAATCTTCATTCATATCTACTTCCAACATATGAACGATTGTGGACAATTTGAATAATTTGATTATTCTTAATAAACTCAATTATTCTGGAAGTCAAAACATGCAAAATGAAACAATAGTTAAACAATTAACATAAGACAGTAACATTACTCATAAATAATACACCTTTATTTAATCATCAAATGTTAATTACATATATCTATTACACGTTTCTACTACTATCTAATCTATGCTAATATCATCCTTCAGCCCAATACTCCTAGCATGCTGCAAGTGCTTAACCCTACTCAGTCCCTTCGTAAGCGGATCTGCTGGGTTATATTCTGATGATATCCTCTTCACTACGAGTTGTCCTTCTTCTACACGATGTCTAATAAAGTGATATTTTCTGTCGATGTGTCGAGATCTACCATGATCTCTCGGTTCCTTGGTCAAGGAAACCGCTCCTTCATTATCACAAAATCTCCATGGGCTCCTTTATGGCGGGTACAACTCCAAGATCACCGATGAAGTTCTTCAACCCTATTGCCTCCTTTGACGCTTCGCTTGCTGCAATGTACTCTGATTCACACGTTGAATCAGCTACGGTTTCTTGTTTGGAACTTTTCCAAGTCACTGCTCCTCCATTCAGGGTAAAGACCCAGCCCGACTACGAACGGTAGTTGTCCCTGTCGGTCTGAAAGCTGGCGTCACTATACCCTTGCACCTTCAAGTCATCACTCCCTCCAAGGACTAAGAACCATTCCTTCGTCCTCCGAAGGTACTTAAGGATATTCTTCACCGCAATCCAATGGGCTCTGCCAGGGTTCCCTTGATATCTACTAACCATGCTCAAAGCAAAGGCTACATCAGGGTGAGTACAAGTCATAGCGTACATGATTGAGCCAACTGCGGAAGCGTATGGTACTCGGCTCATTTATGCTATTTCAGCTTCGGTACTCGGACTTTGAGTCTTACTCAACTTGGCATTACTTTGTATCGGTAATTCTCCCTTTTTCGAGTTTTCCATACTAAAACGTTTTAGTACCTTCTCTAAGTAAGTGTTCTGACTAATTCCTATTAGTTTCTTACTTCTCTCTCTTACTATCCTTATTCCCAAAATGTAAGAAGCCTCTCCGAGGTCCTTCATAGCGAAGCACTTCTCGAGCCAGGACTTAACTTCCTGCAGAGTCGGGATGTCGTTTCCTATGAGTAATATGTCATCGACATATAGAATGAGGAAGCTTACTATACTCCCACTGGCTTTGACATATACACACGATTCATCTTCGCTTCGTACAAATCCAAACTCTTTGACTTTCTCATCTAAGCAAAGATTCCATCTGCGAGATGCTTGCTTAAGTCCATAAATGGACTTCTCAAGCTTACACACTCTATTCGGATGCTTCGGATCCACAAATCCCTCTGGCTGAGCTATGTAAACATCCTCAGCCAACTTTCCGTTAAGGAAAGCAGTCTTGACATCCATTTGCCAAATCTCATAATCATGAAATGCGGAAATGGCTAGCATCACTCTAATAGATTTTATCTTCGCAACTGGTGAAAAGGTCTCATCATAGTCCACTCCGGGAGTTTGAGTAAATCCCTTCGCAACCAATCGCGCTTTATATGTGTGTACGTTTCCATCCATGTCGGTCTTCTTCTTGAAGATCCATTTGCACCCAACGGTCTTACGTCCGGGCACATTATCAACCAAATTCCAAACTTGGTTATCATACATGGATTGGATCTCGCTATCCATTGCCTCTTTCCATTTTGCAGACTCCGGGCCTGCCATGGCTTCCTTATAGCTATTAGGTTCATCAAGGTTTATTAGTGTACCATCACTAATATACGTGTCCCCTTCGGTAGTAATATGAAAACCATAAAACTGGGGTTGAACTCTACCTCTTTCGGAACGTCTAAGAGGTAAGGAATCGTCAATCGGTTCAACCGGAGTTTCCTCCTCGGGTTGAGTGCCAGCGGTAGAGGTTCCTTCATCTATCGACTCTTGAATCTCTTCAAGCTCGATTTGCCTCCCACTGTCTCCTTGGCCTATGAGTTCTCGCTCTTGGAAAACTCCTCTCCTCGCAACAAAGACAACATTGTCCTTCGGTCTATAGAATAGATATCCAAAGGATTTCTGCGGGTAGCCGATGAAAATACATCGCTCACTACGAGGTTCGAGCTTGTCGTGAGTATCTCGTCTTACGAAAGCCTCGCAACCCCAAACCTTGATATGTGCTAACGAGGGATCTTTCCTTGTCCACATCTCGTGAGGTGTTTTGGCAACCTTCTTAGTAGGGACTCGGTTAAGGATATGGGCGGCAGTCTCTAAGGCATACCCCCAAAAAGAGATAGGTAGTGAAGCACGACTCATCATAGAGCGAACCATATCCAATAAGGTTCGATTACGCCTTTCTGCCACACCATTCAACTGCGGTGTCCTAGGAGGCGTCAATTGTGAAACTATTCCACACTCCTTGAAATAATCGTGGAATTCAAGACTTAGGTACTCTCCTCCTCGATCGGATCGAAGCATCTTGATTTTCCTGCCCAATTGATTCTCCACTTCATTCTTGAACTCTTTGAACTTTTCAAAAGTTTCTGACTTTTGCTTGATTAAATAGATATACCCATATCTACTATAGTCATCGGTAAAAGTCACGTAGAAGCGGTTCCCATCCTTCCTGGTTGATCTAAACGGTTCACATACATTGGTATGTATTAGGTCCAATAGACCCTCACCCCTTTCACACGTACTTGTGAAGGGTGACTTGGTCATCTTTCCAAGTAAACAAGACTCGCACGTGTCATCTTCCCTGAGGTAGAATGACTCCAACACTCCATCCTTTTGGAGTTGGGCTATGCGTTTCTTGTTGACATGTCCTAGACGACAATGCCATAAGGATGCTCTATCCATACTATTGGAAGAATCTATGTTCAAAACATCATTTCCTAAGTTATCAACAATCATAACAGTTTCATAAATTCCATTACATGATATAGCTTCAAAGTAAAAGACACCATTTAGATAAGCCAAAATAGAACCATTCTCATTATTAAAAGAAAATCTAAAACCTTGTCTAAACAAACCATGAAATGAAATGATGTTTCTACCCATTTCTGGCGAATAGCAACAATTGTTCAAATCTAAACTTAAACCATTCCTAAGCACTAAAGAATACACTCCAATCTTGGTCACAGGCGACGATCTTCCGTTCCCCATGATTAGATTTATTCTTCCAGCCTCCACATCCCTATTTCTTCTTAGTCCCTGCACATTAGAACAAATGTGGTAACCACAACCGGTATCAAGAACCCAAGAAATAACATGAGATGAATCGTTAGATTTAATTGTGTATATACCTGCGAAAGAAGGCTTGATCTTTCCTTCCTTGATGGCTTGCAGGTACTCTGGGAAGATTCTCTTCCAATGTCCTATCTTGTGGCAGTGGTGACACTCTGCCTCCTTTGGGTTAGGGCAGAGCTTAGCAGGATCAACTTTGGTCCCACTAGAAGAGGCACCATCTCGGGCTTTAACCTTGCGATAGTTCTTAGACGAAGCCTTCCTCTTCTTTCCCTTTCCTTGTCCAATAGCCAAAACAGGAGCAACGGGTGGATTGGGAGTTGGTGCAACAGACTTGTCCTTGAAGTTTCTCTCAGCGACCCTCAAGAGACCTTGGAGTTTGCTTAGGGTGACCTCCTCTTTGTTCATGTGGTAGGTCATCCTAAATTGATTGTAGCTTGGAGGCAAAGAGTGAAGCACCATGTCGATCGGCAAGTCTTCCCCAAAGTCAACATTCAACTTGCGAAGACGGTTGACATACCTTTGCATCTTTTGCAGGTGCACGGTAAGAGACTCTCCATGACCCATTTTAGTAGAAATCATGTTAGTGAAAATCTCATAACGCTCTTGTCTCGCGTTTTGGTGGTATCTCTCCAATAAGTCTTAATGCATCTCGTACGGGTACATGTCCTCATATGACTTTTGGAATTCGGAGTTCATAGTGGCTATCATGATGCAATGTACCTTCGTTGCATCGCGCTCATGAGTTTCAAAAGCGGTCATTTCAGCCGGAGTAGCAATTTCAGGGTTGATTTTCTCGAGCTTCTCATCGAGGACATACTCCTTATCGTCATAGCGAGCAATAGTGTGAATGTATCTTATCCATTCGCTAAAGTTCGTCCCATCGAAAGTGACCTTTTGACAAAGGCTCATCAATGTGAAAGAACTAGCAGCAGCGTTGTTTGCGTTCGACATCTACAAATAGAAAGGACAAAGATAGATTAGAATATGAATCCCTAATTATCACCCAATAAGAAAAATTAGGGCTAGGATCAAACAACAATATTTGCATATTAGAAAAGGGATGCCGTAATCTAACATGCAAACAATTTGAAGGTAAATGAATGACGATTCACTAATTCTCCACCATGAAAACCTAACTTTAAGTTCTAAATGAATTTGAGAATTCCTAGGTTTAGATGAGATTCATTGAAACATTTCAATGGCATGTTTAAATCTCGATATGCCCCTCTTGTTTGTGACTGGGATACCGAGGATCACAAAGCGGGTGTGAATTACCATGCAAATTCACATGGTGCCTTCATTGTAACGATCACCTATTCGATATGCTGGTAAACCACACACGCTCCATCGAAATATGATAAACAATGAATCACCCTTTGCCACCTTTGCTTAGAACCAATTAGTGTGCCGGTAAACCACACACGCTCCACTAACTTCTTAGCAAGGGTGCAAAGTGCAATTTCATGGGATTGCATCAATTCACTTTTCCTAAAGTAACTAAGATTGGGAAATTTTAAAAACATGTAGTTACTTTGTATTTCATATTATACTTTTAATGAGAGGATGAGGTTGCCCTATCCTACCCGTTCGGCTAACGACCCACCACCGATCAAGCAAGCGGTGGGTGTGAGTGTACACCCATTAAGTGCCATTTTATAGGCCTCAACCTTATACCCACCTTATAGATCGACTTCGTGAATGAGGCCTACTAACGGTAAGACTAGCATTTAAGTTATATATATATATATATATATATATATATATATATATATATATATATATATATTAATCTTGTAATATTATATTAGTATAGGGTTGTATTTTAAACTTGTAAAATTCTAGGGTTTGAAATTTAAATTTTCTAAATTAAAATTTTAATCATAAAACATAAATTTCAAAACTTGAGGACAAGTTTTAAACATTTAAAACATGGAGGATCAAATAACAAATAATGTCAATTAACAATTAATTCCATAATTATCCATATTTGATTTATTTAATGATTTCTTGCAAGATAATTACCAATTTAATCAAAATAATTAATTAATTATTCACATAAGGAAATTAAATATTTTATTAGTTGATAAATATCTTTAATTAGATCAAGATTATAGTCATATATATCAAAAAATCGGATTAGGGTTGATCTAATATCATAAAGGCAAGTTTCCATAAGATAAATATGAAAAAATCCCGAATCTGGCCCTCCTGACGCTCGGACTCGCCGAGTGCACCAAGGGACTCGCCGAGTCCACTATGGGACTCACCGAGTCCATGACTCAGAAACATAAAAATCGAATTTTTCAAGCAAGATTCAAACAAACAAGCAACAATTTAATAGAAACCAATCTAGGCTCTGATACCACTGATTGGTTTTAGCCATATGAACAATCATATGTGCACATGAAAACCCTAATGCTTGGATCTAGGTTTCTCTAATTAAACATGCTTTGAATCCAAGACTTTTAATGACTAATTAGGTATAAGAACAATACAAAATCATATCTAGAAGTTTACCTTTGAATCTATTGTTTGATCTTGTTGTCTTGGAGCTCTAGAGTCATAATTGTCACCCCTCTAATGGCTTACAAACACCAACTAGCAAGGAGGATGATTTGAGAGAGAGAGAGGAGAGGGAAGATTCGGCCAGGGTTTTCTTTCTTTAGAAGAGATGCCAATTTCACATGCCCTAAGGGTCTATTTATACTTGTAGGCTCCTAGGGTTTCACCCTTAAACCCTAGTTGGATAATCTTTCCTTAAAGCAATCCAAATCCTTTCCATAAATAAGCCTTGGATGAATTTGAGGCTATCCCAAGCCCTAGAATTCGTCCATCCTCTATCCAATAAGGATTTACAGCCCAAAGTGTAACTATCAAACAATTGACAGTTTATACCCTCTTATTTAATTAATCTCTTTAAGTCACCAAATTAATACTAATTAATATATGACTTATATTAATCAAATAACAATATTATTATTCATTATATTATTCTCATAATATATTAATAATATTTATTCTCTCATAATAAATCATCCTATCAAGTTGCTATGGTGAAGGCAACCCAAAAGGACCATGCACAATCGGGTCAAATACTTGCCTAATATAATTGCAGCCTTAGACACTATTCCAACAAAGCTGTAGTCGTTAGAGATTCCCGAGTGGAAATAGGAATAGATTACCATGGATTTCATCACCAAATTGCCGATGACCGCGAGGGGTGTTGATGCAATTTGGGTGATTGTGGACAGATTGACGAAGAGTGCTCACTTCCTGGCCATTAGTGAGAGCTCTTCCACGGAGAAGTTGGCAGAGATGTACGTGAGAGAGGTGGTATCGCGGCATGGAGTGCCGATCTCGATTGTCTCAGATCGAGATGTACGTTTCACTTCCAGATTCTAGAAGAAGTTTCATGAGGAATTGGGTATGAAACTGCATTTTAGTACCGCATACCACCCACAGACTGATGGGCAGAGTGAGCGGATGATTCAGACGCTCGAGGACATGCTACGGGCATGTGTATTGGATTTCGGCGGGAGTTGGGACACGTATTTGCCCTTGGCGGAGTTTTCTTATAACAACAGCCATCATTCGAGCATTGGCATGCCGCCCTTTGAGCTGTTGTATGGGAGGAGGTGTCGAACCCCTATTTGCTGGGGGGAAGTAGGGCAGCGTGTGATGGGCAGCACAGAGATTGTGCTTCAGACGACAGAGCAGATCCAGCAGGTCAGACATAGGTTGTTGACCGCTCAAAGTCGTCAGAAGAGTTATGCGGACAGACGCCTGTCCGAGCTCGAGTTTCAGGTCGGCGACTTCGTGCTCCTGAAGGTCTCTCCTTGGAAAGGAGTGATCTGATTCAGGAAGAGGGGCAAGTTGGGGCCCCGATATATTGGTGCTTTCAGGGTGATCGCAAGGGTAGGCAGGGTAGCCTATCGTTTGGAGTTGCCAGCAGAGTTGGGGCAGATTCATGACACTTTCCACATGTCGTAGTTGCGAAAGTGTATAGCCGATGAGTCGATAGTGGTGCCATTAGAAGATATTCAGGTGGATGCGAGCATGAATTATGCTGAGAGACCGGTGGCGATCAGGGATCGGAAGATCAAGGTTTTGAAGAACAAGGAAGTGCCCCCGGTGCAGGTCCAGTGGCAGCATCGGAAAGTGTCAGAGTTGACTTGGGAACCAGAGCATGAGATGCGGGAGCAGCATCCGGAGTTGTTTGCAGAGAGAGACTTTGAGGGCGAAGTCTGATTCTAGTGGGGGAGAATTGTAACATCCGGTTTCCCAGGTATAATATTTTGTTCTTTTATTTCTGGGTGTTGAGGGGAGACTCAGCGAGTTGGCGTCTAGACTCGCCGAGTATGGTCGCGGATTCGTATGCGAGTTCACAGCTGGACTCGACGAGTTCATGACTGGACTCAGCGAGTCCATGCTGTTTAATGAAACCCTAATTTCCAGGGTTTGAGACCTGTTTAAAGGGTCTTAGGGCCGTCATTTGCGGCCACCAACCCCCAGAGAGAAACCCTAAGAGATCTAGAGCGTTTGTAAGGAAGGAGAGGCCATTCTTGAACCTTTTGTGGGTGTTTTTTGCAAGAAGGAAGTGTTCAAGGCAAGAGGAGGCTGAATGAGGTGCGTTTTTGGTGGTTTTTGAGCTCATAGAGATTGTATTGAGGTATTATTCTCAGACCTTCTTCAGTTTTTGTTGTTGATTCTTAGTGTTAGGGTTTTCTAGCCCTTTTAGAGGTTGATTAAGTGGAGCATTTGGTCCCTTCTCGAGTTTGTGTTTTGGATATGGACCCAAAAAGGTCCAGAGGCCTTAACCCTTGGAGCTTTATGAGTCCTTTTGGGATCCATGAGCTAGGGATGTCATTTTTGGGGCTAAATCACCATTTTGAACCATTTAGATGTTATATGAGTGCCAAGGTCCGAACTTTACGTGATTATCATGCTTGGGGAGGCCAGATCTATGATTGTATGGAACAGATCTGACCTCAGGAGTTGTATAGAGTTTATGCATGGCATGAACTCTCCGAGTCCGAAGAACAGACTCGGCGAGTAGTATGAAGGTTGCCCGTTAATCACTCAGTGAGTGGACCTGCCGAGTTGGGGTATAACTCGGTGAGTCAGAGAGAGTCAGGGAAGTCTGAGTTCAAGAAGGAACTCGCCGAGTTGTTCTTGAGACTCGGCGAGTTGAGTCGGGGTGGCCCCGCGATTCATGCCAGGTGGAACTCGTCGAGTCAGGGGAAGTACTCGACGTGCCAAGAGAGGGACTAAGAGAGTCAGTGGACACGTGTGGACTCGCCGAGTCGCCCTAGTGCACTCGACGAGTCGGATCAAAGTTTGACCGTTGACCTTGTTGACTTTTAGGGTTGAGTACAGTTGTATTTATGAGAGTATTTACCTTATGTGATTAGGCGGAGGCTAGATCACATTTCTACCGAGTCAGATACTTACCGAGACATCGAGGTGAGTCTTCTCACTATACGTTACCTAGAGTGGTATTATGTGTTGACCAGAGGGTCTTATGTGTTACGTATGAGTTTATGTGCTATGTGATATATGTATGTGTATGATGTTATAGACCGGAC
This sequence comes from Lactuca sativa, assembly GCF_002870075.4. Taxonomy (NCBI): domain Eukaryota; kingdom Viridiplantae; phylum Streptophyta; class Magnoliopsida; order Asterales; family Asteraceae; genus Lactuca; species Lactuca sativa. The sequence continues at coordinate 46,380,190 of NC_056623.2, forward strand.
CAGAGGGTACAACGAGCTATGACCGGACTAGAGGGTCCAACGAGCTACGGGACTGGAGGGTCCCACTGAGACACATCGACCGGAAGGTCGTATTATAGCCTCGAGTGGCGTATATGTTGTATGCGATATTTTGGGGAACTCACTAAGCATTTATGCTTACAGTTGTTGTGTTATGTGTTTCAGGTACTAGTGATGAGCGCGGGAAGGCGCCGACATGATTCGTACACACTTGTGGAGTTTATGTTTGAGATTCTGAGGAGATGTTTTGTGATGATAACAATTGATACAATATGTTTTGACAATATTTTCTGAGCAAATGTATGTTTCAAAACTGAAAAATTGTTTTGAACATTTACGTTGTTACAAAGTCACATCAAGAGGTACGTATTCTAACTTGTTATATTACCCAAGTATTAAAAGATTGTATGCTGGATAGGGTAATACCTTGGAATATTCATATTTGCATGTATAATAGAGAAAACATAGATCCAAGGTATTTAGGGTTGCATGTACACTTAGAGTGTTAGAATGCTCAAAACCCAACAGTTGTGAAATCCTTGATTGACTCATCGAGTTTCCCTACAACTCGCCGAGTTCATACGTCTCCAAAGGTTGGGAAAACCCTATCCGACTGACTCGCCGAGCCCAAGGCAATCTCCATCGGACTCGTCGAGTTGTTCATCAACTCGTAGAGTTCATGACCATATTCATATGACTCTCCGAGTCGACCTTGTGACTCGCCGATTCCCTTCAACCCTTCACCCATACATATGCTTTTTAAGCTATGCTAAGGCTCCATATTGTAGATCCAGCCTCCCAAGGCATGTTTATCTCGTAAAGTTGCAAACTTTACATGCATGCAACATGATAATGACCAAAAACAAGCTAAAGAAGTGGCTTAAGGTAAGGGAAAGGTCATAGCTCAACAAAGACGGAAGCTTTATGACAAAGAGGGGCTAAAGGAGTCCAGATCTGAGGTTGCAACCTCATATCTTGACCCAAATCGGAGAATCACCACACTAAACCCTAAAATCCCAACCCATAATGAAGAGATATAACTAAGAGATAGCCAATGTAACAACTTGTTACCTCCAAAATGATGCCAAGACAGAGAAGAATTCGGATCTACAACAGGCCCTTGCTCCGAACTTCTTGAACTCCAAGATTTTTACTCCAAAGATCCCTCTTCCAAGCTAAGGAGCACACAATTATAGAGAGCAACCATGAATTAAGGTTTCTGAACTGAAGGGAGGTAGTAAGAGAGGCTAAGGGGAATAAGTGGTCCTTAAATAGGGTGCAAATCCCCAAAATTTAGGGTTTCATCTGCCAGCTCCTACTCGTCGAGTCCCTTCTTGGACTCGGCGAGTAGGTCACTAAAACACGTGGACCAACCCGCTGCTACTCGACGAGTAGGGCAATCAACTCGTCGAGTAGACCTTGAAAACAAGAAAATTCTTATAAAATCGATACCTGAGAATCGGGGTGTTACATAAATATTATGTTGAAAAGATTCAACATAAGGGAATTATATATATGACAATATTATAGCAAGAAACTGGTAAAGTATCACGTTTTTCATCGTGTCCCATACGCTTCGGGTATAGGATCGATTGCATATGCTGTAATATTCGACCGTTCTAAATTTTCCAAATGTATTGGCCATTAAGAGGGAAAAAGGACTGGAACCGGATTTGACTAAAACAATTAAACATCGGTCAAGGAAGATCTAAGGTTCGCTAATGATTGGTCGCTTGTGGACAGTTGGAAGTAATGATTGGACCATATTGACATTATTATTATAGATAAGATTCTATTAATAATGAGTTGTCATGTGGCAAATATGGAAATGTTTCCATATGTGGGAGTTAGATATTAAGAATTTATGTAGATTAGAAACTTTTATGCAAGAAGGATGTTCAAAAGAATGTAATTTGAATGCGAGACTTCGTATCTGTGGAATTGTCTTGTAACAATATCCAATAGAGCACTTTGTAATTTCATTAGCAGAGTCTTAGTGACTTTGGTGTTGTGACACTACGAAATGATCGTTGCATAAAGTGTTAGAATCTAACATATTCTAGTAGTGGCAAGAATTTTGTATTCTTATACTAACGATAAGGATTAGGAATTGTGAAATGAGTATCGTTAGAAATGTTTTTAATTGATATGTTTTAGAAAGTAAAGTACCATAGGTAAACATAGCGTGCATGCTTGGAGCATGGGACAATTGTTGTTATGATTCAAGTATTAAGTTGATTATTCGAAACATTATACAATGAATAATGTGTAATCAATATGGTGATTAAATAAAGGTGTTTTATTTATACTCAGAAGTTTTGGGGCCATATAGGATTAGTATTATTCTTGTGTTTCATTTCACATGTTTTGACTTCCAGAATAACTAGGTTATTCAAACATCCACATTCGATCATGCGTTGGAAGTAGGTATGAAAGAAGATTGTCATGAATCTGGCTGTAGATTGTCTAAAGCGTTTGGGCATAGCAAAGGTTTGTTGCAGGGTTCATGAATGCTCCTGTAATAAGATCAGAGTATTGGATTAAACCCACGCTCACTTGGATCGCTTCATGGATTTTATCACGAGTGATTGGTGAGACGATAATATATTCTTCAAACGGAGATATATAGTTGCAGTTTACAAGTCGGTTGCACGTTGATAATATGTAAACGCACCAATAACTTGGTGTTATAAAACGTATTGTTGTGTGTGATTTGATAAGTAAATAGAGCAAGCATATGAGTCTAAGTTTATCCGTTCCTTTTACCCGAAGTTGGATAAAAGTGATATATGTGGGCCCCTCGATGATTTAGTGATGACACCCTAAGAGCTTGGCCAAGTTTGGACTAAGTTGATGTGTTCAATTGTAGTCTGTTGTCAGTCGTTATAAATCGGAAATCGGGAAACAATACGTAGACTGAGAGAATGATTATAATCCATGTCTCATGTCTATACGATATCTAGAATGGAGGAATATATGATCCCTTATCTAAAGGACGCGTTTCTGATAAGATCAGAGTTGACAGTGGCTTTTGAAAGCTACGATTGCTGATCAGGTTCTGAAGTCGTACTTGCAAAATAGTTATTAGACTTATCCAAGTGGGAGACTGTTAGATTAGGTGTCTAAGCCCATAACTATTTTGGTATGTACTTGACCCGATTATGAGCATGGTCCTTTTGGGTTGCCTTCACCATAACAACTGATACTCTGATAGGATGAATTATGGAGAACGAGGATTAATTATGATTTATTAATATATTATGTGAATAATATATTAAAAGATAAATCATATTGTTTAATTAATACTGATCAAGAATTAATTTAGAATTAATTTTGTGGTCAAAAGAGATTAATTAAATTAAGGGGACTGATACTGTAATTATAAGATAGTTACAAAGTTGGGCTTAGGATCCATAAGGAAGTAATGGGCAAATTCTATATGGGAGTCCATATAGAAATCGTCCAAGGGGGCCTTCTGTAAGGATCCTTTGGGCTGCTTAAGGACTAAGCAACTGGATTAGGGTTTCCAAGTTGAAAACCCTAGAAGCCTAACTATAAAAGGAACCCTTATGGCCACCAAAATCGTCCCTAAAACTTCTAAGAGAACCTTGGACGATTTTGTGCCTCATCTCTCTCTCTCTCTCTCTCTTGTTCTTCCTTGTTGCTAATGGTGTTTGTGACTCCATTAGAGGTGCAACATTTAAGGCACTAAGCTTTCAGAAGTCAATATTAAGAAGGATTGTGATTGTTATTGCTATATAACAATCAAGGTAAAGTTTCTAACTTGTTTATTATGTCAATTTTGAAATAAGCATGCTAGATTAGGGTTTATTGCTTTGGTATTCAATGTTGTTATGTTCATAGTAGAAACCCTAGATCAAAGCAATTAGAGTTGCATACACACCATAGGATTGATGTTATGCCCATAACCCAACAAAAATGACCAATTTACCCCTGGTCAAAGTCAACATCCTGGTCAAAGTCAACCTCCCAGGTTGACCTAACTCGTTGAGTCAGCCTATTGATCGTCGGATTCTAGAACTTAAGAACCCTAAAATCGCGGCTCGGATCGCTGAGTCACCTTATGACTCGTCGAGTTTCTAGGCTACCCATCATCGTGATTGGACGAACTAACTCTTTGAGTCATCCTCAGACTCGCCGAGTCCTAGCATAGTCAAAAAAGGGACTAGATGATCCAAGTCTTCGAGTTCCTTGACAACTCGCCAAGTTTCATGAACATTATCGACGATCCTTGATCGGACTCGCCGAGTTCCCATATGAACTCGTCGAGTCCCTGGAAGATCTAACCTAACAACTGATTTCACACTTCTAAGGCTCCAAAATACATATCCATATCGTTTCCATGGTCCATTTCTATAAAGTTGGAGACTTGATGGATTTACACACCTCAAATGGACCCAAACTCAAGTTATAGCAACCTACTTCCATGAACACGACCATTGCTTGGACAAAAACAGGTTCAAAACCTCTTTTATGGTTCTAGAGGCTAAATATCACAGGAAAAAGGGATTGCTTGGCATACAAACCATGAAGAGTAACTTATCCTTCTCAAAGGGATCAAAAAGACCCATAATCAACACTAAAAGAGATCTAAGCTATGGGTTATCAAGCTAAGAGCATTTTACCTCAGAAGGTTGACAAAGATGGATGAAATCCTGGATCTTGATCTTCTCCACAAGCTTGATGGCTCCAAGATCTTCCAAGTCTCTTCTATATCACAAAAACACACTCAAAACCTCAATAATCTCTCAAGGATGAAGCTCACAACGAATTAGGGTTTTGGAGGACAGGGAGGCTGGTAAGGGAGGCCCAAAAGGGTTTAAGTGACTTAAATAGAGTGCAAAACCTAAAAGATAGGGTTTCCTCCTGACAGACCTACTCGTCGAGTCAGGGCTTCGACTCGCTGAGTAGACCATTTAAATCCCCGCGTTTAATCTGGCATCTACTCGACGAGTTAGGCTACCAACTCGTCAAGTAGATTTTACAAAATTAATATTAAATGAACTGATGCGTACCGGGAATAGAGCGTTACAGAGTTCGCGACTGTGATTCGAGAGTTTGATCTTATCACTACAATTCGACAGTTGTGAGGTGAGTTTTCCTCACTACACTCAATGGTCTAAGGTACCAATGTCGACCCTTTTGGATTGTTATCCCGATATGTTATGCTAGTATGATCTGTTGGATCAGTATCCTGGTTGATAAGATGATATTATGCTTTTATGATCTGTTAGATCAGTATCCTGGTAGATAGGATGTTGTTATGCTAGTATGATCTATTAGATCGATATCTTGGTAGATAGGATGTTATTACGTTGTTATGATCTGTTAGATCGATTTGTCTGTTTATAGACTGTTATGTGATTATCTGCTATACGTGCACATGTTTGATTGGTGGTTGAGGCTTATATGCTTTGTGCGAGAGCCAACAGACTTGGGCATTCCAACCCAATGGTTGTGGGTCGTGAGTATTCCATCATGAGGATGATTGGACTCGTAGTATGTGGTCATTCCAACCCGATGGTTGTGGGGCTGGGGGATTCCATCCCGAGGATGACTGGACCCATAGTATGTTGGCATTCCAACCCGAAGGTTGAGGGCATGAGGTATTCCAACCCGATGGTTGATTGGACCGATAGTATGTTTTTTGTGATTATATGTATATTGTTGCGTGTATGGGTATTTTGGGGGAACTCACTAAGCTTCGGGCTTACATTTTTGGATTTTGTTTCAGGTACTTTAGATGATCGCAGGAAGGCGAAGGCGTGATCGTAGACCTGCTCATGTTTTATGATTTGGAATTTTTGGGATACTTTGATGTTTAAAATATTTTGAAAACACTTTGTAATAAGTAATGGTTTTAATTGGTTGAAATTTTTTTAAATTGGCTTGATTTTTTTATGGGTGTTACACATCTACCCATCTTTACCCAATATTTTTATAGGTATATAATACATATACAGTTTATATCAAATAAAACATATATATTTTGTTCATCTAGCATAGATATCAAGAACATAGATAATATGCACACATAGCATGTAATTTATATTAAATATGTCATATCTATGTGTAAGATGAAACTAACTATGCACTCACTTGTTAAAGTGATGATTCCAAACTCGGACAGTGCTTCACTTCTCAATTCTATTTTCCTTCGGCGAAACCTAGTATCATTACCGCTATATTTTAGTCTAATATTTATTACGACTATTTACGAGTGATATTGTTTTATAAGTGTTAAACAATACTTTTCAACCACTATGTACAGACAGGGGCCATACATGAAACACCGGAGGGCATGACCATTTTGGCATTATAACAATTTTGAAATCCAACAACCCTATGCGGCCATTCAAACCAGATTCCCCGTACTATGAGTAGTTAAAAGATATTATAATTACACAATGTATATTATATTTTATAATATATTTGTTTTTTATAAGTTCATAATAACGATATTGAACTTAAACATAAGCTATACTTAAATTAGGGTATGCATAACTCACTTACTAGGAGGTTTGGCTAGGAACTGGGCTCTACGGGGGCAGAACTTCCGAGCCGAAAAGCTCTTCTTCTCGGAGCCTTCTGACGCTTCGGGACTCGCCTCTTATCAATTGGTAAGTAATAAGGGTTACATTGTATGAAAGTGAGGTTGATGGAGAAATGTTAGTGATGGTTCCGAAGAGAAAATTGCACCTCTGCTAAAAAATAGTGACTAAGCAGTCAACTCTTAACTCATTGTGAGAAGAGTAAGGTAGCTCAATGACTTATGTGAATAATTAGCCTGATTGGGAAGAAACGATCAGAATGAAAGTTTCATTAAGGCTTCAACATAGAGTCTAAGAGGCTTAGGTCAACATGCTTTTAGGGACACTTAGCTAGTACATAGATTCGAAATGTAATACTTGCCCCATCGTTCTGAATTGTGGCAACAAGAAATTGTACCTGAATAAGAAACGTATTCCCAAAGCAATACTAAAATAAAGAAAAATATTTTTGTAATTTTGGATTTAAAAAGAATTAAAACAGAAATAAAGAAAATATTTTTGTGATTTTGGATTTTCTAAAAAAGATAAAAATAAAACAGAAATAAAGAAAATATTTTTGTGATTTTGATTTTTCTGAAAAAGTAAATAAAAACAGAAAACAAAGTAAAAATATTAAGAAAAGAAAAATTCAGAAACACAAATGAACAGTGGCTTCCGAAGAGTTCCGAAGCTCGAAATCAATCGGAAAACACATAATATACAAAGTATACAGACGCGTTCCGAAACCATTATGAATAGTGAAATCTGAACCGTTCTGAAGCTTGGAGCATGAAGAGTAACTTCCTATTACAAATGAGATTTTGGAACTGATTCAGCTTCTATCATTCCAAGACCTTGCAAAATATGATTGAATGTTGCTTCAGGTAAGGCCTTCGTGAAGATATCAGCCAATTGATCAGAGGATCGAACAAAATGCACTTCAATGTTTCTATTTTCAACGTGATCCTTGATTAAATGATATCTTAGTGCAATATGTTTTGTCTTCAAGTGTTGCACTGGATTATGACATATCCGAATTACGGTTTCTGAATCGCATTATAGAGGGATTCTCTTCATGTTTATTCAATAGTCCCTTAGATGATTATGAATCCAAATGATTTGAGAAGTGCATGATGTGACTGCGATGTATTCAGCTTCTGCAGTAGATAGGGATACACACGTCAGCTTCTTTGATTGCCAACTTACAAGCTTGCCATCTAGAAACTGACATCCCCTGGAAGTGCTTTTACGATCGAGACCACATCCACCAAGATCCGCATCGGAGGATGCTTGCACAAAAAATCCTGAGTTGGAAGGGTACCAGATTGTGACATCCCCAAAATCTCGGCCAGAAAAGACCGATTTCATTTATGCTTTTAAAATAATTTCAGAGTAAATCCTTTTGATTTGAAAGAGTTGCGGAATTTGTTCCCAAAAACAAAACATGATAAAACAATGTTTACCAAAGCATTTCATAAAAGAAATGTATTTTTCATTATATAATCAAAACTCGGGGTGTCATGTTCCGATACAGACCAATAAGCATAAACGATAACATTACAAGTCATTCAACAAATATATACATATACAGACTTGTAAACAAAACAACTGATGGTTCATCCATCTCATGCCCTCGTGCCACTTCCTGTAATACAAATAAAACTGAGTGGGTCAGGCTTGGGAGCCTGGTGAGCATATAGGGTTTTCAACCCACAATAAACAATCATATTTAATTTTTCACCAACCAACAATAACCCAATTACCCATTCTCGTTATTCTCACTTTATGTCCCTAAAACAACTAACATAAGGGACCTAGTCTAAGAATATTTCATCGGGGTGACAACACATGCTTCGGGGGTACCTCAGCAATATAAGTCAAATAAGGCAACCATGAGGGGGATGGAGTACAGCGAATGAACACCCAAGTTCATTAACACCTACAGGTGGCGAACCTGCTAATGTTTCCACAAGACTGTCTAGAATAGCCCGTGGTCGTCATCTAAACTCCGCGAGATGACTAAATCAAACAACAACGAGGCCTCTCATCTGTTTATTACACACCAACTATCTACCCATGTTCTACCCAACATATTAGTAGATAAAAATATACATTTTTATACATAGTAAAAAAAAACCTGCATAACATGCTTTAATCAACACATATTCCACATAACAGATGAGGCACACACACACATAACACATACCTCATAGAGAATAAATCATTTCTATGAGTTAGAAGAAAGTGAATACACATTCACACACATAACCACAAAATTATACACATAATACGTATTCCGTATAAAATACTTCATAATTATGCGTTAGAAGAAAGTAACTACACACTCACACCTATAAACAACAATATACTTAATACACTCCAACCAAACTTGTATTATTATCGTGTTTATGAAAGGTAGTATACACTCACTTGATCAGAAGATGATCGGACAGCACTACGACTTGCAGAAGTAGTAATCCTCAGCAGATCTGAAAGATCTTCACAAAAATCGAACTTCTCGCGGGCAGAGCTTCGGCTCGGGAACCGCACTTCTCGGGATCTTCGGGATCTCGGGACTTGCCTCGGGGCTAGAGTATGATACTGGGGCTTCGGGATATTCCTGGCATGCAAAACGATGCAAAACGGGAGAGAGAAGAGAGAAAATGAACAAAAGACTCGGCTGCCTTCGGATCCTATTTATAGGAGGCTGGAGCCTCGGAGTACGCGGGGCGTACTGCTTCCGAAATCGTCATTGCATGCGTCATCCGAGCCACTTGCTGCGAGTGTCGACACCTTTGTAGTACGCGGGGCGTACCTCGGATCAGACCGGTGACTCCTTCGGATAATGCTTCCGAATTTCCAATTAAATTTAAATACAAAATATTTAATAAACTTCGGAAATTCATATCTTCTTCATACGAACTCCGTTTTCGACGTTCTTTATATCCACGAGAAGGCGAGACCACGCTCTACAACTTTCGTTTAGACTCCGTCGGTTAATTTCGACTTTATTTTTATTATTTATTTTTAATAGGCCGCGACAGAAAAACTTCGTTATAAATTCATAACTTCTTCGTTTGACGTCCGTTCTCGCCTAACTTTTTATCGCTTTGATACCAACAACGAGACCTTCGATCCTCGTTTAGATTGCTTCGGCTAAAAACCGCTCGATCTCAAATCGAGTATTTCGGGCTGCACACTGCTAAGTCGAAACTTCAATAAATCATAACTTCCTCATACGAAGTCAGACTTGGGCGTTCTATATATATTCGGAAACCTCGTTTCAACTACTACAACATTAAGCAAAGATATTAAGTTTATTTTACACTTAAATTTTGACGCTTATTTTTATTCTTAATTAATCAAACCACATAATTAAGCAATTAAGCACAAAACACATAATACTCAAATAATACAATCTTATTATTTCAAAATGGGTTACAAAGGTTAACCTAGACTATTACATTCCTAAAAATGGCAAGCCCGGAAACACAGGCGTTACACAGATTACGAGAGAGGTAGTTCTTTTTAGATATCAGAAGATGTTCTTCACAACAGTCATATGGGGCTACGAGGATTTGCCTAAAACCTTGCATAATAGCAAATATAAAACATAATATTTGGACGACTAGCTGTTATGTACATTAAAGAACCAATCATTTGTTGATAAAGAGTTATATCAGCTGCAGGCTTGTCCACGGATGGAGTGATCTTTATTCCGAACACCATTGGAACCTTAACTTTTGAAACTCCAACCTTGCAAAATTTCGCAAGTAAAGTCTTCGAATAGGCTTCTTGGTTGATGAAAATGCCCTCAGAACTCTATCTAATGTTTAAACCAAGGAAAAAGTTAATAGGACCCATTGAGTTCATCTTAATTTTAGTTTCCACCAATTTTCAGAATTCAGCTGTTAATCTAGGATTAGTGGATCTGAAAATGATATCATCAACATAAATTTGGACAATCATCACCTGGTCACCATCTTTCTTGCGAAAGAAGGTTGGGTCGACCGAACGTTGTTTAAACTTAGATTGCTTTAAGAAACGAGTAAGGGTTTCATACCATGCACGCAGTGCTTGTTTTAAACCACACATAACCTTATCCAAAATGTAAAAATGATTTGGATATTTCTCATTCACGAAACCTGGTGGCTGTTCCACGTAGACTGTCTCTTCTAATTCACCATTCAAAAATGCACATTTGACATCCATTTGATAGACTTTATAAATTTTTGTGCGCTGCATAAGCAAGGAAAATCCGAATAGATTACTCTTTGTTCCGAATCACATTGCTTTCTTTGTCAAGCTTATTCCGAAATACCCATTTTAATCCGACCACAGATGCATCCTTTGGATTTGGAATCAATATCCATACTTTGTTGCGCTCAAACTCATTAAGCTCTTCCTACATTGCCCGCACCCAATCGGAATGATCAAGAGCAATCTTTACAGTTTTTGGCTCAATTTTAGAGATGAACGAAATAAACATGCAAAACTCCATTTTTGAAAATAATGCAGTTTGATTCGCTTTTTGTTGAGCTCTTGTGAGAACTCATGGAGTTGTTGCTCCGATAACTTGAGATTTCGGATGATCATTGGTCCATTTGGCCAATGACAGATAGTTCGGATTGTAGACTGGGTCAAATTCTACATTTACATCTTCAAATTTCAATTGAACGCCTGAGTCATTATTTTCGTTCTCATTCTCCCCCTGGAAATATACATGTGACTTTACGTTTGGAATCAGATTTCCCCCTGGATTGGAATATTAATGTTGACTTCGAGATTTGAATCCTCCCCCTTGAATAGGTGTATCGATTGTGGAGGTTGAATTAGAATCCTCCCCCTGAACTGGAGCACTAGAAGCTTGTGGCGAAGGTGAAATTTCAGAATCCTTTAGAATTTCAAAACCCTTCGGAATGGATGGCTCATTTCCAAGATCTTTGGCAACATCGTCAATGATTTTCTTCAATTCACCATCCTTATTATATGGAGCATTTGATTATGAAGAAATGGCAATTTCGGGCTCATCAAACAAATTCATGAATTCCTCATAAAGATTTGAAAGAGGAATCGTCATCAGATTTGTTGAAGGAAAGATTTCCTCAACTTGACAATCAGTCGTCTGATACTTCTTGAACCTATCTTTATATGGGGTACGACTAGCCACAAAACATCCACCATGTGTGGGCTTTTGAACCTCATCATCTTCGGAATTAGTGAACCATACTTCAACGCTACCAAATTCATCACCACCTTCATGCACAATCAAATCAGGCTTCGCGTTCCCATCACTCTTTTTCTTCAAATCCTCTATCTTCCGAATGTAGTAGGCTTCGTCTTTCTCATCCTCCTTATTTTCATTCAACCTTCTTAACATACACTCCTTAGAAAAATGATTCTTGCCATGGCAGTAATTGCAATCATAGCCCTCTTAGTAGAAATCTTTAAGTCTTCAAATTGTTAAACTGAGAAAACGGGTGTTACAAATATAAATGCATAAACGAAGGAAATGTAAGAATAACTACACTCTACACTCACAAGTTCCTTGGATGATTTGTGATTCTAGTGTTCAATTCCTCCTTTTACTTGTAAATCACCACTCTTATGACCTTATCCGAGCAATATAGATAAAAAGATGGTGTTTAAATTCTAATCGTTCATAAGTTGGCACAATTATCCCATCCATTTGCTATTTTAGCTTTTGACCCCAAAATGACATTCCTAACTTTAAGACCATCACTTTAGTCTTGAAAAGTAAATATTTTAATAACTTAGTCCCATTACATTGTTACTAAGTTCAAGCCAAACCATGCCAAAATTCCTATACTTGGTATAAATAGTTCCTCCACATAAGAATCTTGATTTAACCCCCAAGATGACGTTCTAAATAATATTTACATTTTTTATCTTCTATTTCAACCTTAGGTGATAAAACTTCGTATAATCAAGCCTATATTTCAACTTAATGAGTTTATTCTAATATTGTTCATTAATTCCAAACTTTAAAGATTTTTAACTTCAACATCCACACCATCTCTATAACTAAATTTCAATTTAATTATTTTCTATATGTTAATTAACTTTGAGGCTTTTAAATCTATTATTTATTAACTAAATTAGTTTTATTATTATTATTATTATTATTATTATTATTATTATTATTATTTTATATTAGTATTCAAAATATTGTCACTTAAAAGTGCAAAACTTCTAGCTTAAAATCAAGGGCATTACCATAATGTATATTTGTATATAATGAGAATTTGATCCCAAACATGACAAAAGACGAGAGTGAAAGGGGTCACGTTACCATTAGGGGTTGGGGTAGAGCCCCAAACTGTCTTTATAAATTTAGAATTAGAATGCAATAAAAACCGTAATCATAATGAAGGAGAATTGAAAAACATGCAAAATTTGGGATCTGTTTGAAGACAACCTAAAAGAAACTTAAGTTGCATTGTCTATGTGACATCTTCAATATAGGCCGCTTGTGATAGTTCTAATCAAACATCTTATCAGAATAATTTATTCATAAAACATTTTCAGCTATAATTTCTATAATTTTCATCAACTATATCCAATTTTAGGATACATGATTATATATACTCGTATTTTGCATTTTTGATTCTCTTATCAAACTGAACAAAATATATTTAAAAAGTTGGTTGTTATTTTGTGCCTAGAACACAAAGTAGTCTGGAACTATATCTCATTAATTTTTTTGTTAACTAGATATATAATATATATATAATATATTGAGAACTACTAATACAAACAAACTTACATGATTTGTGAAATATCATTCATTGGTTATCACACATTTGATTTTTACTCCCAAATTTCTAACAAAAATAAACCTGTTTTCATATTTAGAAACTAGATTATAGCCCGCGTTAAACGCGGGAAGTGCATAAAAAAACATATAATCGTTTATAGATATTGTATAATGAGTATAAAAAATATATGGTTATTGTTATTATTGAAATGTGTAGAAAATACATTAAAAACGATAAATATATATAATCATTGAAAGATCTCTTTGTAGACATCATTTTTTATTTTATTAGTTGAACGACTTTCCTCGTTTCATATAGTTATGATATTTATATATTTATAAACATTTTAATTAGACGTTCATTGCATAATAATGTTACCTAATGTAAACATATATTGACAACCAATATACCGTTTTTTCTATTGCATTAAATATTGACAACTATTTCATTTATTCAAATAAAGTTATGTAATATAATTTATAAAATGTTAAATGTTATATATATATTTAATTTTAGTATATCATCAATGGAGATTCTTTTATAAATCATGATTGGTTTATTTTAAATTGATTATAAATATAAATGCTAGCTTTTATGTTTGTTCTTATTTATTTATTGTTCGCAAGAACTTTGCATTAGTTTTGGCGCAACTTTGAATAATTTTAGTATATCATCAATGTAATTTGATACATCTGTCAATTATATGAAATATCAAATAATGACATTTCATTACTATTGTGATAATTTAGTTTATATATTGTATTTTCACTAATCTTAACGGTCTTATTTTTTCTAATAACCGTAACGCTTTTACTAAATGTACTTATTACAAATCTCCTAATATCTTATAATTTTTATCTTACTTTATAATTTTTCATAACTATGTTATTTTCAAGATTGATTGCTTTAATAGTGTTTTTTTTCGGTATATTCAATTTTATATTTCATTGTACAACATCATCGTTTGTATGTATTCTGAAATTTTACTTTAAAAATATTTAATGTTTACACCTTGATATTAATTTTTTTAATAAACTCATGTAATAATTATGGAATATATATCTCATTTTAATTAACATTCACTTCCTTTATTATATCAAATTCCTCATTAAACGGATATACTTTTGGAAAATAATAATTATAATAGGGCAGCATTATCTAAGACGTAAACGTTTGATATACTTTTGGAGAAAAAAAAAATCATGATCATTAAAAAAAAATTATATAAAGAAAATACAAATTTAAACTGGCGAAAATTTATTTTGGAGGGAGTTGTATTTTGTAAGGTATAATAATATTAAAAAATTTGAAATATCTATATTTGTTGTGTAAATTAATAAATTTTATTGTTACTATACAAAGATAAAAAAGTAGGTTGATATGATATACAAAAACATAATAATTTCAATGATATTTTAAAATCATGCCAAAATTAACCGGATTCTTATGACATAAAAATTAAAAAAAAAATCATAATCATCTCTAATATATAAAAGTAATATTTTCGTAATTAATGTCAGTTCCAAAGATAGTTAATTTTTGTTTTGTTAAAGGTACCTAATATCTTTTCATGTTTATTTGAAAAGTTTCAGAAAAGTAGTTAACTGATTTCATGTAATTTGTGATAAAGAAAATCGAAATATATGAATACATACATTTGGTATAGGAACAAAAAATAATCGAAAAAAATATAAAAAGCGAAAGAAGGTACTGACCTTCTAGCGCACAAGAGTGAATGTTTATAGTAGAGAATGATGATAGAAGTTATAAGCAAGATTAACGATGTTGTAGGAGAAGGTTTGAAGAAAAGAAACGATTGAAAATAAATGTGAGTCTCGGATTCAATGATGAATCGTATATGTATGTGATAATTTGAATATAATTTTTCGGTATTAATGATTTCCTAATAAAAAAAGATTTTATATTAATGGTTACTAATATAAACGGATTTATATTAATGGTTGATATTAAGGCCTTGATTCAAATGATTTGTTAGTAATATGTTTTTAAAATTAACCATATTAAAATCTTCATAACTGAAAATTCAAGATGTAAAATATGGAAAACTTTCATTGGAATTAAATACATTCCATTTCAACGAATATAAGTTATTAATTGATGATTGGAAAGTATTTATTGGAATTAAATACATTCCATATGGGGAAGATGATGTCAGCAATTTGATCTAAGGGTGAAAAAAATAAGATTGAAATACAATCAATGATTCAGATTATTTAAGATGATGTGATAAGGTTTCTCTTTTAGTAATATTTAAGATAAGTTAATTATTTGAGAACAAAAATACTTCACTTGATACAAGTGGACTGGGGCACTGGGCTATGAACTGGACTCGATTCCCAAATCTCATTGACACACACACACATTACAGCACCCGAAGCGTAACGAGAGTTTGGCGAAACGCATCATCATATCATCCCTCGACCCTCGATCATCATCACACTAGTGGTGAAAAGGGGCTAGCAGCCATCACCACCATCGTTGCCAATTCTTTCTCACTTTAAGTCAGCCCTAGAACCGGTGCCTTTATCGTCGCCGATTCCGGAAATCAAGACCTCAACTCATCCCACATCTACTTCTATCCGTCAAGGCATGTATGTATTCGCTTTAAGACTTACACTCCATGCCTTCAATTGTTCGCCGAATCCTGTTGATTTAAGTCGCTGATTTAACTCATTTCATTCACTTCCCATCGAGTAGTTAATTCCGATGTAGTTTTTGCATAAGAAATGCTTGAGTTGTTTTATCATGTAAAAACATCATGAGAAATCTGAAATTGGGGTCGGATTAGATATGCCTTCTGTGAAGTAATTAGGTCCTTTTGTGAGAGCTCTAGGATAATCATTGATGCTTATACATATTTCTATCTTTACCTATATTAGCTTGGGCAGCTGCCAACATAGTTTAAACATAAAGAACCATGCATCTGTCTTTTCAGTTGTTCATATCTTTTGACCTTGTTAAGATGTATATTGCTTCTGAAAGTTTGCTGCATTTGTTTCTTGAAAACTTAAGTAGGTTGAATGCCATATGCCCATACATAAATTGAGATTTTTATTGCACTGCTACTACTCTTGAAGCTCTAAGTAAATAAGATGTTGTGCTGGTGTTCTTGTAGTATACACATAGATTTACATGTTCAACTGTGCTTATGGTTGGTTTGATTTTTACCTATTGAAACTCAGAAAAGATACGTAATTTTGTATATTCTAATAAATATTTCTTCTATATATCCACAGTCAGTCATAAACAAAGATGGGGATCATAGAAAGGATCAAAGAAATTGAAGCCGAGATGGCACGCACCCAGAAAAATAAAGCAACAGGTTATGAACATAAAGGCTTTCATATTGTCTCATATCTCTGTCAATGATACATCATTCTTTATATGAAGATTATTTCACAAACATGTAGTTCATTTTGCCTTTTTTCTAAACACAGAATATCATTTGGGTCAGCTCAAGGCTAAGATAGCCAAGCTAAGGACACAACTACTGGAACCCCCCAAAGTAAGCAACTGATACAGTTTTCTCAATGGTGATTTACTCATTATCATGATGTATATCTTCATGTTTCTTTTTCATGATAAACAGGGCTCTAGTGGAGCTGGAGAGGGTTTTGAGGTGACAAAATATGGCCATGGTCGTGTTGCACTTATAGGATTTCCAAGGTCTGTTATCAGGACTTATCTGATACCCTCTTTTCCACCAACAGAAACTAATGTTTTAATATTCTTTTTTTTATACAGTGTGGGAAAGTCAACACTGTTGACCATGTTAACGGGGACACATTCAGAAGCTGCATCATATGAGTTTACAACATTAACTTGTATTCCTGGGATTATTCATTACAATGATACCAAAATTCAGTTGCTTGATCTTCCTGGAATCATTGAAGGAGCCTCAGAAGGGAAGGGGCGTGGTAGACAGGTAATAACTTTTACAGTTTCACTATAAATCTGATTATGGAAAGATTTTAATAAAAAAATATTAATGCTCATTCATTCTTTTCAACCTCAGGTCATTGCAGTTTCAAAGTCATCAGACATTGTGTTGATGGTTCTTGATGCATCAAAAGTAAGTCGTTGCTGTATTTTCATGTTTTATAATCATTTTGTGTAACATTTTTATAAATTTTTTTAGAGTGAAGGGCATCGACAGATATTGACAAAAGAATTGGAAGCTGTTGGTTTGCGTTTAAACAAGAAACCACCCCAAGTAATATGTCAAATGTTATTTTCATGTCAACTATTTGTTTTTTTATATATATACTTTTTGTTGATGATTTGGATACTTTTTGACAGATTTACTTCAAAAAGAAAAAAACTGGGGGTATTTCTTTTAACAGCACCATGCAGTTGACTCATGTGGATGAAAAACTTTGCTACCAAATTCTACATGAATACAAGATCCATAATGCAGAGGTAACTTAAGGATTTTTTTTCCTGGCTAAGTAAAGTGACTGAATGGGTAATGATGTTTTTCTGGATAAAGTGTTGTATACATAAGGTCTGAATAAGCCGTCTGAATGAGATGTAATGACCATTTTACTCTCACATTCAAAAAAACAAATAACACAATATTCGTCACAACTTTTAACGTGAGATGAGTTTGGAGGCAAAAAGAAGGGCAAATAGGTAAAGGGTTAGTGTCTTAATGCATTAAGACATATTTTTTTGCTTAACACACTAAGTCATTCTGTCTAGATTAAGTAAAAAAGAAACAAGTCAACAACTAAATTGGATTTACCTGAAGAATCTTTTTTGATTACTGAACAAAAACTTATTTTTTTTTTCAGATTTTGTTTCGTGAGGATGCAACTGTGGATGATTTGATTGATGTGATAGAAGGAAATCGAAAGTACATGAAGTGTATATATGTCTACAACAAAATAGATGTTGTGGGTATTGATGACGTGGACAAACTAGCACGACAACCGAATTCTATTGTCATTAGTTGCAACTTGAAGGTATATTGATATTTCATATTTTATGATCTGAGGCTAAATTACTGTTTTGACCTTGGTATTTATTATGTTGCAGCTGAATTTGGATAGACTGCTTGCAAAGATGTGGGATGCAATGGGGCTAGTTAGGGTTTACACAAAGCCACAGGGGCAACAGCCTGATTTTAGTGATCCTGTGGTTCTTTCTGCTGTATGTATATATATATATATATATATATATTTTGGAATAAATGTGATTAAAAAATGGAGTAAAAATTTACAGGATAGAGGTGGATGCAGTGTGGAAGATTTTTGTAACCACATACATAGAAGCTTGGTGAAGGATGTTAAATATGTGTTGGTGTGGGGGTCAAGTGCAAGGCATTACCCACAGCATTGTGGCCTCAGTCATGTTCTTCAGGATGAGGATGTTGTTCAGATTGTCAAGAAAAAGGTATGATTACATTTTTGAAATTAAAATATAAAATAAAAATGAGAATTTATTTGTATAAAAAACTCTTGATTTATGTGATATTACTTACTTACAGGAGAGGGATAGTGAAGGAAGAGGGAGGTTCAAGTCGCATACAACTGGTCCTGCTCGAATAGCTGATAGAGAAAAGAAGGCTCCACTCAAGAATTAAGTTATATATATGCATGCATGCAGATGAAAACAATATTATAAATTTTGAGAGGAATGTTAGTTATATTATGTTGCCAGATATTTAATGCATGCATCTTAAATGTTTTTTTTGTATTGTTTTGATGGGAATTCGGACATAGGTTTTGTTTTTCAAATGGTATTGTGATATGTAATGTGGACAATTGAGGAAACATGTGATATTATGTGTTTCTGTTGGTATTTCATATTTGGATGTTGGTTTCTTGTTTTGGAAAGATTTGTGCAATCTCCGCAGATGCAGTCTGTTTTATTGAATTATGTTAAGAAATTCCTTAAGTACGTCTTTTTGTTCATATTTGCCATGCCATTTAGTGGTTCCGGCACCTAAAAAAAAAAAAAAA